>NC_044977.1:122986340-123299188 GCF_008728515.1 Papio anubis
GGAGACCGAGGCAAGTGGGTCGCCTGAGGTCAGGAGTTTGAGACTAGTCTGGCCAAAATGGTGAGACTCCATCTCTACTAAAAATACAAAAAAATTAGCCAGGCATGGTGGCAGGTACCTGTAATCCCAGCTACTCGAGTGGCTGAGGCAGGAGAATCGCTTGAACCCAGGAGGCAGAAGTTGCAGTGATCTGAGATTTTGCCACTGCACTCCAGCCTGGGCGACAAGAGTGAAACTGTCTCAAAAATAAAATAAATAAGTTGCTTCCCATCTCTTACAGGGAATAGGGATAAGGAATGTAATATAAAATAGACAGCGAGGGGTTTGTTGAGAAATGTGTAATAATATTGAAAAAAATATGCCTAGTCTAAAGGTTTTTAGAACAACAAAAATTTGCTTTTCAAAATTTTTAAGAAAAAAGCATACCATGAGGAAACAAATTAAAGATAAATTTAGAAACACTAACTCTGGCATACTGTCCAAGCCCACACTGTTTTAGATAAACAAATTTAGGCACAGAGAAATTGAGCAGCTTCCTCAAGATTGTCTATCTAATTAATGATAGATCTGAGACTATGATACAGTCTCCGGACCTCCAATTCTGATCTCATTTTGCTGCCAACATCATCCCTATTGATGCACATTGCCCTTGAATGTCCTGCAATGATGGTATATATTCAAATTACAAGTAGAGGATCCCCTCAAATCTTTATGGGAATAAATAAATAAATAGGGTTATGAAGGAATTAGTAACATTCATGGATGATATACTCAGAATAATTTTTTAATTAGGAATGTTTGGAAGCTACTATCAAAATTTTCCCCCGGATATCCCCTCCCCACTCTATTGAAACTGAACTCTCTAAAGTGACGGCCACATGCAATAAATTGACTTCAAGATTGACTATCTTTGAAAGCTGACAAGCCCCATCCCCTGCCTTCTGTGACACCTTGTCTTGGCCATCCTTTTGGATTCTCTTTTTAGCTTCACTTCCTCTGCTTCCATAATTATAGCTTTTACCTAAGGCCTTCTGCTACACTCTTGAACTCCTCTCTCACTGTGATCCATCCATTTTCACTAGGTCTCTGTAGATGCTTTCAAAATTTTCATCTGCTCTTTTGTTGACTTTCATCCTATGTGATATTCCCAACAGCCCACGGAGAATCTCCATTCGAACACCCTGAGCAAGTATCTCAAATTCAACTTGTCTAATAATGAATTTCTTTTTTCTAAAAAAGATCTCTCTCCTAAATCCTGTGTTTCTGTTGTTGTGCTCTCAATAAATTATGATCAAAACATTGGAGTCTTCTTTGATCCTTTGTCTGTTTACAACACATATCCCATACCGAAACTTCATGAACTTTTTAAATTTACCTCATACCCCTCTTCTTTCTCTACTTCAGTTGTCTCTTATCTATATTATCTAATTTTGAGTTATTACATAAACACTTGATATTTTGTCTCTTGCCCCCTAACTCCACCTTGATCAATAGACTCATTCACATTACCTTCAGATGAATCGTCGTAAAGGGTATTTTAAATCCCTTGACATTCTTCTACTCAAACCCTTCAAATTCGCTCACTCTATATCCAAAGTCTTTAGTCTGACATTGAAAGCCATACACAGTGCACTATTGTCTCATCTTCCATCAACATCACACAACTAACACTAAATAAAGTGATCCTATTACAGATTTAGTCCTGAATCACTTTCTCTGACTCATCTCAATTTATTCATTCTGGACTGTTTTGATTCTGGCACCATTTACCCTTGCAATTAAATCTCCTTACACTTGATACTTGTCACTCGTTTGCACTTCAACTCTTTAACTGCTTCTCTTCATGCCTTTCTCCTTGACTGCTATTCTTTAACTATGGAAAATAAATATTCTTCTTTATTATAAGACATTATGTATTAGTCCATTCTCATGTTGCTAATAAAGACATAGCCAAGATTGGGAATTTATAAAGGAAAGAGGTTTGACTCACAGTTCCACATGGCTGGAAGGCCTCACAATCATGGCAGAAGGCAGGAAAGAGAGCATGTGCAGGGAAACTCCCCTTTATAAAACCATCAGATCTCGTGAGACTTACTCACTATCCCAAGAACAGCATGGGAAAGACCCACCCCCATGATTCAATTACCTCCCATGACACGTGGAAATTATGGGAGCTACAATTCAAGATGAGATTTGGGTGAGGACACAGCCAAACCATATCACATTAAAACTTGCCACAGAATTTCCACACTCTTTTCTCCACTATCTACTCTAAGACTTTCTCTGTTTACTCAAAAACTTTCTAGACAACTTCTTCTGGCCATGACCCCTCATCCCTGAACATATAAGTATGCAATGTTCCTTTTGTAGGCTCAAACATCTCTATGTTTGATTTTAGTTAACACAAGCCTAGAATGTTTTTCCCAACTTTCTTTGGTGACTGCATTTCAACTTCACTTCAGTACCCATTAAAATTACCTAAGCATTGCCCACAAAAACACTTCCTCTGAAATTCTGTAGCAACCTTGTTAAATAGAAATAAAATGTAAGCCACAAATGTAGGACAGGAATCTAATTTAAAACTCTTAGAAGCCACATTATATAAGTAAAACTTATTAAATGAAATTAATTTTAGGTTATATTTTACCCAAAATGTCATTATTTAAATGTGAAGTTAACATTAATGAGATGTTTTTACATCTTTTTTTGAAGGATTTTTTTATTATACTTCAAGTTCTAGGGTACATATGCACAATGTGCAGGTTAGTTACATGTGTATATATGTGCCGTGTTGGTTTGCTGCACCCATTAACTCATCATTATACATTAGGTATTTCTCCTAATACTATCCCTCCCCCAATCCCCCACCCCACGACAGGCTTGGTGTGTGATGTTCCCTTTCCTGTGTCCAAGTGTTCTTGGACATCCCATTGTTCAATTCCCACCTATGAGTGAGAACATGTGGTGTTTGGTTTTCTGTCCTTGCGATAGTTGGCTCAGAATGATGGTTTCCAGCTTCATCCATGTCACTACAAAGGACAAGAACTCATCCTTTTTTATGACTGCATACTATTCCGTGGTGTATATGTGCCACATTTTCTTAATCCAGTCTATCATTGGTAGACATTTGGGTTGGTTCCAAGTCTTTGCTATTGTGAATAGTGTTGCAATAAACATACGTGAGCAGTGTCTTTATAGTAGAATGATTTATAATCCTTTGGGTATATACTCAGTAATGGGATGGCTCGGTCAAATGGTATTTCTAGTTCTAGATCCTTAAGGAATCACCACACTGTCTTCCACAATGGTTGAACTAGTTTACAGTCCCACCAACAGTGTAAAAGTGTTCCTATTTCTCCACATCCTCTCCAGCACCTGTTGTTTCCTGACTTTTTAATGATTACCATTAAATGTGAGATGGTATCTCATCGTGGTTTAGATTTGCATTTCTCTGATGACCATTTTTTCATGTGTCTGTTGGCTGCATAAATGTCCTCCTTTGAAAAGTGTCAGTTTATATCCTTTGCCCACTTTTTGATGGGGTTGTTTGATGTTTTCCTGTAAATTTGTTTAAGTTCTTTGTAGATTCTGAATATTAGTCCTTTGCCAGATGGGTAGATTGCAAAAATATTCTCCCATTCTGTAGGTTGTCTGTTCACTCCGATGGCCATTTCTTTTGCCGTGCATGAGCTGTTTACTTTCATTAGATCCCATTTGTCAACATTGGTTTTTGTTGCCATTGCTTTTTGTGTTTTAGTCATGAAGTCCTTGCCTGTGCCTATGTCCTGAATGGTATTGCCTAGGTTTTCTTCTAGAGTTTTTATGGTTTTAGGTCTAACATTTAAGTCCCTAATCCATCTTGAATTAATTTTTGCATAAGTTGTAAGGAAGGGATCCAGTTTCAGCTTTCTACATATGGCTAGCTAGTTTTCCCAGCACCATTTATTAAATAGGGAATCCTTTCCCCATTGCTTGCTTTTATCAGGTTTGTCAAAGATCATATGGATGTAGGTGTGTGGTGTTATTTTTGAGGCCTCTGTTCTGTTCCATTTGTCTATATCTCTGTTTTGGTACCAGTACCATGCTGTTTTGGTTACTGTAACTTTGTAGTATAGTTTGAAGCCAGGTAGCATGATGCCTCCAGGTTTGTTCTTTTTGCTTAGGATTGTCTTAGAAATGCGGGCTCTTTTTTGGTTCCATATGAACTTTAAAGTAGTTTTTTCCCAATTCTGTGAAGAAAGTCATTGGTAGCTTGATGAGGAGGGCATTGAATCTATAAATTACCTTGGGCAGTATGGCCATTTTTATGATATTGATTCTTCCTATCCATGAGCATGGAATGTTCTTCCATTTGTTTGTGTCCTCTTTTATTTCACTGAGCAGTGGTTGGTAGTTCTCCTTGAAGAGGTCCTTCACATCTCTTGTAAGTCAGATTCCTAGGTTCTTCTCCAGATTCTTCTCTTTGGAGCAATTGTGAATGGGAGTTCACTCATGATTTGGCTCTCTGTCTGTTATTGGTGTATAAGAATGCTTGTGATTTTTGCATATTGATTTTGTATCCTGAGCCTTTGCTGAAGTTGCTTATCAGCTTAAGGAGATTTTGGGCTGAGACAATAGGGTATTCCAAATATGCAATCATGTCATCTGCAAACAGGGACAATTTGACTTCCTCTTTTCCTAATTGAATACCCAGAACTTCCAACACTATGTTGAATAGGAGTGGTGAGAGAGGGCATCCCTGTCTTGTGCCAGTTTTCGAAGGGAATGCTTCCAGTTTTTGCCCATTCAGTATGATATTGGCTGTGGGTTTGTCATAAATAGCTCTTATTATTTTGAGATGCGTTCCATCAATACCTAGTTTATTGAGAGTTTTTAGCATGAAGGGCTGTTGAATTTTGTCAAAGACTTTTCTGCATCTATTGAGATACTCATGTGGCTTTTGTCGTTGGTTCTGTTTATGTGATGAATTACATTTATCGATTTGCTTATGTATGTTGAACCAGCCTTGCATCCCAGGGATGAAGCCAACTGATCTTGGTTGATAAGGTTTTTGATGTGCTGCTGGATTCAGTTAGCCAGTATTTCATTGAGGATTTCTGCACTGATGTTTATCAAGGATATTGGTCTAAAATTATCTTTTTTTGTTGTGTCTCTGCCAGGCTTTGGTATCAGGATGATGCTGGCCTTATAAAATGAGTTAGGGAGGATTCTCTCTTTTTGTGTTGATTGGAATAGTTTCAGAAGGAATGGTACCAGCTCCTCTTTGTTCCTCTGGTAGAATTCGGCTGTGAATCCATCTGGTCCTGGACTTTTTTTGGTTGGTAGTCTATTAATTATTGCCTCAATATCAGAGCCTGTTATTGGTGTCTTTAGCGATTCAACTTCTTCCTGGTTTAGGCTCGGGAGGGTGTATGTGTCCAGGAATTTATCCATTTCTTCTAGATTTTCTAGTTTATTTGTCTAGAGGTATTTGTAGTATTCTCTGATGGTAGTTTGTATTTCTGTGGGGTCGGTGGTGATATCCCCTTTATCATTTTTTATTGCGTCTATTTGATTCTTCTTCTCTCTTTTCTTCTTTATTAGTCCTGCTAGTGGTCTATCAATTTTGTTGATCTTTTCAAAAAACCGGTTCCTGGATTCATTGATTTTTTGAAGAGTTTTTTGTGTCTCCATCTCTTCAGTTCTGCTCTGATCTTAGTTATTTCTTGCATTCTGCTACCTTTTGAATTTGCTTGCTCTTGCTTCTCTAGTTATTTTAACTGTGATGTTAGGGTGTTGATTTTAGATCTTCCCAGCTTTCTCTTGTGCGCATTTAGTACTATAAATTTCCCTCTACACACTGCTTTAAATGTGTCCCAGAGATTCTGATACATTGTGTCTTTGTTCTCGTTGGTTTCAAAGAACATCTTTATTTCTGCCTTCATTTCATTATGTACCCAGTAGTCATTCAGGAGCAGGTTGTTCAGTTTCCACGTAGTTGTGCGGTTTTGAGTGAGCTTCTTAATCCTGAGTTCTAATTTGATTGTACTGTGGTCTGAGAGATAGTTTGTTGTGATTTCTGTTCTTTTACATTTGTTGAGGAGTACTTTACTTCCAAATATGTGGTCAGTTTTGGAATAAGTGCGATGTGGTGCTGAGAAGAATGTATATTCTGTTGATTTGGGGTGGAGAGTTCTGTAGATATCTATTAGGTCTGCTTGGTGCAGAGCTGAGTTCAAGTCCTGGATATCTTTGTTAACTTTCTGTCTCATTGATCTGTCTAGTATTGACAGTGGGGTGTTGAAGTCTCCCATTATTATTGTGTGGGAGTTTACATCTCTTTGTAAGTCTCTAAGGACTTGCTTTATGAATGTGGGTGCCTGTATTGGGTGCATATATATATAGGATAGTTAGCTCTTCTTGTTGAATTTTTTCCATTATATTTTTGAATTTTTACCATTATATAATGACCTTCTTTGTCTCTTTTGATCTTTGTTGGTTTAAAGTCTGTTTTATCAGAGACTAGGATTGCAACCCTTAATTTTTTGCTTTTCATTTGCTTGGTAGATCTTCCTCCATCCCTTTATTTTGAGCCTCTGTGTGTCTCTGCACATGAGATGGGTCCCCTAAATACAGCACACTGATGGGTCCTGACTCTTTACCCAATTTGCCAGTCTGTGTTTTAATTGGGGCACTTAGCCCATTTACATTTAAAGTTAATACTGTTATGTGTGAATTTGATCCTGTCATTATGATGTTGGCTGGTTATTTTGTCCATTAGTTGATGCCATTTCTTCCTAGCATCGATGGTCTTTATGTTTTGGCATGTTTTTGCAGTGGCTGGTACCAGTTGTTCCTTTCCATGTTTAGTGCTTCCTTCAGGAGCTCTTGTAAGGTAGGCCTGGTGGTGACAAAAATCTCTCAGTATTTGCTTGTCTATAAAGGATTTTATTTCTCCTTCACTTATGAAGTTTAGTTTGTCTGGATATGAAATTCTTGGTTAAAAATTCTTTTCTTTAAGAATTTTGAATATTGGCCCCCACTCTCTTCTGGCTTGTAGGGTTTGTGCCGAGAGAGCTGCTGTTACTATGATGGGCTTCCCTTTGTGGGTAACCTGACCTTTCTCTCTGGCTGGCTTTAGCAGTTTTTTCCTTCATTTCAACCTTGGTGAATCTGACAATTATGTGTCTTTGGGTTGCTCTTCTCTAGGAGTATCTTTGTGGTGTTCTTTGTATTTCCTGAATTTGAATGTTGGCCTGCCTTGCTAGGTTGGGGAAGTTCTCCTGGATAATATCCTAAAGAGTGTTTTCCAGCTTGGTTCCATTCTTCCCATCACTTTCTGGTATACCAATCAAACACAGATTTGGTCTTTTCACATAGTCCCATATTTCTTGGAGTCTTTGTTTGTTTCCTTTTAGTCTTTTTTCTCTACACTTCTCATCTTGCTTCATTTCATTAATTTGATCTTCAATCACTGACACCCTTTCTTCCACTTGATCGAATTGGCTACTGAAGCTTGTGCATGTGTCACATAGTTCTTGTGCCATGGTTTTCAGTTCCATCAGGTCATTTAAGGTCTTCTCTACACTGTTTATTTTAGTTAGCCATTTGTCTAATCTTTTTTCAAGGTTTTTAGCTTCCTTGCAATGGGTTTGAACATCCTCCTTAAGCTCGGAGAAGTTCATTATTACCAACTTAATGAAACCTACTTCTGTCAACTCATCAAAGTCATTCTCTGTCCTGCTTTGTTCTGTTGCCGGCAAGGAGTTGCAATCCTTTGGAGGAGAGGGGGCACTCTGGTTTTTAGAATTTTCAGCTTTTTTGCTCCAGTTTCTCCCCATCTTTGTCATTTTATCTAGCTTTGGTCTCTGATGATGGTGACCTACAGATGGGATTTTGTGGTGGATGTCCTTTTTGTTGATGTTGATGCTATTCCTTTCTGTTTGTTAGGTTTCCTTCTAACAGTCAGGTCCTCAGCTGCAGGTCTGTTGGAGTTTGCTGGAGGTCCACTCCAGACCCTGTTTGCCTGGGTATCACCAGCAGAGGCTGCAGAACAGCAAAGATTGCTGCCTGATCCTTCCTCTGGAAGCTTCATCTCAGAGGGGCACCCAGCTGTATGAGGTGTCAGTCAGCCCCTACTGGGGAGTGTCTCCAAGTTAGGGTATATGGGGATCAGGGACCCACTTGAGGAGGTAGTCTGTCCATTCTCAGAGCTCTAATACCCTGCTGGGAGAACCACTGCTCTCTTCAGAGCTGTCAGACAGGGACATTTAAGTCTGCAGAAGTTTCTGCTGCCTTTTGTTCAGCTATGCCCTGCCCCCAGAGGTGGAGTCTACAGAGGCAGGCGGCCTCCTTGAGCTGCAGTGGGCTCCACCCACTTCGAGCTTCCTGGCTTCTTTGTTTACCTACTCAAGCCTCAGCAGTGGTGTACGCCCCTCCCCCAGCCAGGCTTGCCACTTCACAGTTTGATCTCGGACTAGCAATGAGCAAGGCTCTGTGGGCGTGGAACCCACTGAGCCAGGCATGGGATATAATCTCCTGCTGTGCCATTTGCTAAGACCGTTGGAAAAGCTCGGTGTTTAGGTGGCAGTGTCCCGATTTTCCTGGTACAGTCTGTCATGGCTTCCCTTGGCTAGGAAAGGGAAATTCCCTGACCTCTTGCACTTCTTGGGTGAGGTGATGCCCTGCCCGGCTTCAGCTCACCCTCCATGGGCTGCACCCACTTTCTGACCAGTCCCAATGAGATGAGCCAGGTACCTCAGTTGGAAATGCAGAAATCACCCATCTTCTGCATCAATCACTCTGGGAGCTGCAGACTGGAGCTGTTCCTAATCAGCCATCTTGGAATGGGCCCCATCTTTTTTTCATTCTAATGTCTGGTGCACATTTTGTATTTGTGACAAATCTCAATTCAGACTAGTCACATTTCAAATGCTCATAGCAACATGTAGCTTATGGCTACAATAACGGACAGTAATATCTATGGCAATTGTTAATTGGTTTGGTATTTTACATATGCTGGTTTGAAAAGTTAATGACTTTTAGTGAATAGATGACTGTAAGCTGTTAGAGTATGGGAATAGCCAGTGCCAGAATATAAGCATTCAGTGCTGGACACAAACAATCTAATAGTAAACAGGCATTATGTTAAAAAGACTATTATAATACTGTGATAAGAGTGACAATAGAGATGGGAGCACAGTGCAGAAGTGGCTCCACAGCTCTCTAGTCCTCCCCCATGCCTCTCAAACATGCCTCCATTAAATTGAACCCAAGTGTAAAGAGCTGGCAAAGGGATCGTGACCAACTCAACATTCCACTGGAGTCTATATGATCAAACAGCAAACTGTTTATTGTGAATGGAGGATGTGGGCAAACTCACATCTGCTCCAGCTGCCAGAAGATTTGCTGAAGGCAATCACCCCCTGGTGCCATGCTTCTTGAGGTTATCTACTGGGATATCTAGAGCCTATTGTTCAAAGAATGCAATCTTACAAGCCTGATGTAAATCAAACTGCTGACTGACGATCACCCGACAATCATCCCCCCTTCTTGTTATCTCTTTTATCTAATAAGTATGGAGGACTGAAACTGCTCAGGACCTTTGTTCACTAGAAGCAAGGAGCCCCCTGGCCCCTTCTTCCAAATATACTCTTTTGTCTTTATCTTTACTCCCACATTCATCATCTTTGTTCCAGGAATTGAGGTCAGCAACACCCAAGGAAAAAAGTAAGGCACCAGCCCAATCATTTTAAAAATTATTAATATGCATAAATACAATATGTGCTAAAAATGAGAGGAGTATAAAGAAATCAGAACTAAGGTAAACTCACCCAGTATGCAAATAAAATTTAAAATGAGACCTGAAAGGAATGTAAGAAAAAAGAAAATAGGAGAAGAAAAGATTGTTCTAGGCAAAAAGATCAGCTGTGTAAGGGCCATGAAGTAGAAAAAAATCAAATAAGGACCTTGAGAAACTCCATAGAGCCTAAGGCCTGAGCATGTCATTGGCATAATACACAGGTCTGTATTTAAAACGTGAAGAAAGTCAAAAGCAGTGAAAAGTAGTCCATTTGCTTATTTTTTCTTTTGTTGCCTGAACTTTTAATATAATATCCAAAACATGGTTGACAAAGCCAATATCACAGAGATTTTCCTATTATTTCTTCTAGTAGTTCTGTGGTTTCAGGGCTTAAATTTATGTCCTTAACTTGTTTTGGGCTCATTTTTGTGTATGGTGTGAGGTAAGGGTCTAGTTTCTTTCTTTTGCATGTGAATATCCAATTTTCTAAAACAGCATTTATTGAAAAAACTATTCTTTCCCTATTGTGTCTTCTTGCAGACCTTGTCAAAAATTAGTTGACCATATATGCTAGGGTTTATTTCTGGGCTCTCTATTCTGTTCCATTGGTCTGTGTGTCTGTTTTTATGTCATTATCATACTATTTTGGTTACTATAGCTTGTAATTATAATATAATTTGAAGTCAGGTTATGTAATATAATTTGAAATCAGAAAGTATGATGCCTCCATCCTTGTTTTTCTTTATGAAAACTGTTTTCAGGGCCTTTTGTGGTTTCATACAAATTTTAGAATTTTTTTTTATTTCTATGATAAATGCATTTGAAATTTTGATAGAGGTTGCTTTGAATCTCTATAATGCTTTAGGTAGTATGATCATTTTAACAATATTAATACTTCCTGTCTATGAGCATAGAGTATCTTTCCATTTTTGTATGTCTTCTTAAACTTCATTCATCAAAATTTTATAGTTTTTAGCATGCGGATATTACACTTCCTTGGTTAAATTTATTTCTAAGCATCTTAATTTTTTTATGCTATTGCAAGTGAGATTATTTACTTGATTTATTTTATGGACAGATTATTATTAATGAAAATAAATTCAAATTTTCTTTGTATGTTGATTCTGCATCCCGCTACTTTTAGGGTTTTCTACATGGGTCATCTACAAAGAGGGATAGTTTTACTTTTTCCTTTTCAATTTGGATGTCTTTTTTTCCCTGTCTCATTGTTCTTGCTAATACTTCAGCCCTTTGTTGAATAGAAGTGGCAAGAATGGGCACCCTTGCCTCCTTGCCTAATACTACATTTCAAAAGAAAAGCTTTCAGTTTTTCCTATTGATTAGATTGGCTGTGTGGTTTTCATAAATGGCCTTTATTACGTTGAAGAAAAAATTTCTATCTATATTTTATTTAGTGTTTATACATGAAAGAACGTTGAACTTCTTTGAACAACATCAAACTGAAAAGCTTCTGTACAGCAAAGGAAATAATCAACAAAAGGAAAAGTCAGCCTATAGATCAGCAGAAACTATTTTCAAACAGTATATCTGATAAGAGATTAATAAAGATACAGGGAATTCACATAGCCCAATCTCTCTCTCTCTCTCTCTCTGTCTCTCTCTCTCCACACACACACACACACACACACACACACAGAGAGAGAGACAGACAGATAATAGAATTTAAAAATAGGCAAAGATAGCCGGGCGCGGTGGCTCACGCTTATAATCCCAGCACTTTGGGAGGCCCAGGCGGAGGGATCATGAGGTCAGGAGATAGAGACCATCCTGGCTAACACAGTGAAACCCCGTCTCTACTAAAAATACAAAAAAAAAAAAAAAATTAACCGGGCGTGGTAGTGCGCGCCTGTAGTCCCAAGTACTCGGAGGCTGAGGCAGGAGAATGGTGTGAACCCGGGAGGCGGAGCTTGCAGTGAGCCGAGATCGCGCCACTGCACTCCAGCCTGGGCGATAAAGTGAGACTCCATCTCAAAAAATAAAATAAAATGAAATAAATAAATAAATAAAAATAGGCAAAGAACCTGAATAGACATTTTCCCCAAAAAGATGCAAAAACAGCCAACACACATATAAAAAGGTGCTTGACATCTCTTATCATCAGGGAATGCCAATCAAAATCACAATGAGGTATCACCTCACACCTGTCAGCATAGCTATGATCAAAAACACAAGAGGTAATAAATATTGGAAAGGGTGTGGGAAAAGGGAACTTCTGTGCACTGTTGATGTGAATGTAAATTGGTACAGCCATTGTAGAAAACAATATAGAAGTTCCTCAAAAAATTGAATATAGAATCACATGACCAAGCAATCCCTCTGCTGTGTATATACCGAAAGGAAATGAAATCAGCACCTTGTAGTGATATCCACACTCCCATGTTCATAACAGCATTATTCAGAATAGCCAAGTTATAGAAACAACCTAAGTGTTCATCAACAGATGAATGGATAAAGAAATTGTAATTTATAAATACAAGCGAATATTATTCAGCCTTAAAAATGGAGGAGATAGGCAACAACATGAAGGAACATGGAGGACTTTATGCTAAGTGAAATAACCCAGACAGACAAATATTACATGACCACACTTACATGTGGAATCTAAAAGTAAGTTAAATACATAGAAACAGAGAGTAGAATAGTGCTTACCAGGGGTAAAGGAGGATGAGGAAATGGGGAGATGTGGGTCAAAAGGGTACAAAGTTTTAGTTACATAGGAGGAATAGTCTAGAGATCTAATGTACAGCAGAAAAGGCTGTAGTTAGTAATCTGGTATTGCATAATGAAAGTTTGTTATTACCACACATGCACATGTGCACACGTGCTCACACACACACCCACAACATAACTGAACGGTAATAGATATGTTAATTAACTTACCTGTAGCAATCATTTTAATATATACATATAAAATATTGTACATCATAAATGTGTACAATTTAAAAAAGCAGTGAAAATGTGCTTGTGCCTGTCAGGAATCTCTTGTGAATGGACATGTCACAAATTTAGGGGCTAAGATTTTAAAAAGCATCAAGGTCCTGTCTTAATGAGTTTTCTCCAGGTTTTACACTCTTCCCAATTCCATAATCTTTGGGAGATATGATAGAGCTAAAAGCTTCTGCATTGTCTTCCCCAAAATAGGGTTTTATGAGATGACATCTGAGGGAGAGTGAAGTTAGTCACACTCGATTGACATTTGAGAAGTCAGAAGTGTTACAGTATCATATTTAATCACAAGAAGTTCCTGAATTAATTGTCTTGCTAGTAAGCACTAAATGAAAATAGCTGAAGATCTAGTCCTATACTGCAGAAATCTATGTACTAAAACATGAACAGGAAGCCTAAGAATAGAGCTACAGACAAATAAAACATCTCTATGAAAGTTCTAACTTTTCCAAATTTCCAGTTAATTAAATGTAACAGAAAAAAAGTCATGGCCACATTGCTAAAATTATTTATTTCTAATTTGCATTTCCTACACTCCCAAAGTCAATGGAAAAATATCTAACGGCTACAGTGGTGTGATCACAGAAAAAAAAAAGCAGTTTCTATTTTTGAGTTTCTGCTTCCTATTATTCAGACGCACTTTGGAATTTTTTCTCCACAATTTAAATCCTGGTTACTGCCCTGTTACTTAGCCAACATTGCACGATTTTAATTGAGTGTGGCTGTATCTCAGAGGGAAAGGGCACCACATTTGCAAAGCAAACATCATACCAGCATGGCTCAAGGCTTGCCAGTTGTTCTCCTGGCTGATTTAAAATTTCCAGATATGTAAGAAACTGAATCATTATGGAATCAAAGTCCCTATTAAAATGCTGTGTTTATCACACTGAATCAGCAAAATGCAGTAAGTTAATATTGGTTTCCCAACACAATGAATCAATGGAGTATTTTGAAGTTATATATTTAATTCTTGTTCAGTTGTATTGTGAGTTTATTCAAGGGTTGCATAATCACTCAATGAGCCTACTATTCTGGGTCCAGACTCCTGGGATACTCTCCAAAACAGTTTTCTCCTTCATCAAGATAGTTTATTACTAATATGTTATGTAACCTAACAGCCTAAGTGATTATTGAAACAACATTTTTCTCCATGAAATTTAAAATCTACCAAACTTTAAAGTAAAAATAAGTAACTCATTTTTTCCTATAAATACAATAGACTATCACTAGCCACAACTCCAATACAATTAACAATAACGATAATGACATAAAAGCATAAACTGAGCACTATTGGTGATACAGCTACTCAAAAGCCTTTTCTTTGCTTTGCCACCAAGGAGCCGATTTTTTTTTGACTTGACAATGAGCCTTAAAGTACATGCCCTTTAAGATTCCCTTGCAGCTGGGGGTGACCATGTGTTTATGCAGTAAGACAGTTTGAATTCTTAGTGAGGTTTCCAGGAAAATTATTATTTTCCTGAACGTTTAAAAAAAAAGAAAAGAAATAGAGAGAGGGATAAAGAGAGAGAGAGAGAAAGAAAAGACTTTATCTTTTTTTCCTGCCTGGTACTGAGAAGTAGGGGCTGGCTGTGAAACAGCCATTCTACGACATTGAGGTGGAGCAACAAATAGAATGATCTGCATCCTTAATGACGATTCTTTTGAGCAGCTGTGCCTGGGTTCTGGACGTCCTCCTTGCAGATATCTTATTATTTAAGAAGAAGAACCCCATTTACGTTCAAGGAAGAGTGGTCAGAATTTGTGACATGTGACTGAAAGAAATACAAGTGATATATAGTTGACCCTTGAACAACACAAGTTTGAACGGCACAAGTTGAATTATATACAGATTTTCTTCTGCCTCTGCTACTCCTGAGACAGCAAGACCAACCCCTCCTTTTCATCCTCCTCCTCAGCCTACTCAACATGATGATGGTGAGGCCAAAGACCTTGATGATGATCCACTTCTACTTAATAAATAGTAAAAATATTTTTTCTTTATGACTTCCTTAACAACATTTTCTTTCTCTAGCTTACTTTATTGTAAGAATATGGTATATAATACATATAATATAAAAAACATGTTAATCAACTTTTATGTTATCAGTAAGGCTTCTGGTCAACAGTAGGCTCTGAGTAGTTAAGTTTCTTGGGAGTCAAAATTATACGCAAATTTTCAGTGCATGGAACGTCAGTGACCCTAACCCTCATGTTGTTCAACAGTCAACAGTAATACCTGCTCTATGTTTCCAGTGCCTTTGTGTTGCACCAGCTCAGGGAAAATCATTTACTTGTGTCTGGTACAACCCTGTGGGCCTGTAGCTCCCACACACGACATGTGTCCTGGGGATTTAAAGATTAATGAAGTATGGATTCTCCCTCTCAGGAACTTGGAAGCGAATGAGACAAATTTGTAAATACTTACAACATAATGCTACCTGGGAAGTCAGGGTTTCATAAAGGGTGCTCCCTGGGATAGCACTTAAGTTAAATTTGCCTATGATCACACAAGTTTGGGAAATTTATTATATCTTAAAGGTTCTGACGTGTCCTGTAGGAAGAAGGCTTTTTAACTTTTTTTGACCTACTGTTTCTTCAAACTATATAATAATAAAATCATTTTCCCCCTAAGGCAGGGCCTCTTACTGTTCAAAGAAACATATTTGAGGAAATGTTTTATTTAGGGATTTAACACAGTTATAATTTCAGTGTTATGGCAAATGTTATCTGTGGAAAAAATTCAGTCATCTTTTAATTATTCACAAATTAGCCCCACTGCTGTGGGTTGCATTGTGTAACCCCAAAATACATGTTGAAGTTTTAACCCCCGATATCTTGAACGTAACCTTATTTGGAAATAGGGTCTTTACAGATGTAATTAAGACATAAACTAAGATGAGGTCATACTGGACTAGAGTGGGTTCTAAATTCAATCATGGGTGCTTTTATAAGAAAATCACTAGTGTCCTTAGAACAGAGGACACAGAGGCACACATAGCAAAATGCCATGTGATGACAGAGGTGGAGATTGGAGCGATGTGGCTGCAAGCCAAAGAACACTAGGATTGCTGGCAACAACCAGAAACCAGGAGAGAGCCAGAGAACAGATTCTCTACCTGAGCCCCCTGAAAGCAACCAGCCTGGATGACATCTTGATTTGGACTTACAGTCTGCAAAGCTATGTGGGAATAAATTTCTGTTGTTTTAGGCCACTTAGTTTGTGGTACATTGTTATCTCAGCCCTAAGAAACTGACACAATATCCTACTTCCTATTTGGCTTCTCTCAATTCTATTTGTTCTTGAAACTTTTCGTGGTACTTTCTCTCCAAGTCTAGCAGCTGCAGGATGGGAAAGGAATGGCTTGAAGTTCAGAAGAATTTGAGCCCTGACTCAGCCTGTTTTTAACTCTTTGAATTCAGGCCAGTTACTCAGATGGTCTATTTTCTCAACTATAAAATAGAGATTAAAAACTTTCATTCATTCTTTAATTCATCCATTCATCTGACAAGTATTGATTGAGTAGTAACTGTGTATCAAGCACAGTGTGAGGCTTGGGGATTTTTTTTTTTTTTTTGAGGATTAAATGAATGAATTAACTGAGATGAATATGAATATACTTTATCATTTGTACCTCAAAATACAAACCAAGGTAGGATTAGATGTATTGATGAGAATCAATGTCCTTATTCTCTCTGGTCAAACTGGTAAATATTTGGTTAAAAAAAAAATGGTTGCTGGTATTTCAAAGGACTGGAAGGAGAAACCCTTGGATGATCATAAGAGGGGATAGGATATAAGAAATTCATGAATTTATTCAACAAAGCAGACCTGGTTGTATTCCTCAGAGTTTAGCCAAAGCCCACCTATCATATATTGTAATTGAGATGGTTGATAATTGTGTTTATTTCCTCCAAAAAGAGACAATATGAACAGTCATGTTTACTCGTTAAGTAGTAGATATAAAAAATAATTGTGGTGAGAAAGGGTACCCCTGTCTTGTGCCATTGTTCGAAGGGAATGCTTCCAGTTTTTGCCCATTCAGTATGATATTGGCTGTGGGTTTGTCATAAATAGCCCACTCCTATTCAACATAGTGTTGGAAGTTCTCTCCAGGGCAATCAGGCAGGAGAAAGAAATAAAAATTATTCAATTAGGAAAAGAGGAAGTCAAATTGTTCCTGTTTGCAGATGACATGATTGTATATTTAGAAAACCCCAATATCTCAGCCCAAAATCTCCTTAAGCTGATAAGCAACTTCAGCAAAGTCTCAGGATACAAAAACAACATGCAAAAATCACAAGCATTCTTATACACCAATAACAGACAAACAGAGAGCCAAATCATGAGTGAACTCCCATTCACAATTGCTTCAAAGAGAATAAAATACCTAGGAATCTAACTTACAAGGGATGTGAAGGACCTCTTCAAGGAGAACTACAAACCACTGCTCAACGAAATAAAAGAGGACACAAACAAATGGAAGAACTGTTGCGGGAAGTCAGGGACCCCGAACAGACGGACCAGCTGAAGCCATAGCAGAAGAACATAAATTGTGAAGATTCCATGGACATTTATTAGTTAGCAAAATTAATGCTTTTATAATTTCTTATGCCTGTCTTTACTGCAATCTCTGAACATAAACTGTGAAGATTTCATGAACATTTATCCCTTCCCAATCAATACTCTTGTGATTTCCTATGCCTGTCTTTACTTTAATCTCTTAATCCCATCATCTTCATAAGCTGAGGATGAATGTCACCTCAAGACCCTGTGATGATTGCATTAACTGCACAGATTGTTTGTAGAGCATATGTATTTGAACAATATGAAATCTGGCACCTTAAGAACAAGATAACACTGATTTTCAGGGAACAATGGAGATAACCTTAAAGCCTGGCTGCCTGTGGGCAGGCAGGACAGAGCCATATTTCTCTTATTACTGAGAACAGGTAAGATAAATATCGCTGAACTATTTCCCCAGTAAGGAATTTTAATAATTAACAGACCTGGCAAAAGAATGCATTTCCATGGCAGGGCCTCTAAAATGGCCGCCCTAGGAGTGTCTGCCTTATGCAGATAAAGATAAGGATGCAACGCACCCTAGTCTCCTGCAGCACCCCCAGGCTTGCTAAGATTAGGAAATTCCAGCCTGGCAAATTCTAGTCAGACTGGTTCTCTGTTCTTGAACCTTGTTTATCAATAACAATGTGTGCACAGCTGGACATGGAAGTTCATTAGTGATTCTAGTTTTGCCCTGACCTTCTGATCTTGCCCTGACCTCCTGTCTTGTGATCTTTTGTCGCCCTTGAAGCATGTGATCTCTGTGACCCACACCCTATTTGTACACTCCGTCACTTTTGAAAATTGCAAATAAAAACTTGCTGGTTTTATGGCTCAGTGGGCATCATGGAACCTGCTGATGTGCGATGTCTCCCCTGGACACCCAGCTTTAAAATTTCTCTTTTGTACTCTTTCACTTTATTTCTCAGACCAGCCAACACTTAAGAAAATAGAAAAGAACATACGTGAAATATTGGGGGCGAATTTCCCCTGGTAAAGAATATTCCATGCTCATGGAGAGGAAGAATCAATATCGTGAAAATGGCCATACTGCCCAAGGTAATTTATAGATTCAATGCCCTCCTCATCAAGCTACCAATGACTTTCTTCACAGAATTGGAAAAAACTACTTTAAAGTTCATATGGATCCAAAAAAGAGCCCGCATTGCCAAGACAATCCTAAGCCAAAAGAACACAGCTGGAGACATCATGCTACCTGACTTCAAACTATACTACAAGGCTATAGTAACCAAAACAGAATGGTACTGGTACCAAAACAGACATATAGACCAATGGAACAGAACAGAGCCCTCAGAAGTACTACCACACATCTATAACCATCTGATCTTTGACAAACCTGACAAAAACAAGCAATGGGGAAAGGATTTTCTATTTAATAAATGGTGCTGGGAAAAGTGACTAGCCATACATAGAAAGCTGAAACTGGATCCCTTCCTTACACCTTAAGCAAAAAATAATTCAAGACAGATTAAAGACTTAAATGCTAGACCTAAAAACCATAAAAACCCTGGAAGAAAACCTAGGTAATACCATTCAGGACATAGGCATGGGCAAGGACTTCATGTCTAAAACACCAAAAGCAATGACAACAAAAGCCAAAATTGACAAATGGGATCGAAGTAAACTAAAGAGCTTCTGCACAGCAAAAGAAACTACCATCAGAGTGAACAGACAACCTACAGAATGGGAGAAAATTTTTGCAATCTACCCATCTGACAAAGGGCTAATATCCACAATCTACAAAGAACTCAAAGAAATTTACAAGAAAAAAACAACCCCATCAAAAAGTGGGCAAAAGATATGAACAGACACTTCTCAAAAGAAGATATTTATGCAGCCAACAGACACTTGAAAAAATGCTCATCATCACTGGCCATCAGAGAAATGCAAATCAAAACCACAATGAGATACCATCTCACACCAGTTAGAATGGCAATCATTAAAAAGTCAGGAAAAAACAGGTGCTGGAGAGGATGTGGATCAATAGGAACACTTTTACACTGTTAGTGGGACTGTAAACTAGTTCAACCATTGTGGAAGACAGTTTGGCAATTCGTCAAGGATCTAGAACTAGAAATACCACTGGACCCAGCCATCCCATTACTGGGTATATACCCAAAGGATTATAAATCATGCTGCTATAAAGACACATGCATGCGTATGTTTATTGAGGCACTATTCACAATAGCAACAGAGACTTGGAACCAACCCAAATGTCCATCAGTGACAGACTGGATTAAGAAAATGTGGCACATATACACCATGGAATACTATGCAGCCATAAAAAAGGATGAGTTCATGTCCTTTGTAGGGACATGGATGAAGCTGGAAACCATCATTCTCAGCGAACTATTGCAAGGACAAAAAACCAAACACTGCATGTTCTCACTCATAGGTTGGAATTGAACAATGAGATCACCTGGACACAGGAAGGGGAACATGACACACCGGGGCCTGTTGTGGGATGGGGGGATGGGGGAGATATAGCATTAGGAGATATACCTAATGTAAATGGTGAGTTAATGGGTGCAGCACACCAACATGGCACATGTATACATATGTAACAAACCTGCATGTTGTGCACATGTACCCCAGAACTTAAAGTATAATAAAAAAATAATAATAATCTTGGAATATCAAGGAGAAGGTAAAGTAGCTGCTGGTGTTACATTGGCAAAACATGTAATAGAACAGAAGAGAAAAAGTTATATGAAATATCTTGTAAGTCATTCAGCTGAATACTTGAAAGTTCAAGTCACCAGTACCTGCATGTGCACAAATAAAAGTGTAAAAAACCCTCCTTAGGAAATCTCTCAGGAGTTATCTTCTGATTTCTCTTGAGGCCACCCGGCCATTTGAAAGACTACTCCCTCCGCAGTCAGAAGGCTTGACTTTCCGACTCTCATAAAGTGAGTAGCCAAGAATAAGTGCTGTCCCATTAAAACTTTATGAAGTGGCATAGAGCCTGTTTTTTCCGAAATCAGCTATGCAGCTACTCAGTAGTAAACTTCCCAAACAAAGGTACATTACTACTGGTCTTCTAAAAAAGACTGTTCTATAGCATGGAAAGCGTCACAGAGGAAGAGCTCTGGACACACACCTTGAGCAGCTGGATCCACTGGCTTAACTCTTGGACTTCCAGCCTCATGAGTCAATAAATTCCCCTCTCACTTTTTCTCCCAAAGTTAAAAAAAAAAAAAAAAAAAAAAGACACAAGAATAAATACTAAAATCATGATAGTATGTGTTCGTGTAAATAATACACAGAGCTTTAAGGTTGCTTTTTAAATATTATTTATAATAAAAAGACATCCAGCTATTACAGAACTTAGTGCATTAAGATTTTAATATCACAACCTACATTTTTTCATGATATAAACTTTTTTTTTTTTTAAATCAACTTGGCAATAATTTGCTCAAGATGCAAAGAAGAGTAATCATACCTCCAAACCTTGCCAGCAATAATTCAAAGTAAACTACCTAATCAGCAAGAGGAGATTTGTTTCATGGACTCTGAGAGAATTCTGGCAAACAAGGCTTATATGTTTAATCAGCATCAAAAAATTGTGAGGGAAATGTAGTGGCATGAATAATATTTAACTCTTATCTGTTCTGAACCATCTCACAATTATATTCATAAATTGTCCTAAAACCATCCATAGCTGTTAAGCTTTTCTGCTATCATATCTTAAACACCAGACCCTTCTCTTTAACACCTCCATGATAGTTCTTATAGGGTTGACTGGTTGAGCTAAAACTGAAGTGGGTTAATATGGTTTGACCGTGGGAAAGATATTATAGAACCGAGCAGTAAGAGACAATTTAAGGGCTAGTATGTTCTACTTAGAGATGACAAAGGTACATAAGGGAATATAATCAGTTAGAGAAAACCTGAGCCACTGTGGCTCATAGTCCCAGCACTTTGGAGGGCCAAGGTGAGTGAATCCCTTCAGCTCAGGAGTTTGATACCAGCATGGGCAACATGGTGAAACTTTATTCCTGCAAAAAAATATAAAAATTAGCCAAGTGTGGGGGTGCGCACTTATAGTCCCAGCTACCTGGGGGCTAAGTCATGAGGATCTCTTGTACCCAAGAGGTGGAGGCTGTAGTGAGCTGAGATCATGCCACTGCACTCCAGCCTGGGTGATAAAATGAGAACCTATCACAAAAACAAAAACAAACACATGAGGAATTCCTAGATCTAGAAGGATCAAGAAAATTTTGTATATTCACATGCACACATAGATATTCAGCTACAAAGAGATACATAAAAAAGAATAAGATGGTGTCTTTTTTAGAAACATGGATGGAGCTGGAGGCTATTATCCTCAGCAAACTAACGCAGGAACAGAAAACCAAATACCGCATGTTCTCACTTACAAGAGGGAGTTAAATGATAAGGACTTATCAATACAAAGAAGGAAATAACAGACACTGGGGTCTACTTAGTGGAGAGGGTGGGAAGAGGGAGAGGAGCAGAAAAGATAACTATTGAGTGCTGGGCTTAATAGCAGAGTGATGAAATAACATGTACAACAAACCCCCATGAAACATGTTTACCTATGTAACAAACCTTCACAGGTACGCCCAAACCTAAAATAAAAGTTAAAAAATGGTTAAAAGAAAGTTACAGAAAGTTTAAAAAGTTAAAAAAAATCTAAAACATAAACAAAAGATATAAATATCACAAACAAATTTTTCATTTCAAACCCCTAACTTCAATTATAAAATGTTACTGTTGAAAAACACACAAGAGATGATCTAATTCATTTTTCTCATTTCACAGGTGAGGAAACAAGGACAGGAAAGGCGAGATTACTCATTCAAGGCCACCAAGTGTACAGAGTTGGTTGGAGTTAGGCAGGCCAGATCCTGATGAGTCCGTGAATAGGACGAGAGCCTTGACATGGGTAAGCTTACGTTTCTGGAGAAAGTCCTTCCCTATTTCCTGACTTCTTCCTGTGGGCTAGGTACTTGTCAGCTTGCATATCACCAGCCCTTAGGTTCTCTCCATATGCTCTTACTGACAGTCCAAAGGGTCCACATTTGTTTGATTTCTAGAAACCAGATGGCCAACTAACAGGAAACCCTAGAAAACCTTTACTTATCTATGTGCATCCAACAATTGCAAAGATACGCTTCCTTTGTTTACAGTATTTGATTGCTTGATGAGAATCCAGAGGTTTTTAATTCCCTTTCGTTAGTATTTTCTTCTTGTCCAGTTAAAATTCTGCATTGTCCAAAAAGAAATGTACTTTAAAATGTATATGAAACAAACTGAGGTTTAATTTAATGAACTAGGTTCGTTTGATTTAACTGTCACCATTACGGTGGGTTTGTTTTCTAAGTGTTTATTTATTTATTTTTTTTCTATCTATTGCCCATAGCTATTTAAAAAAAAAAAAAAGTAAAGGATTTTTAAATTCAGCATCATCAATATGATAAAATAAGGGCACAGGCACAGGGCTGGTGTGTTTTGAGGACCCTGGCTTGATAGGTGTCTTGTCGTCTCACTTCTCCCGAGGCTTGGGCTTTGAAGAGAACAAAGTAGTTCTGGAGTTTCTCTCCCTTCCCCAGAGTCATTATTATGTGAAGAGCAAAGAAAATAAAGGAGAATGTTGCTTCACCGCAGCACTTCTCAATCTTTCGTGCTTGTTTCATCTTGTGGTAGTGGTGGCAATGTTCCAGGCTATGGGGAAAATAGGCTCTTACATGGTGTGCTTAAGCAAAGAGTAATTCATTAATACTAACACAGATGAGTACATAGGAACTAAAAGAAATAAACAAAAGGAAGAAGCCTTTTAGGCCTGCTAGCAACAATAAAGCTACTATTCCCTGAAGAACCACTCCTAAGAAACAGCATTCTCTCTCAGGTACCTTGTCCCTAAAATTTCACACCCTCTCTTGCTTTTTTCCCCAGCCTCAGTGTAATCGTAAGTGAACTAAAATCTTAAGTCACAACAGAAGATTAGAATAAGATGTACATAATATATGTTATTTACTGAACTCACATCAGATATAATTGCTTTATGGAGATTCTCAAATTTGAAACATGTTCAGCTTTTCAGGCTTGCATTACAAATTCAATATAAAAATTCCTATTTGGTGATTTTTATTCAGTCAGTCTTTAAGGAGAGAAGATTAGCAGCAGCTGTTTTTTTTTGTTTGTTTGTTTTGCTTTTTTTTTTTTTCTTTCTCAGATACCTGACAGTTACCCTTTCCACACAAAACTTTTCTTTAATTTTAACATTCTTTAAGTGGAAGTCTTTCTAAAGTGCATATAATAAGTTTCCATGACTCTACCAGTAGGGAAAACAAAATGTAATTTAATTCTTCACTCTTCTCATGATTATTAAAGCAGGTCCTGGTTCTCTATATGAAGACATTTCTTTGTCACAGAGCAGCATGGCTGTTGATAAGTGAATTGGGGCCAGACAAGCAGCTGCTAGGTAGAAGAGATCTTTCTGAGTCTCTGAGTCACTGGTCATCAACTACTTGGCATCAGGATGGACAAGTGGAGCCCTGATATGGCTGTTCTCAGAAGTTTTGGGAAGGAGCCCTATTTAACTCCTCCAGAGCAAAGGCTTGGCATGTGACCACGGCTACACCCAGAATTACAGATGGGGCTGTCTCATGATTTTGTGGTAAGTTTGCTTCTTTACTTGGCTGCTGCTTCACAGTGTGTCATTTACTAATCACAATGAAGTGAAAGAGGACTTCTCCTGGCTCCTTTCTAAGTGTGTGCATATAATGCAAAACCAAGTCTTCTGAGTGCCAAGTATGACTGGATAAAGGACAATGAAATAAGATAATCTATTTTCTAAAAATACCTGAATAATACAACCCAAAGAATGTGCTCTACCTTCAAGCCTATGGAAATTCCAAGTAAATGTAATAAACCCCACCCTTGAGTTAAATGGGTAAAGTTACAAACATATTTTAAAGTAGTAAAAAATGATCCAAACTTAGTCATAGCACTGATTGCTTTATGGTTTGGGGCAAAGGATTAATCTTTGAAGAATACAGATACTATAAATAATTAAAATCTTTACAAGGCAGACACTAATTTAAATTTCTTCATATTTGTGGATATAATTCTCTAGAAATATATTTTGTTACAGATGTTGATACTGATATCAATATCAGTAAGAAAATATTTATAAGAAAACATAAACAAAGGAGATTTGTTCATAACATTTACAAATGTTACAATTCACACTATCAAATCTTCCTTTCCCAAGTTCTGGAATTACATACTAGTTTCAATTTTATTTTTTCAATATTATGTGCATTTTACAATATTTTTTACCATTTTCCTATCTTGGCTCCTTTTTCCCTAATGAATGAACCTCATATGCCTTATCTTAGTGTTGTTAACCTTATCCATTCTTTGGCCCTAACTTATGTTTCTAACTTAATTTCTAATCCTCACTTTACAAAACCAAAATTCCCATATTATTAGACCTTTCATCATTTGTTGAGAAAGCTTTGCACTGTCCTTGCACCATTTCTAACGTCACCTTCTATATGGAGCCTCCGTGACCCCTCCAGGCAAAAGGGATTAGTCCTTTATCCAAATTTCCGTAACCTTTTGTACTTACCATGTGGCATCCATCATGTGTTGTGCTATGTTATTATTTGCACACATCCTATCGCATTAGATTGTAAGTAACTTGAGGGCAGAATATGGGCTATTTGCCCACATGGATGAGTATCATTCATGTTACCTAGCATAGTGCCTTCTACATACAAAATGCAAGATAATAGGATGATACTATATATGTATGAGTCAGATCCCTTTTAGTTGCAAAATAACAGAAATGCAGTCCAAGCTGGCTTAGTCTCTAAACGAGGAATATACTGGATCATATAAATGCATAGTTTAGGGATGCAGTTGATCTCAGGTATAAAAAGATTGAGGAGCTCAAAGAATGTCCTTACAGTTCCCTCTCTCTTCATCTCTCTACTCTTTCTATATCCATTTCACTTCATTTTTCAAGGAGATATTTTTCACATGGTGGTCAAGAAAGGCAAAAGCAGCCTCGTCTCTCATATTCCAAGAAAGACAATCATTGGCTCTGCTTGGATTTCATATAGTCATACCAGATAAAGAATGAGAGCCTAGTTTCCCATGAAATACAAATACAAATGATAATAGTTTATAGTTTTTGTAGTAAAAAACTAAAATTACACTATAAATTACAGATTAAATTAACTTTTTAAGGACCTTCACAGATTAACGTAAGAGTTACCTTTACAATTTTTTAAATCTCAGTGAAAATATCAAATCAACCAACATGTATTATATGGCTTTGTATTATGTTCAAGGGATACAACTGATAGAAAAGTCGATATTTCAACCACTGAGGACTCATGGTCTAGTTGGTGGTTGACAAAATGTAAGGCATAACGAATGAATGAATATAAGAAATGATATTGTCCAAGTGTTAAATATTTCAGCACAGATTATAACCTTAATAATAACTCAAGAAAGAAAGAATGATTGTGGAATAATAATCATTGAAGATTTTGTGGAGACAGTGAAAGCTGTTTTGATTAAAGAACGATGAATTGTTTTTGAATTGTTGGAAAATGTTGGGAAGAAAACATTGAAGGAAGGAAAGAGAATGAAGTCGTCTAGAGGTAAGCATTCTACCTGCAAAGACTTGATTGTAAGCTCACTTATAATGGATAATTTATGTTGAGAATAGGGTTAGATGGTTGCAGTAGGTAAGCTTAAAGAAGCCTTTGAATCCTGGGTTGATAAGTTTAAATTTGATATCGTTATTACAACTTTATTATATGCAGGTTTAAAAAAAAAATGGAAATAGCAATTCAGCTGCAGGTCATGATGTCAAAGGAGGACAGAAGCTATAATATTTCTGCTGTGAAATAGGGGACACTACTTACATTTCTACAGGTTGTGCAGTGCACAACCCTACTGGGCAGCAATCACATTGCAGCCTAATGGTTTCTCCTAATATTGTGCAGTGCCTGACTTTTTAAACAATATATGGCCCATCCATATGACTTTCAAGAAAAAAAGAACACACCAATTTGACCAATGTGGAAGATAGGTAGATGTTATGTAGAAGTTGGAGAGAAGGCTGAAAAGAAAAGTGAAGACTAGATTATAGAATACCTTGAATGTTAGGCTGAGAAATATGAACTTTATCTTCTGTTTAATGCAGGGCAGAGTTTGGGAAAGTCACTGGGAAATTGTAAATATAATAGTGAAGTTACAATTAGTGTTTCAAGAAAATTAAATTTAGGCTACAGTATTCAGGGTAGATTCTAGGGACAGAAATTGGCAAAGTAGAGAACTGTTAAAAGATTGTTAGAGTAGTGCAGAAAAAAGTGGGCCATAGGACAGAAAGCACAAGAGTGATTTGAAGGGTATTTTGAAGAAATAGAAGGAGAAAGAAAGGCAAAAAGAGTGAATGTCTTACAAAAGAAACACATAACCTGGGACCTATTATCACTATTTAGGTAGAGAGTAAAGGACAAAATTTCATATTTTTTCAAATCATTCTCAGTGACTATACTGCTGGAAGTTATATAACTCTTTACATTTTACAGCATTTTCAAATATATTATCCCATTTGGATATAGATAATTTTTGAAATCATGGAGTAAAGCAATTTCCTAAGCTTATATAAAAGGGTCACGTATCTAAAAAATAGAAATTGTTATCACCTACAATAGAATATTGTAATGACAAACTTACCTATGTTTATCTAGACAAAAAAAAAAAATGAATGGGTAGTGATCCCAGCATGTCTAAAACCCATCTTTTTATAAGCCCCGGATTTGATTCCTTATAACACTCCAGGGAGCTGTTCCTTGTCATTCCTCTTCCCATCACTGATCTTCCCCTCAGCACTTTCGAAAAGCTTTCTTTGACTCTATTTCCATCCTGTGTCATCTCTTTACTTCCCATCAATCTAAGCTGCTGACAGAGTAGTGTATGTTTCATGTCTCTATCTCCTCTGCACTAAGTCACTTCTCAGCCCTTTTTACCTCTGCAATTGCTCTCCCTGAATATAACATGAATCTTCTCTTTGCTATGTCTGTTGAACACTTTTGAGTATTTACCATGTATAACCTCTCTGCAGTGAATGATACAATTTTCCTTTGTCTCATTTTTGAAACTCCTACCTTGGCTTCCTGGTCTCATTCTGTCTTATTCGCCTCTGTGCCATTAACATTCTTTTCTTTTCATGTTAACAATTTTCCATAGCTCCATTATTCACCATCTATTCTTCTTATTGTGCATACTTTTTCTGATAAATTTTATCCACTCCCTCTAAAGCTTATATATTAAGAGCTCTCAATTCTGTATCTTTAATCCAGATCTAAAGCCATAGATGTATAATTGGATACCCTGTACAGGCTTCATAAAACATGCCTAGCACCTAACTTCTTAGATGTGCCTCAAATCTGTTCTTCCTTCCATATTCTTTTTAGAATGTATGGAGCCACCATTCATACAAGGATCTAAAGTAGAAAACAGAAAGCTGTCTTTGATGCTTTCTTTCATTTTTATCCTCCATGTGATGGTCAATTTTATGCGTCAATTTGACTGAGCCACAGGGTGTCCAGATATTTGATTAAACGTTTCTCTGGGTGTGTTTCTGCCTGACTCTCTTCAAACCAGAATATCAGTGTTCACATAAGACATCACTCTTCTGCCTTCAGACTTCGACTTAGACAGGAACTTGTACCATTAGCCCTCCTGATTCTCAAGCTTTTGAGCTCAGACTGGAACTATACCATCAGCTCTCTTGGGTATCCGACTTGCAGACTGCAGATCTTGGGCATTTCTGCCTCCACAGTCCCATGAGCCAATTCTTTCTAGTAAATGTATTTCTATAAGGAATAACATATATCCTATTTCTTCTGTTTCTTCGGAAAACCCAGACTAACACAGATTTTGGTATCAAGAGTGATTGTAGAGGCACTGAATTTTAAGAATGAGTTTTCTGAATTGGCTCTGGGTTTTCTGGAGTTGGCTCTTGCTATGGCCTGAATGTATCACCCCAAATGTTGAAACTTAATCCTCAGTGTAATAGTATCAAGAGGTAGGGACTTGAAAAAAGTGATTAAGTCATGAGGGCTCCACCCCTATCAATAGGATTAGTGCCCTCATGATACGAACTGAAAGGCACATGTTTTCTCCTACGTTATGTGAAGATGCAGCAAGAAGATGCCATCTTTAAAGGAGAGAGAAAGCCCTCACAAGAAACTGAATCTGTTGGTGCTTTGGTTTAGAACTTCCCAGTCTACAGAACTGTGAGCAATAAATTTCTGTTGTTTATAAATTACTCAGTCTAAGGTATTTTGTTATAGCAGCCTGAATGAACTAAAACAACTCTCTAATATTATTAGATTTAAATATTTTAATGACCATGTCCAGTAGTAAAGTAATCGATGATAGTTCACATGATCTGGCAACAGATACATGCAACATACCTCCATTGGATACTCCTAGTCAACTACTCATAAGAAGCAAGGAGCTAGGTGACTGTGTCTATGATGCTTACAAACATTTTGGAAATCTAACAGATATAATAAGGCTAACTGATTTTTTCCTAATGCAGCTGGACAAAGTGGTGAAAGAAAATGATGAGCTCAGGGATTCCAATGCTCAGCTCAGGTGCATTTATATGATCTGAAAAGCTTCTATGTGTGCCCTAAGGAGACTCTTATCTCAGTTCCAGGGCTGAGATTGCTGAAAATCAAATGCAGAATTTCATGCTGTGATTGGCTAAATGACAACACAAGTTGAACTCCCAGTCTTGAAGGGTGTCAACTGTTAAAGTGAGGGCATTGATTAGGAAAAACAGGGGTTCTATCAGTTGGAATGTGCATATGTGGAAAGAAGATCCTAATGAAGCTGGGGACATTGAGTCCCTAAATTCTGATAAATCTTCTCTTCAGAAGACTGTGGAAACAGCTTCTCTAGTAGAAGCGGCTTCCCCACCCTCAGGGGGTAGTGACTCCCACCCCTCATGTTTTTGGTCTTTCCACCTGAATCTGAAGGGATCAATCCTGCATTGCCTGAAGAAACTGAAACTCCGCTGCAGCAGCTACCATGAAAGATAATACTGACTCTCCTCAGGACCCCATCAACACCTCACTTTGTTTCTAGACTAGATTCAAGTCCTAGTAAGTCCCTAATAGGAAAATACCAGTTGTATCTCATGAGGAAGTATGCTACACTCCAAAAGAACTATTTTATATTTACACAACAAAAATCGGGGGAACATGTGTAGGAATGAATATTGAGGAAGTGGGATAATGATAATAGAAACATAAAGTTGGATCAGTATGAACTTATTTTGGTCTCACTAAGCAGAGAATCTCCATTTAATATTGCAGCCCATGGAGTGAGGAAAGGCTCTACCACCAGTGTGGCCCATTGGTTGTTTAAAACATGGACCAAAATGGGGCCCATCATGAGTGAAATAGAAATGCCAGACCTGCCTTAGTTTAATGTATTAGAAGGAATTCAAATGCTTAGGGAGATTGAAACAGTAGAGTGAATTTGTCATTTAATACCTACTCTCCCCACTGGAAGGGTCCAGAAGACAAACCTTTCACCACTACTCTGAGAAATGATTTCATAAAAGGAGCCCTGACATCCTGGAAGAGCTCTGTAATCATTCTTCTCTGTAGGCTGAACACTGTAGTGGGGACTGTGGTCACTAAATTGAAAAATCTAAATGCAACGGGAATAATTGAATCCCAGGGTGGCAGGAGCAAAGTGACAGCTCTCAACCACCAAAGGCAAAGTGGATATGGTTACTGTAATGAACAGCAGAGTCAAAGCAGCAATCAGAATAGTCTGACTTGCACAGACTATGACATTGGATAGTTAATCATGACGTTCCTAAAAATAAAATAGGAAACATACTAAATTATTATTTGATCTGTATAAGCCAAAAAGTTTTAGGACAGGTGGACAAGAATCTAACCTAACTAATAAAAGGAAAACTGCCAAAAATTTATACTGTTAATCTTCTCCCAGTCTTCACCAAAGGGATCTATGTCTTTTATTAGAGTAACTATTCATTGAGGAGAAGGAAATAATCAGACCTTTGGGGACTACTGGACACTGGCTCTGAATTGACACTAATTCTAGAAGACTCAAACATCGCTGTGGTCCACCAGTCACATTACAGGCCAATAGATGTCAGGTATTCAATAAACTTTTAGCTCAGGTTCATCTGAGTCTTCTCCTCTGTCAACTGATCATAGGAACTCTCTAGGATGCCACAGATACAGAGTAGGAGAGAGCAGGTAATGTGTCAGTTTGATTACACCGGCCTGCTTTCATTATGGAATGGGCAGCATTTTGTTCTTAGTGGAACAAAAACTTATTCTGGGTACATGTTTTTTCTTGCTTGCATGCAATGCTTCTGCCAAAACAGCAATTCATTAACTTAAAGAATGCCTTATCCATCATAATGGTCCTCCACACAGCATTTCTTATAATCAAGAAACTCAGTTCACAGGAAATGAACTGTGGCAATGACCCATGTTCATGAAATTCACTGGTCTTATCATGTTTCCCACCATTCTGAAGCAGTTTGTTTGATAGAACAGTGGAATGGCCTTTTGAATAATTAGTAATAGTGCTAGTTAGGTGGCAATAACTTGCAGGGATGCAGCGAGATTTTCCAGAAAGTTGTATATGATCTGAATCAGCTTCTCCCATAGCCAGGATTCCAAAGTCCGGGAATCAAGTCATGGAAAGGAAGTGGCACCACTCACCATTATCACTATTGGACTATTGGCAAAATTTTTGCTTCCTGTTCCCACACTTATGCTCTGCTGGCCTACAGGTCTTGGTTCCAAAGGGAGAAAATTTTCCACCAGGACACAAAACAATGATTGCATTGAACTGGAAGTTAGGATTGCTATCCGGCCAGTTTAAACTCATGCATCTGAACCAACAGTATAAGAAGGGAGTTTTTAGGCTGGCTGGGGTGATTGATCTTGACTACCAAAGGGAATTAGACTACTTCACAATGGAATTAAAAGTAAGAGAATGTCTGGAATACTGGAGATCCCTTGGGGCGTCCCTTAGAATTACTATGACTTGTGATTAAGGTTGATGGAAAACTATAATAACCCAGTCCAGGAAAGACTTCTAATGAATCAGATCTTTCAGAAATGAAGGTTTGGACCACTCTACCAGGTAAAGGACCATGATCAGCCTTGATGTTTGCTGAAAGCAAATAAAAAATACAGAATGGATAATGGAAATAGTCATAAATATAAGCAATGACCACATGACCAGTTATAGAAATGAGGACTGAAATTGTCCTTATGAGTGTTTCTACTTCTTTTGTTATGAATATGTTTGTGTGTATGAATATGCATATATACATAAACATGACATATATACACACACAAAAATATATACTAAACATTTTTATTTTCTTCTGTCTCTCATTCTTTTATCATGTAACATAAGTTGAATTGACTTTATGTCATAGTATTTAAGTATTTTTAATTTTATATTAATGTATTTAAGTTATGCAATACCAGGAGAAAAATAAACATCACTCAAGGACTTTACCCCCTCTTCTGGGGAAGAGGTTAGTGCGCTTTTGGTTGTTTACATGATAGTTGTATCATGTAAATGGAATTATAACCTTGTTATTATCTATACTTGGAGACTATGTTTAAAGAGATCCCTATGGGTGCCACATTGACAAGGTGTGAACTTGTGATGATTTATTTTTTGTGTCAACTTGGCTAGGTCACAGGCTTCCCAGATATTTGGTTAAACATATTTCTGGGTGTGTCAGGGAAGGTGCTTCCAGATGAGATTAACATTAGAATTGGCAAATTGGCAAACATAGAATTGGCAAAAGCAGACTGCCCTCCCTAACGTTTGTGGGCCTCATCCAAGTTGTAGAAGAACTGAATAGAAATAAAGACCCAGGGAGAAAGAATTCTTTCTCACTGCCTGACTTCTTCAAACAGACATCAATCTTCAGATAGACATGGGTCTTCTCTAGCATTTGGACTTGGACTCAGACTGGATTTTACACCGTCATCTATCCTAGTTTTCAGTCCTGTAGGTTTGAACTGGAAGTAAAATATCATCTCTATTGTGTCTCCGAACTTCCAACTGCAGATCTTGGATTTCTCATCTTCCATAACTGCATGAGCCAATTCCTTAGATTTTTTTCTGTTTCTCTGGAAAACACAGACTAATACATTCCACATAATGAACCATCAATTCAATTCTACCTGGAGTTTTTCTGGAATCTATACACACGTTTCATCTCAATTCTCACTGCCACCATCCTTATTAGTCATTGACAGTATAAGTTTAATGACGTTCTAATACCCACCCCGCCCCCGGTTTTGCCACTCTCAGATCTGGTGTTCACACCACTCTCAAGGGAAAGATTCTAAATTAAAGACATTATGTCCCTCCCTGTTTAATATTTGTCAATAACTTCCCAATGCTTTAAAGAAAAAATATAAACTTTTTAGGATGACTTCCATAAACTATATGTTCTTTATTATCTGGTTTACTTTACTTGACATAATTGTTTTGAGATACATTCATGTTATTTTGTGTATGAATATGTTCATCCCTTTTTATTGCTAAGCAATATTCCACTGTGTAGCTATACCAAACTTTGTTTATTGATTCACCTGATGAAGGACTTTTGGGTTATTTTAAGTTTTTGGCTATTACAAATAAAGTTGCTATAAATATTTGCATACAGTCTTTTCACGGGCATAAATCTTTGCTTTTTGTGTAAATACCCAGAAGAGAAATGGCTACGGCACATGGAAGGTATACTTCTTAAGAAACTAGGCTGAGTGCAGTGGCTTATGCCTGTAATCCTAGCACTTTGGGAGGCCGAGGCGGGTGGATCATTTGAGGATGGGAGTTCAAGACCAGCCTGGCCAACATGGCAAAACCCTGCCTCTACTAAAAATATAAAAATTAGTCAGGCATGGTGGCACACGCTTGTAATCCCAGCTACTTGGGAGGCTGAAGCAGGAGAATTGCTTGAGACTGAGAGACGGAAGTTGCAGTGAGCCAAGATTGTGTCACTGCACTCTAGCCTGGGCAACAGAGCGAGACTGTCTCAAATAAAGGAAAGAACAGAAACTGCTATTTTCCAAATTTGTTGCCATCATGTTACATACCCACCAACAGTGTATGAGAATTCCAGTTGCTCCACATCTTCACTAGCACTTGGTATGGTTTGAATATATTGGGACTCATTTAATGGCCTATAATATGGTCCATCTTGATAAAGGATCCATGTGCATTTTAAAAGAATGTGCATTCTGCTGTTGAGGAGAATGTTCTACAAATCTGATTTAGGTCATGTTAAGTGATAGTGTTTTCCAGTCTTTTATATCCTTACTGATTTTCTGGCTTATGTGTTTTACTACATAGAGAGAAAAATGTTATAAACTTCAACTGTAACTGTGGATTCAAGTATAAGCTTCAACTCTTAGTTCTATTGGTTTTTCCATCATTTATTCAGGAGTCCTGCTATTAGATTTATATACTTTTAGTATTATTATGTCCTTTTGATAAATAGATCCATTTATTGTTATGAAATGACCTTCTTTATTCTTGATAATATTATTTTCTCTACAATCTACCTTGATATTAATATAGCCACTCCATGTTTCTTTGAATTTGTGTTACCATGTGCCATTTTTTTCCTTTTCTTTGGGAAACTTTAAAAAACTTTAAAATTTTTAAAGTAATGTTAAACTTCCAGAAAAATTGCCGAAATAGTAGAGTTTCTGTATACCCTTCCTCCAGCTTCCCCTAATGCAAAATGCCTCCTTGTTCTCCCAGGTTATATCCTCTATTAGAGAGATTGCCATGCTCCACCTGGATTCCCCATCTAAATGCTGCATCCTCCTCTCCAGGAAGTAGGTAGAAAACAAACATAAGCTCTGCTGCTTTTGTTTCCTGTCTCTCTAGGATTACTTTTGCTTTTTGTCTAATGTTTGAAATCATTGTTTCATATGTTTGGTACAGTTTTTTAGTTGTTCCAAGCTGTAGTGTAAATCTGGTCCCCCTATATAGTATTTTGAACCTACTTTTTTTCTCAGCATTCAACATATTATTTAGTATTCATTGAAAGCATTGCTTCAGTGGATAATGTAAGCACTCCATGCATATTCACTTGAACACCTTTACCATTTTCCTGCACACAGGCTTTCAGTGTGCTTTCACTCTCAACAGCCAGTAACAGGCTTTTTTGGAGGACTACCCTCAGTCTGTTTCCACATAAACGGCAGGGAAGTTTCTGGGAATTTACTCCGTTTGCCCTATCCCTTAATCAATGACTTCAAGGAACAAGAACATAAATACTGCAGCTTCCTTGCTCCTAATGGGACCAACTCTGAGGTATGATCTATACTTTCTCTATAGCTCTTCTGAGAGATTGAGCAAAAGTTACTTTCTAAGGGATTTTGTTTGTTTGCCATCCCTCCCACCACCTTATTGTTTTTTAAAATAGGAATTCCTCTTAATAATCCTCTTTCACATTAATCATTTCTTTTGTCCATTTCTGAGGATCCCACACTAGAATAACCAGTTGAAATTGCCAGTTAATATTCTACTCTTTATAACTTTTCTTCCACAGTTCAACCTTTAGGTTGTTTCTATTTATTTTTCCTACAATAACTAGATTTGTAATGATAATCTTTGCATGAAAAATGTTTCTCTGAGATCCAGATTACTTTCTATGTATAGATTCCTAGAAGGGAAATTACTAAATAAGAGACTGAATGAATATTTTATGGTTCTTGATCGTATCGCCAATTTGCTTTCCAGAAAATGTGTATCAATCTATAGTTCTCTTTTCTGCATATCTTTTAAAATTTTTTACCATATTGAGTTATTTTTAATATAAACTTTTTAAACATTTTGCTAATTTTATTAGTGATAAAAGATTATTAGTAGTGTTTCCATTTCTTTAATTGCTAATGAGACTGAAAACTTTCTTACATAGTTTTCAGTTGTTTCTACTTTATGAATTATCTGTTTATGAACTTTGTAATTCTTTAATTATCTTAGTGTTTTCAACGATGTACACAAATTTATTTAAAGTTGTAATTTATGCAATCTATTTAATGTGTATAAATATTTCCCTATGTGTTCGCTTTTAAATTTTTCAGTATTGTTTGAAATTCAAAAGTTTAATTTTCAAGTAGTCTAATCTGTTTGTTTTCTGTTGCCATTTTTTCTAATGCTTCTCTACTTAGAAAGTTGCACTACATTTTAAATCAGATAAATGTTATCCTACATTTTCCTCTAGATCTTTTTTTCTTATCTCTCTTTCTAACGTTTATCTTATGAATTCCTCTGCTTTTTATTTTGACATATGGCAGGAGTGGAAAATAGATTCCATCTTGTGTGCCAAGTTGATTCACTTACTCAGTAAAAATTTATTCAGTGTTTACTATGTACCAGGCACAGTGCTAGACATGATTAGTAAAATAAATGTTGAGATGCCTATTTTTTAAAGTGTTTTAAAGAGATTTATTAGATGTTGTTTGTGAAGCTTTTTAAATTTCTCAAACAAAAATAAATACAAATAGAGCACATCATGCTAGTCACATCTGAGATCAACTAGAAAGTGCACTTAATTGATTACTGAAGATGGAGGAGAAAGAGGATGGGAGAAATGTGTGCAATGGCAGTTCCAGAGCTGGGAATCTTGCCCTCCTTTGATATGGTGTGATATCAACTCACTCCTCTTAGAAAACAGAGCTTATGATCATAGATATGCTCAACAATGTTAAAGACTGCAAATGAGTAAAAAGCATCATTATCCTGAAGAGAATAAATTGATTATCATGGGTTATTAAAAATACCTTTTTTCCTCTCTTCATCTAATTACCTAAAAGTAGTAAGATATAATAAAAGCTTTTCTATAAATATTTTAACATTCTTGTAGTTATATTGTTTATACCACTTTACATTCTATATCCATTTAACACTATGAAATATTTGCATATGTCATAAACTACTTAGTAAGCATCATATCTAACAATTAGCATAAAAAGAATTTTAATGGACCAATTACTCTTTTCAAAGAAGAAATAGTTTCTCTTCTTAAATATTATGCATAGGTATTGTCTTGCAGATTCTTTATTGGGGATATTATCATAAACTCATGCCCATTTTTTGAATGTACCCCATTTTAATCAAAGTAAATTAATACAAGCACACAAGACGTTAGGCCCTCAAACAAATTTCTTGTTCACTTATCTAGGCAATCTGTTCAAATTCCTTCTTTTTAGTAACTCTTCAGATCATTTGTTTAATAATTTATTGAGCCTTTAATATGGAAAATGAACTACTGTATGATAGGATATTGCCATAAGAAATAATGGTCCATACATTCTAATGACTGAGGCAGATCCTTCTTTGCTCCTAGAATCTATTCTTAAATGTAGCACTTCACATCTTTAACCTATCCCTCTCCACCAGTTCCTTTCCAAACACTGCTAAGTATATGCTATCCAAACAAGCCACAAACCAAAAATCAAATGAAGCCAAGACTCAAAACCAAAAAGCAAACTTTATTTTAACCTGGTTTCCTCTACTGAAGCTACACCCAATTTTATCTCCCTTCTCAGCCAAACATATTACCACCAAAGTTCACCCTTACCACACCTCTTTTCATATTTACTTTTACCCATTATCTGCCATACTCTTGCAATTTTCTACCTCATCCCTACTCTGTTATGGCCTATTTGGCTTTATTTTACTCACCTTCTCAGTGTCCTATCAGTAACATTCTCCTCTCTTGAAGAAATCTCTTCTGGATTCCGTTGGTTTCCTGGTCACTTTTCTCACATAACTGTTCTTCACCAACAATTCCTCCTTTTACCTTTCTAGTCATTTGAATGTATAGTAGAAGCAATTAATGTTACTTATGCAACTCACTGGATTAGAGGAGGCTCTCCTCTTCTCTGTCAATCAGATCATCAGAAGCCTCCCTGTCCTTCCCCTCCAGATTTCAGGGCTGAAGGCTCCTGGCATGTAAGCTAATCTCGAATAGGTATGTACATGTCAATTGAGCTGTGTGCTTAGCAGAGTCAAGTGGTTTATTCTAAGACTGTTCATGCAATTGTTCTTGCTGTTTTAATTATGCAGTTTAATCAAATATTATGCAAACTAAGAAATGTCAGGCTAAAATATGAGTTATTTCCATGAAAATTAAGCTGAATGATTTGGAAAAGTTCCATGATGGCTAATAGCTTAAAGAAAAATTGCAGTCAAATTAGGTGAACACCAAGACCAAGAAAAAAAAATTCTTTACATTTAGATGTATTTTACATTGAGATTACCTTACCATCCACCACTCAATGAAGCTGAAGCTGGAAACTGTGAGTGGTGTTCTATGGCTACAAGACAAACCTAAGCTCTAACTAACAACAGGTCCACACATAAAGCAGAAGCTTTGGTCCCACATTAAAAGAGAATTCCGTGAAAGTACATTAATATGTTTCTTATTTTATTCTTTATTATTTTTATTCGGATTTATTTATTTTGAGACAGGGTCTCGCTCTGTCACCCAGGCTGAAGGGCAGTGGCACCATCATGGCTCACTGCAGCCTGGACCTCCCTGGTTCAAGTGATCCTCCTGTCTCATTGTTCTAAGTAGCTGGGATTACAGCCATGAACCACAATGCCTGGCTAAGTTTTGTAGTTTTTTGTAGATACAGGGTTTTGCAATGTTGCTCAGGCTGGTCTCCAACTCCTGAGCTCAAGCAATCTGCCCGCTTTGGCCTCGCGAAGTGCTGGGATTATAGGCATGAGCCACTGCATATGGTCCATTTATATGTTTTAAGGTGTCTTCGCATCACTTTTATACTTTTTGACTTTAATTGACTTCACTGATTAACCAACCACTTGTCTTAATTGCCTCAAGAGGCCGTCTTCTCTAGGAATATCTTGACTGCATCCTTAGGCCTATTCTTTTCCTGTTCTGCTCTTTTTCCCTGAGCAATTAAATTTCCAACCAGAGCTTCAATATAGTCTTTAAACAAATAAATACAAAGTCTGCAAGCTCTTTGAAATGAGGATCCCTCATTTATTCATCACTACATCACCCATCTTGCACTCTGTCCTTGCACTGTGCCTTGCACACAGTAACTATTTTAAAATATGTTGAGATTTAAAGTGTATTTGAAAAATAGTTATCAATTATAACCCAAGAATTAGAAGCCAGTCTTGAATGAATGTGTCACAAGAAAATTTCTTATCCCTTCTCAGCAACTAAAGAAGCTCACTTGACAAGTATAATTGGAAAATTATCATTTTAAACTGGGTAGCTGAAGTTTAATTTTAAAAAGTAAATGGTAGTTTTTCTGAAAGGTTTGAAACTTTCTGAAGGTAAGCAAATGGTCCAATTCATTTTAGGTGGACAATGACAAGCACCACTACGGCACTGAGTTTTACGTAAAGTGTGAAGTTTTGCTTCTCAAGTGTTGTGGGTTAATTTCTTAAGCAATTTTCTCTGAATTTTGCAGGAGAACTATGGTTATCCTTTCCATTTTACATATGCAAGAATTAATGGTCCTAACAGTTACTTACTCTTGACTTTCCAGATCGTTTGTAACTTCAGTGGGATTTGTGCCTTGACGCTACACATCTTGAGTCATCTAAATTCTTCTAAGGTTGGTTAGAATTGGGCAGGAGAATCAGGGACAAACTAGCAAAAAGTCAAGCCACAATTGTCACTCATCTGCTCTGGAGGCAGTCTAGAATTATGCCATTGGAGTTCAGTCTTTTCATTTAACAGTTTCTCTCAAAATTGTTGGGTAGAATACTAAGTTAGTAATTCAGTTTTAATATCTTCCTGTTAGTTAACATATCGGGTTTTCTTTCCTCTGATTAAGCAGCTAGTCAAAGGAAAGGAAGAGTCATTTTAGATTAGGCTACTTTGTCTTGAAGAAGGCAAGTCCAAGTGTGTGTATGTGAGTGGGTGAGGAACGGGAGGTTGGGAGAGAAAGGTATAGTCATAGTCTAAGATTCTGGAAAACCAAGGGGGATAACTAAAATATTGAATGCCAGGAGTTCAAGAGTTGAACTAGAGAGCAGAATGAAAAAGAGCAAGAGTGATCCAAGACTAATGTTTCTATTTCACAATTTTAATTTGGGCAGAATTCAATGCTGTGATAACTCAATTCTTCTTACATTTTGTTTGAAAATTTGTTCCACTTTATTTCTACCTAAAACTATTGGTAGTCATTTTGTTTTGACTCAAAATATTCCTGAAAAGTATAGTTTAAATAACGTTATGAAGCAGATTATTATTTCCCTTAGGAATAATTCTAAAATTAAATGCTGAATTTCTGACCCAGGACTTGGCATTGGATACTTTATAAATATGACCAGCCACCCTCATCGCAATTAAAAAATTACTATATGGTATATCATATTAAAATTGTAATGCCAATTTTATAAAATGGTCATGAGTAAACCAAGTATAGCTTTCATAAAAATAAATCCAATAAACTATATTATTTTGGGAGAGAGGACATTAAAAATGTCACATTTTCCTGGCCACTGATCTTTTCTGTGGTCTCTCTGCTTATCTAAAGTCTTTGACTATTAAAGGCAGTGAGTTGGTGAGAAGTTGGATGAGCCATTGGAAGATTTAGGAAGTTCACTTCTGAGGCTCATATATGCTCCTTTTCCATTCTTTCTAACATCCTGTGAAATTAAACTGAAAAAAACCAATGTGGTAGTTAGCTTATTATATGCTAGCTGTAACAAACATTAAGCAACATATTCATAATGATTTCGTGTACTGCCTTAGAATTTGGAAAAATTTAAGGTTGGCTAGATATCCTGCTTTAGAATGTTGTTAGAGGTTTGAAATGATAGTTCCTCTTCCTTTAGACTAGCTACACATCCTGTGGCAAATAGGGACTTCTAAATCACGTACATTATTAGTAGTCTGTGTTCAAAAGGTATTTATTTATTTTTATTTTATTTTATTTATTTATTTTTTTGAGACGGAGTCTCGCTCTGTGGTGAGGCTGGAGTGCAGAGGCACAATCTCGACTCACTGCAACCTCCGCCTCCCGGGTTCAAGCTATTCTCCTGCCTCAGCCTCCTGAGCAGCTTGGGACTACAGGCACACGCCACCACGCCCAGCTAATTTTTGTATTTTTAGTAGAGATGGGGTTTCACCATGTTGGCCAGGATGGTCTCAATCTCTTGACCTTGTGATCTGCCCACCTCAGCCTCCCAAAGTGCTGGGATTACAGGCGTGAGCCACCGCACCTGGCCTCCAAAGGTATTTCTTAGTGATATTGATGGTAAGGTTTCTTTCACTGAAAAGCATTTTAACAAATAAGAGCTAATCATCTACTTTCTCCTCTGCCCTCCTCTTCGGACATAGTTGAAAATTACAAAGGTGGCAACTTAGTGACAGACGAAAGCTAGGCACAAAGATACATTGAGTGGGGTTCAGTTACTCAGTTATGCATTTAGCCACAGATCTACTTTTTTTTTTTTTTTTTTTTTTTTTTGAGACAGAGTCTCGTTCTGTCGCCCAGGCTGAAGTGCAGTGGTGAGGTCTCAGCTCACTGCAAGCTCCACCTCCTGGGTTCACGCCATTCTCCTGCCTCAGCCTCCAGAGTAGCTGGGACTACGGGTGCCCGACACTGAGCCCGGCTAGTTTTTTGTATTTTTAGTAGAGAACGGGTTTCACCGTGTTAGCCAGGATGGTCTTGATCTCCTGACCTCGTGATCCGCCCACCTCAGCCTCCCAAAGTGCTGGGATTACTGTGACCTACCACGCCTGGCCAGGCTGTGACCTACCACGCCTGGCCAGACCTATTTTTTAGTTTGTTAATCTTCTAACAATTACAACTAGGGCATTATCAAAATCCTATGAAAAAGGTGTCTCAAAACATCTCTCACAAAATGTTCAAAAAGACATAATACTTTGAATGTAACTTTCTTTACCTCTCAAAACAGCTCAGGTAAAGGTGGCAAGCAGCAAGGCAAGTGTATTCATTAGGGGACAGCAAACTGATGAACTGGTAAAAAGGTGAAGACATAATAGAGTGAAGATTGTTTTACAGGATAAATAACTTCTGTAATTGTCAGATGAAAAGGTTAAAATTAGTTTATTAATACTGAAAAGCTATTTTAAATTTTGTTTAATATTCATCACCTTTTCTTAGGTGGTGATTTCTCCTACAAATTACAAAATATTGAGTTCCATTTATAGTAAAGAAATTTAAATAAAAGATTTAGGCAATAGAAATTATTTACTCTAGGATCCTAAATATTATTAATTTAAAATCTTACTTTTAGAAATTATACGTCAGCTGTCTCTCTCAACTTTATATTTTTTCCTTTCCTTATTTTGAAAATGAACAAATTTGATTAAAATGACAAATTCTCTTAAGTTAGAGAGAATTAATATTCTCAAATGTTATCTTTGCCCTTCTCAAATGTAAGACTTGGAGTATCTTTCAGTTAATTTCTTCCTGCCTTAGAAATAAAATACTAAATCAGCAAAATTCTTCAGGGTTTACAATTTAAAATTTAATATATTGTTAAATATATGGAATATAGAAATATAATTATATATACTATTTTTAAAATAACAAAGAAGCAAAAATAGAATAAACAACACACCTTCCAAGACCAGTATAAACAGCTCATATGTTACAATTGCTACCCAAAGGCAATGTTATGTAAATTCAATTTCTAGGCCTTGGATAGCTTCCTCATGTTGGCTGTTCAAAAGTTCTATACTGATATTTTCAGGAAACTAGCAGTATACTTTACCTTGGAAATGTAATATTATAAAAATACCACCATTAGTGATTTTATGTACTTCTACATACCCTTCTCGAATTTGAAATAATCGATAAGTTCAGGTAATAATTTTTGCTCTTTCAAATTTTATGACTAAAGTATTGAGTAGTGTTTTATGGCCTGCATTTATTATGTTCTGTAGAGTCAGCCAGCAGCTGACTCTACAGGCAAAGAATAGGCAAAGAATATCATTGGCAAAGAATATCGTTGGAGTCTGGAATCACATGCAAAGGAATCAGAAGTTTAAGATGAATCATACATTCAGGAAACATAAGAATTTTCCAAAGATTCTAAAATACATATTGTGTAATATATGAGCAATGATTTTCCAACAACTTCTTTTTCTTTTGTGGCTAGGATAATTTTCTTTTCAAATACGGGGCAAGATTGTTGCCATAAACTCAATTTATTTATATATTTATTTATTTTGAGACAGAGTCTCACCTCTGTCACCCCGGCTGGAGTGCAGTGATGTGATCTTGGCTCACTGCAACCTGTACCTCCCAGGCTCAAGGGATACTCCCAACTCAGTTTCTGGAGTAGCTGGGACTATAGGTGAACTTCACCATGCCCAGCTACATTTTTATGTATATATATATTTTTTGTAGAGGCGGGGTTTTGCTGTGTTGCCCCGGCTGGTCTCGAACTCTCAAACTTAAGCCATCTGTTCTCCTTAACCTCCCAAAAGTGCTGGAATTATGAGTGAGCCACCATGCCCGGTCTAAATTTGGATAGTGTTTTTGGAGGAAGAGTTTGTTTAACAAAGTACTCTGACAACAGTAAGGAATGTTTAGTTATGAAGAATTTTAAAGGGATTCCAGTAATTATCTAATCTTAATTTCTGAGAGTCAAACTAGAAAAGAGGAATTTAAAGTGGTAGATTTAATAATAAGCAAGATTATGTAGTATTTACACAACAAAACTCCCAAACTCCTTTAGATTGTTTTCTTTTACAATCAGATTCTCATGTTAATGGAGATACAGTTTCTTACTGTAACGTGTATAATAGAATGAGAACATTGTTTCTATTGAAGAAAAAGAGAGCAGGATTTGGATCTGGATTCTAATCTTGCTGAGTAACTAACTTTATGCAAGACCTAAAAGGTCCTAGAGCTATCATAGTCACTTTGATAAACTTTGGCTTCTTTACCAACATGAAAGTCTGACACCCTGGCGGTGATCAGGGAGTCCGTGTATCTGTACACGAAAGTATTTTGAATAATATAATGCAAGTTATTATTTATTAAGGAAAAGCACATGCAAGACACACTTTATTTTTACAGTGGTATAAATGCCACAGACTAGCATCGTTATAAATTCAGTTTATTTTATGGCTTTAGCAACCTATAATTTCAGAGTCCACCTAAAAAAACTTTTGCACCAGGAACTGTCTTTCTGTTGAATTTAGCTAAAGAGATTTACCCCCATTTTGAGCACTCACGCCCGTTAGCAATGGTAACGACCAAAGTCCAGTTAGAATATAAAAATTATGCAGTGTATCATAAATTACACCACACTATTGAGACAGATAAAATTTACTTTTCTTAGAATTCAGATCAACAGCAGAAACAAACATTATCATTTCTGCATAACCTTAATTTTTCCCCTCAGGTACACAGAAAAAATAAATGCAGTATACATTTCTTCGAAGAGGTTTGTGGTTATTACCTTTCCTGTGCTGTACTAGTTTTTACATAGGGAACCTTTGTTGCCCTTTAAAATGTAATTTAGAAATGTAACTGATGTTTTGCCACCAATAAAACAAATATATATGACAAAATGAATGGATACTCATTTCAGTCTGTACGATTTGTTTTTAAATTATTCTATTTGCAGCTAGAGGAGAAATGTGAGATCATTTCTTTCCTTTCTGCCAATGGCAAGCTGATTTCCCCAGACCACGTGGACAACTGAACATTAAGTCTAGCGTGCTTCAAGTCTCCCGACTCCTGCCGGGCCATCTGTGGGCACACACACATCTAGGCTAATATACTGGATGGGGTAAGGCAGTCGACACAGCATCTCTGGTTTGACTACCGGGATTGTGCTATGTAGCTATCCCATGTGTCTGCCGCATCTGTTTATTGGACAGGGAAAGAAACTGTATTCAGCAGAGTGCACACAGTTACTGCCATCCATTCTTTCGTTCATACATACATTTTACTACGCTCTCCACGTGCGTTCCGAGAACTGGATCACAAACACACATACTCAAATACACACACACACACACACACACACGTGTTCACCGAACCTCACCCAGACTCAGGCCCGGACAAGTCCCCCGCCCACCCAAAGCTCCCCGCCCTTCCGCCTGCGTCTTCCCACCCTCTCCGACTCCACGTGGGCGCACCCCGGCGCCAGGCGGCAGCGCTGCCCAAAGAGCCCCTCTCCTGCCCCGGCACTGGGAGGGAAGGCGCGGCCCTGGGGTCGGACGGACAAAGCGGGCGTCCAATCGAGCCCGGCACTGCCTTCCCGAAGGGAGGGAGCGGCAGCTCGGACGGGCCCAATGAGCAAGGAGCCCGAGTGGGACTTCCTCCCGGAATCCCGTTGGCCAGAATAGCGGGGCCGTGGGTGACACGTAAGTTGGGCGGGAGGTGGCGGCGCGGCAGAGGCTCCAGCCGACCCGTCAGTGACACCGCTCTGCCGTCCCCAAAACCAGCCGAGGCAGCTGGCCCCCACCCTTCCACCCATTGGGCAGGCCGCGCCGGGGCGCGGCCCGGAGTCATGGTCCCTTTGTTGGGCGCGCACCCCCTCCCTTAGGTGGCAACAAAGTCGTGCAGTGGAAGCCGCCGCGAGGGGGCGGGGAGCTGCCAGGGCGGGACTCCAAGAGCTGCCCGGGGGCAGCGGGGCCAAAAAGTGGGAAGGAGGAAAAACGGCAGGAGGCATCTGGGGACAGGCGCGAAGGCAGCCGGCTCTGAAGTATGCGGAGGGCCCCCTCCCGGCCCCGGGCATTCGCGGAGAACGAGCGTCGCAGAAGTTTGGCTGCAGCTGCCCGGGCGGCGTCGATGGCTGCGCGCCCCGCGACGCGCGGGGGCTGAGCGGGCGCCACTTCCCCTCCGGGCCGGCTTTTGTGTCTGGCATCTCCTCCTCATGCTGCGTCTGGCCACCTCCTGCGGCGGCCGCTGCTGAGACGCTCGCTCGGACCAAGGGGAGGAGACGGCGGGGGCGGCCGCGGCGTTGGGTCCAGGCGGGACTATGGGAAACGGGATGTGCTCCCGAAAGCAGAAGCGGATTTTCCAGACACTGCTGCTGCTGACCGTGGTGTTCGGCTTTCTCTACGGCGCGATGCTCTACTACGAGCTGCAGACGCAGCTGCGGAAAGCCGAGGCGGTGGCGCTAAAGTACCAGCAGCACCAGGAGTCCCTCTCCGCCCAGTTACAAGGTACGGCTAACGGGACGCGCGCAGTCGGTGGCCAACTTTGCCCCGCGCCTCCACCCGGGCAGGAAAAGTGGCTTTGGGGAGCTCTTGGCACTGTGGTTGCCACCTCTGACCTTCACGGACGTCAGAGAAGAGCTTTTCAGGACTGCCGGCCCCAGAGTGTCAGGGGAGATGACATTCTCACCCTCCCGCTTCTTCCTCCCAGCGATTAGGTTTGAACTTGGTAGCACCAGCCCATCGTCCCGCTGGGCGTTTGGTGGGCGGGTGCAGAGAGTCCTTTACCCGAGGGCTTGTCAAAGGCCCAGCGAAACTAGGAGCCCTCCGCCGCTTCTGCCAGCCCTGCTCTAAGGAGCATTGTTCCGTCGATTCTAAGTATTTGCTTTCTTGTTGACTTTGTCAGTTGCTTAAAACATGGAGAGTTTGGCAGAGATTTCTCACACTGTTTTGTTTTTCAAGGGAAAATTAAGTCATGATCCAGCAGCTTAAAGTCATGGCCCAGTCGAATGGAACCTAGATCTGGACCTGCTAGTTTCTTATTTCTTATTCTTTTAATTTAATAGGATGTTTTCAGAGATGCTGGATGTGTGGGAAAAGTCCACACTATATACCATTCACCATCCTGCAGTAGTTTCTTTCAAAAAAGATTTGCTTGTCTTCCTCAGTAGCTTTTACTTTATCACAGAGCTGCATGTATGTATTTTACAGTTAGCTTGGGAAGTCAGAGGAGAAACACAGGTTTTCACTTTGCCATGCACAGCAAACCCAACTTGAGCAAGACCTGTAGAAGAACTTAAAGTTTGTGTCCTTCTATTTTAGAATCTGATTTAGTGTAATTTTCACAAACATAATTTACTTTTAATGTAAATTCAGAAACATTACCTCAAAGTCGGCACCATGTCGTCTTGTTAAGGATGTATCCTATACATATTTTTTTTTTGCAAGCTTTTACTTGTGGTTAGTTTTCAATACTTATGCAACTTTCTCCCCAACCAAAAAATAATGAATAGCTGTAAGCAGTGAAATGTTGGCAGCCTTTGCTGATGATGCAAATATAGCTTATTTAATATTGCTAGGTAGATAGATGCAAGCTAGAGGGATGTTTCTGTGTATGTGTGTGCAGATATAAAACAGATGCTTCTTCCTTGCTTCAGTTATTCTAAGTGTTTTCTAGTAAAAAATTTAAGATGAGAGAAAATGATACACATCTGATTGCTTGAACTTACTTGCTCTTCCCAGCTTAGAAGAAAGAAAAGTATTTTTAGCTTACTGAGGCTGCATAGCCACAGGCAATGAAAATACATGACTGGTCTTGGTTCAAAAGTAAAACCCGTTTTGATACACTCTTAGGTTCAAAAAAATTTCTTTAAACTCATTGAAATTTACCCATGAGTTATTGTTGGTATGAGAATATGGATATTTGTTTACTTATTTATTTAGAAGATATCAGTAGCTTCCCTGTGAAGTTCCATGATGTTAGACCAAGGGAAAAATTTGCTGTCTAATAGTACAACAGTACTGGATTTTCGTAAACATGGCTGGAAGGGCCATGTATGGTGGATTATATGAGGTTGTGTGTGCCTTGGTCTCTTAGGAGTCCCAAGAGGGCAAAGGCTGTCATTTTCACCATTACCTCCCCAGCACCACACTGTGCCTGACACTCATTAGGGGAATCAATGCGTGTTTATTCAAACAACAAACAAAAATTATTCGAAACTGTGGTGAGTAAGTTCATCCCAGGCACTTTTGTCTTTCTGAGACTTTGCTTCTGTGTCTTTGCTTTTTGAAAGCCAAATAAAACAACAAGAAAATATTTTGTTCAAGTAGCTCCTTTGCCTCAACGGCCTATGATGGACATTGTTGACTAAGGCCCTGATTTCTGAATAATGGCCTTTATTTGCAGTATTTCATTTTGAAATTTTAGAAATTTCTGTTCTAATTTGCCCTTTCTTTTTTTGGTGGTGGTGGTGGTAGTGGGGAAAAGAGGTGGTAAATGGTAATACAGGATCATTAAAATGTACAACTTTTGTTTTGCAGCAGATGGAAATGTTCTACTAATTTGAATAAATGGCTTCAAAGTTCATTTCTTAATTTATTCTTTTGTCATTTCCTCTTTAATTATGGTGCTGCAAAACTTGCAGTATGATTATGCATTCAGAATTTTTTCGCAAGCAGGCTACAGTTTTTTTGTTTGTTTTTGTTTTTTGTGGATTCACTTTTGACTTCTGTAGCATTTATTTTGGATTTCGCATGTGTAGGCCATTCAATGAACATTTTCTGATGGTATGCAACAACTTTTGCTTCCCTTTTCCAAGACAAATGACATTTTACTCAACAGCACCATGTGCCACCTGCATAGAGGGGCTTTTAGGACATCAGGCTCTCCAGTCTTAATACTTGTTTAGTTAGGTGGGATTGCATGACCTGCCTTGGATTCAGATCAGAATTAATTACTTTACAAAGAGTGGTCTTTTTAGAAATGACTCAAAATTTCAGTAGTTTGGTCCTATAACCTGGTGATGTGCATTTGTTAAGTGAGCATATTTAGGTCACCTTCAATTTAAGAATACATTATACTTCATAGATTCCTTTGAAAGTGTGTTACTTGTAACCCCAAGTTACAAGTTTTATTATAGAAGAGCCCCATAAATAGAAGATGGCGGGGATGGCATGCAGAAAGGTCAAAGACTAGGCAAACCCCTTCCACTTTAAAAATATCTATATCTGCCTGTTTATCTCTCCCTCTTAGCAATCAGTCATCTATTTATCTCCCATACCTTAATTATACTGAGGAGTAGGGCAGAGGTCACATACTGGTGGCAAAGGTAATAACAATCTTTGGACAGCACAGTGTTTATATAACCTTTAATTTTTTTAAACTGCTTTCAAGTGAGCCATGCTCCATTGTCTGTATCTATAAGCAGTGTTTCTCAGTCTAGACTGCCCATTAGTATCACCTGGTGGCTCCCAGACCAATTAAGTAACAGTCTATGGGGGGTGGAACCCAGGCTTCAATAGTCTTTAAAGCTCCCCTGGTGATTCCTGTGTGCAGCCAAGGTTGAGAGCCACACCTCTATAATCTTAAAACTGAGCCACTCCGTGCATTTACTTTACTTGTTTGACCCCAGAGACACTTGAATTTTTTTATCTGAGCATGTGATTTAAAGCAGATTGGTTTCTAGACTGTAATTCAAATTCTACTTCTAAAACCTTTTGTGTGAACCTCCACGTTTTTCTTATTTATAAAATGGAGATTAGAATAACCTATTTTATAGAGGTATTGTGAGGATTAATGAAGGTGATAGACTGTAGAGCTCTTAGAATGTACTTGGCATATAGTAGGTACTGCTCATTAAAAATTAACTGTTATCAGAATCCCTTTTGAGGTAAGCTGTTTTATCCCTTCTTCTCTTGCCAGGTTTGTCATGAGTAAAAATTTTGAAATTGGCCGAATTTGTTTATGTAGCTAACCACCTTCTTTTATTGTACCTTAAATGAACATCCAGGAATATGCAGACATCCAGTGTACCTTACTCAGAAGAAAGGACCTTCCTTGGCAATTTAAACTTGGACTAGGGTTACTGATTAACTGTGTTCTGGATCTTATCAGATTAGGAGAGGGTGTGACTGCTAAGGTAATAATTATGTGCTGTAAGATCTGGGAGAGAGATATAACTATTTAAATTTTTACAAAAGGCTTTTAGCATAGAGGCAAAGAGCCCGACATTCCTAAAACACAGTATTGCAATGCTTTTGGACTTACAGGGATAAGGAGAAACTATGAAGAAAAAGTTTTTGTCAGGTTTATATGTTCCTATTCCAGATGAATATGTTACAACTATTTAAAATTTAAAAAAAGGTCACAAATGTGGACCCGTAGAAGTGCAGAGTTACAAGTGTGGATTTCTTACATGCATATATTGAGTTGTGGTGAAGTCTGGGCTTTCAGTGCACCCAAAGAATGAACATGTTTACCCCACAGGAAAATTTCCAACTCTCACCCCCCTGCTAGCCTCCCACCTTTTGTAGTCTCCAGTTCCACTCTCTATGTCCATGTATGCCCATTGTATAGCTCCTACTTGTAAATGAAAACATGCTGTCTTCGACTTTTCTTTTTCTGAGTTATTTCCCTTAGGATAATGGCCTCCAGGTCCATCCATGTTGCTACAAAAGATATGACTTATTCCTTGTTATGGCTGAGTAGTATTCCATGGTGTATATATACCACATTTTCTTTACCAGTTCTCTGTTGATGGATGTTTAGGTTGATGCCATATCTTTGCTATTGTGAATAGTGCTGCAATAAACATACAAGTGCAGGTATCTTTTTTGTATAATTATTTATATCCCTTTGGGTATATACCTAGTATTGGGATTGCTGGACTGAATGGTAGCTCTATTTTTAGTTCTTTGAGAAATCCTGATACTGTTTTCCAGAAAGGTTGTACTAATTTGCATTCCCACCAACAGTGTATAAGCATTCCCGTTTCTTTGCATCTTTGCCAACATTTGTTGTTTTTTGACTTTTTAATAAAAGCCATTCTGACTAGTGTCAGATGGTATCTCGTTGTGATTTTAATTTGCGTTTCTCTCATACTTAGTGATGTTGAGCATTTTTTTCTGTTTGTTGTCTTCTTGTCTAGCTTCCTATTAAAAATGTCTTTTCATGTCCTCTGCCCGGTTTTTAATTTTATTTTTCTTGTCAAGCTGCTTGTGTTCCTTGTAGATTCTCGATATTAGCCCTTTGTCAGATGGATACTTTGCAGATATTTTTTCCTATTTTGTAGGCTGTCTGTTTACTCTGTCGTTTCTTTTGGTGTGCAAACATTTGTTATTTAAGTTAGTGTTTTTTGCGTTGGGCTCCTCTAACACTTAGGATGGCCCACTGGCCTAAGCATGAATACATCTTGTCATTGGTTATTTCTTTGCTTTCAACCTTCTCTAAATCTACTTTTAAAAAGGAAATGTTGGCCAGGCACCCTGGCTCTTGCCTGTAATCCCAGCACTTTGGGAGGCTGAGGCGGGTGGATCACTTGAGGTCAGGAGTTTGAGACCAGCCTGGCCAACATGGCTAAACCTCATCTCTACTAAAAATACAAAAATTAGCCAGGTGTGGTGGCACATGCTTATAATCCCAGCTACTCAGAAAGCTGAGGCATGAAAATTGCTTGAACCTGGGAGACAGAGGTTGCAGTGAGCCCAGTCACACCACTGCACTCCAGCCTGAGCAGCAGAGCAAGACTCTTTCAAAAAAAAAAAAAAAAAAAAAGAGAGAGAGAGAGAGAGAAACATCTCCTTCAGTACAGAACCAGGCTTTTTTTTTTTTTTTATTCCTTCATCTCCAGCATCTGGTGCCTGGCGTATAGTAGGTGCTCAATAAATAGTTTATACCTATGTAGTACTTATTCTTGGCCTATTAATGTGCATATATATGGTGATATTGTGGGCAGTGAGATGTAGTGGATACAGGCTGAGGCGTCAGAGCACTTGAATTTGATTTCCTGCTGTCTTATTTTACTAGTTGTGTGGTCATGGGCAAGTTATTTAACCTTTCGGTGACTCAGTCTCTTCATACGTAATAATCAGGATAATAGTACTTACAAAAGGTTATCATGAGGATCAATAGTGTTAGCTGATGTGCAATGCTTAGAAGGGTGTAGCTTGCATTTTGGATGATTGAGGAAGCATATATACAACAGAGTGGTTCATAGACCTCAGCAATTTAGACCACAAGTGTGGGCAGTGTGTGGTAGGTGTACTAATTTTCAAGTGCAACATTAGAACTTATGAAGTAGACATTGTCTGTTAAATGGACATCTTCACTGAAGTGCAACTTAGAGTTAAATGAAGAGACTATCATTTTTGCTTGATTCTGTAGAATATGGAACAAAAATACTCTAAAGTTCAGTAGTTTTTATGTGTATGTAAATTCATTCCCTGAATAAAAAAGATGAAAGCTTCCAAATACCTTTTGAAACTTTGATTCAGTGAAGCATTCTTTTGAATATATATGATTTGCACAGAATCTATAATCGATTTCACACATTGTGCCCACCTTAGTCATCCCTGTAATATGTAACATGCCAACTCTAATGAGAGTACTGGTGTCCAGGTAAATAATTGGTTGCTGTGTAAGAGAATTGCTTGTTATCTCGGAGGCTTTAGTTTAAGTTCCAAGTAGATTGGAAGCCTTGCCTTGATTTATTTTTATTCTTTCTTATCTTAGGAAGGACAGTTTCCAGAAGGACTGGGGTACAAGACCACATTACGGTGGCTGAAAGAATAAGTGAATTGGAGTTGGGGAAATGAATACTGACTAAATATGGTGTGAATCAAAGAGCAAAGGATTGGAGAGAAACCAGAAGAGGGCAGGGAGAGAAAAGGGGACACATATCACCTGGTGACTTTTCAAAGTACTGAGGAAGAGTTTTGTTCACACCTTTATGCCCTAAAAGAAAAGCAGCAGGAAATCGTGATGGGAGAGCTGGTTGGGGCATTAGATGTGGTTTCAGTGCAAGTCAGGCGTTTACCAGCAGGGTGACCTTGAGCGGGCAAGTAACCTCTCTGAACTTCACCCTCTTTGTATTTGAATTTGGGATAACAATGTCTAACTTGCAAACTTGTATGGTTTAGAAATAGTGCGCCTAAAGTGACTAGTGTGAGTCCTAGACAATATTACTACTACCATTTATTAGGTGACCAGAACTACTGTTGCTGAATTAACATTGGGCTTTTTTTTTTTTTTTTTTTGCCCAGCCTTTACTACATCCAGTAGGTAAGAGTGTTATTAGTGCTGGCCTAAAAGTGGCTCCTTTCACTGTGTACCCTACTTGGCTGAAACTTTTTGATTTAAGATATTCTTAGTCTGTCTTTTGCACCCTTTTGAGCCGTTTTTGGGGCCAAAAAACCCTGAAAATGCTTTACATGATAGCAACTAAGAGTTGTTTTTCATTTTGACAGCCAGGGGTTCTTCTTTTATCATTAAGGACAAAGTGGTTTTGCTACTTTTGCCAGTAGATGGTTTATGGGTTTTATAGCTTTGTTTTGAAGTGAAAGTTATGTATCATATAGATTTATTATAAAAGAAAAATGATAAACTATATTTTCTTTTTAGTGACTGTCCTTTGGAGTGAATTTATTTTGGTAGAATTTTGAAAATTTACTTGAAGAAATTAAGTTATTTTTAATCCATAACATTTATTGAGTACCTAGGGTTCTCAATATTCAATGCTAAGCTTATTACATGCATTATGTCATTTAACTGTGACACTAGCACTTTAATCTGAATGAGCAATCTGAGGCTTACAGAGGCTAATTAACTTCCCAGTGTCAAGATCTAGCCTAATGAAACTAAGCTTAGAACTCTAATGTAACTTTTTCCATGGTGCATCATTGCCCTCAAAATTATTTTAGTGTCTCTCATGACAGTATTAATGGTTTTAAGAAACTAGGTTAGGTGGGTCATATGGGGATTCCTGATAAAATTTAGAATAAAAAATAACAGGTGTACTATTTGATGCAGCATTTCCAGGGTACAAGAAATTTGCTGCTGGTATGAAAGATTATTTTTGTTGATACTGGAGTTGATTTTATGTGGCATGTAAATGTTACCTGAAATAACAGTGAATCACATAATGAAAAACTTATTTCCTTTCAATGCTTTCTTAACAAGTAATAGAGAAATTCTCAGTTTGATGCCAGAATCTCTCTCCAAGAGAGTTGCTTCTCTGTTTTTCCAAAGAGAATAGACGTTAGGCAGCCAAAGACTTAGCTAGAATTTAATAATTGTTTTGTTGTATTATTGTATTTAATTTTAAATTAAATCTATTACCAATCATTAATGCTATGTAAATCAGATTTTTCATTTATAAAGTAGTGGTGTAAAAGTTTCCTGTTTAAAGTTTATTTTAAGGAAAAATAAGCTTATTTAAATGAATATTTGGTAAAATCAAAAAAACTGTACAGGTTTTGCATGAGTGTGGTAAGAACTTGCCTGCATGTCTGAAGTTTAGGAATGCATTGACTGATCAAATTGGATACAGACACTGAATTTTATAGTTAGTTAACTGAATTCTAAGGTGGATAAGTCACTTACCAGGTGGCTTAAGCTAAACTGAGAGCCCACATATTCTGACTCCCAGTACAAGATAATATCCCTTCACTACCCTGTGCTATCTCTGTAGACCAGGACCCTCTTCTCTGTGAGGAGAAATGGGCATTGCTATTTTTAAACAATGCTGTGTATTTCTGAATGGTATATTTGTGTTCTTTGTTTTTATTGGCCCGTGAGTGCATATGCAGAAGACATGTCAGTCATTGTCCTTCACCGATAAGCTTTACTATGTAGGCTCATAGCCTGGAGGGATATGGGCATGAAATAAATTGCTCTCTATAGCCATATGACATTTTAAAAAATACTGCTTTAACTATTTTTCATATATAAAATGTCACAATATGATAGTGAATAGAAAATTAAGATGTGCTGTCATTCTGAAGGATAGGCATTATAGAACATTGAAATGATATTTTTACTTTTCTTTGAGAGTGCATGAATTTAAAAAAATTATCATTTTAGGAGAGTCAAACATTTCATTTTCCAGTTCACATCTCATTTAAAATGGCTCCTTTAATTGGAATCTTTGTTATAAACAGAAAACAAAATCTGCAAATCAAGATATTTAGGACAGCTTTGACGTTGCTTATGTGTTCTCTTGATAATAGCTATGATGCTCTAAAATAAATATTATAAACATAGATTAAAATTTGGCAGTTGATAATTGATTAATTTGGTTTAGAGAAGTTTATCAAGTTTTATGTTAGTGAGATTTATTATTAATAAATAATATTAATATTATAAATCTATGATCCTTGCCCTTCTGCATCAATAGCTCAATCTTTTAACAGAAAATGTTTTAAAGTATTTTATATTTTATTTAGAGGTTTGGATGCTATAAAACAAGTTAAATTGTATTGATATCAAACATCACTTTTATTAAAATATGAAAAATAATTTTTTTTACTGTATAGACGGTCATCAGCTCAAAATCTAGATGCCATCCAAATTTGATCCAGGTGTGGGTGAGGCCCCTTAGGTATCCATACAATCTTTAACTATAATTCTTCACGTATGCTTCCTCTTTATCTGTAGATCTGTGAAACCAGAGTCAAATTACCTGCCCTCAACACAGCCAACATATAGTGGTAGGACAGGCATAAAATACCTAGATATTCCTGTTAAAAAAAGGCAGAAATGTGAGAAAAATAGGAGTCACCTGTCCATAGGAATTTTGAAATCTGTTGAGGCAACTGCTCCTGTAGTAGGTCTCAAAGCCTGGGAATAGTTCTCCATGGTTCTTGACTGTACCGTTTGGTTCTTGGTTCCACTCTGAGTCATCTTTCCTTTTTCGTGAAAGGTAGCATATGTTTGCAGCTGAGTGGTTTTTCCAGCCTGCTTCCTACCAGTAGAATTTTAAGGACCCGTGGCCTTTTTAAATTTAGTAGTGCTTCTAACCCTTTTGGCCCAAATAGGCAGTGATCCTGCTGATATAATCTTCTCAAAAAGTTTGTGGGTCTCCTGTGAAACTTCTTTGAATTTTCTCCATTAGACAAAAGCCACATTCATGTATCTCCTGGAGATAAGTCTTCTCTACTTTGGGCTTGTGTCAAGATCAGGGAGAGACAATGCATGCCCTTAAATTTCCCAAAGGCTCATTATGAGGATCTGAGGAACCCTTAGGAGGTCCTGTGATCTGATTAAATAGTACTCTGAGATACCACTTTTGATCTTTCCAAGATTTTAACAAACCGATTTTATAAGACATCCTCAGCTTTTGTCTTTAGACCATTGTTTTCTGGTTGTGTCTTGGAATTGATCTTTTCTTAAAAGCTGTTTCTTAATTTCAGCATTATTTGCTGTCTAGAGAAGCTAAGAATTTTTGTAACTAATCAAGTCCTGCCTCCTTTTTGTTTAGCGGTCCTTCCCTCAATGTATCTCTTTCTTGTCATAGTTTCCTATGAAGACAGTAAGAAGAAACCAGGTGACGTCTTCAGCACTTTGCTGGTAAATGGCCTTAACTGGATAACTCAGTTCATCTGGCACATTTTATTTTTTTAATTCCCATATAACTGTAAGTGACTGCTGGTCATGTAGCTACATCTAAGTGTGGGTATTGCTAAACCTTAGCCACTACGTAATTTTTAGTTTCCACAAACATTTTCTCACTTTCATTTAAGCCCTTCCATCAACGTTCTTGAATTCCAGAATTCTGTGTATGGTGTGTTCGAGGCACATTCTCACTAATACTTTTCTTAAGGTTCACTACACAGTTCCAAAGCCACTTGCGCCTTTAGATTTTTATGACAGAACCCCACTTCAAAATCTGTATTAGTTATCATGTTGCATAGCAAATTATCTCAAAACTTAACTGTCTTAGAACAATGAACATTATCTTACAACTTCTGTGGGAAAGGAATCGGCTCAACTGGGCGACTCTGCCATGGTCACTCACAAGGTTGCTGTCAAGCTGCTGATCAGTGTTTAGTCATTTTAAAACTTGATTGGGATTGAAGGATCTGCTTCAAAATTCACTCAGGTGGTTGTTGATAGGCCTTAGAAAATCCATTTCCAATCACACTCATCTGGGGCCTACCGCAGGAATATGTCACAATATCATAACTGGTTACCCCCAGGGCAAGTGTATTAGTGTGTTCTCACATTGCTAGAAAGAACTACCTGAGACTGGGTAGTTTATAAAGAAAAGAAGCTTAATTGGCTCACAATTCCACAGGCTGTATAGGAAGCATGGCTGGGAGGCTTCAGGAAACCTACAATAATGGCGGAGGGCAAAGGGGAAGCAAGCCCTTACTCTGTCTTACTCTGAGTAATGTCTTACTCTGATGGAGCAGGAGAGAGAGGGTGAAGGGGGAAGTGCCATACACCTTTAAACCATCAGTTCTTGTGAGAACTCACTCACTATCACGAGAACAGCAAGGGGGAAATCCACCCCGATGATCCAGTCACCTCCCACCAGGCCCCTCCCCCAACACTGGAAATTACAACTCAGAGCCAAACCATATCAGCAAGAAATCCAAGAGATTGAGAAACAGTGTAAGCGCTGAAGATAAAAGTGAAAGTATTTTAATAACCTAATCTTGGAAGTGGTATCCCATCACTTCTACCATATTATCTTCATTAGATTTGAATCTCTACATTCAGCACATGCCGAATTCAGCACAAGGGAAGGCCTTAGTGAGGTTGTGAATTACAGATAGTGGAGATCCTTGGGATGCCTTAGTAGCGGCCTACCATAAGGTAAGTATAGTTATCTGAATATTATTATTGTCATTGTTGGGAACATCATTATTCCCAAAGTTGTTATAAGCTAACATTCATTGAGCACTTGCTGGGTACCAACCACTGTTCTAAATCATTTTCTTGGATTATCTGACTCAATACTTTTGTAAAAGTGTTTTACTACATTCTAAGATGTGACTTACCATTAAATTGGAAATATATTAGCAAGAAGTGGCATTTAAAATTATAGCTTCACAGGGAAATTACCTGGTGTTTAAACCGTCTGACCTGGGAACATTAAAAATCCACGTGACTCTCTGAAGTATAAACCCAGTTGGTAGCTCATTAAGGAAAATACCCACGTGGGAGACATCATGTCTTTGGGGAGTTTCAAAACCCATTGATAATATGCAGACCGTGTCTTTGGCAAGTAGATAGGAATACACTGCAGCGTGTTCCTTTTGACTTTATAGACTGCAGTCCTTGGTGAAGTTTTCTTTTATTTGACAGGAGATTTTTTTTTGATACTTTTACTGGTCTTAGCAAGATATTTTTGATTTAAAGAAAGCATTAATTGTAACTGGTAATTTCAGTTTGTTCATTCACTCCTACTTTGAAAGTCATTTAAAAAATTACAATATATGAGTATTCTTTTGTGCTATTAATAAAGTCAAAAGTAGAATATAAGAACATGTTGTGAAAGGTCATTAAATGTGTTCTGAAGTTATAATTCCACGTTATAGTATGTCTTCATTCACCTAAACATAGTTTAGTTATTACGAATACATGAGAAAAATATTCTTTTTATTTGACTTCCATTGTACTTTCCAAAACATATTTCTATGAGAGATTGGATTGGGAAGTGGGTAGATTATATTTTGTCAAAATGTGTTTGAGGCTGTATTTCATTCAAGAATTAAAGATTGTTCTGCTCTTGTCAGTAAGAAGTTGTTGTTGAATTTCTGTAGAACCAGTGTTTCTCTTCCTACCCCATTGCTATGTGTATGGGTGCCAGGTTTCTGCCATGATATTCACTGGCATTCTAAGTTGCTGCGAACTCCTGCTCTTGGTGGTATTCATATTGACACCGTCACCCTCTCCCTAACATGTATTCTCTTCTCTATTCTCTTTGCCAAAACCAAAATGAGGAAAACTCCCTGTGTGTACTGTAATGTATTGATAATGTGCCATGTCGTTCTTAGAGAGACATATTGTTCTTTCTCTCATATCGTTTGCTCTGAGTTCGAGTAGGGTCCATGTGGACTGAGCCTAGAGTATACTCCCTTGTGTTGAAACTGTCCAGGGAAGCAGAAGCTACTAGTTACCTATAATGGTAGTATTTGAGAGTACATATGTGGCCCTTTGTAAAGACACTCTAAGACGTCTTCATCTGAGAGTCTCACAGTAACAATATTTTGAGTAGGGGCTGAACTTGAAAGAAAGTCAGCTTTGTCTTTACTGTTGGCTTCTAGTTCTTCTCAGAACTGCCTCCTATCCAGCACCAGCTCATTGCCTAAGACCGCACTGAATATTTTTCCTGTGATCCTGTCTTCCCTAAGGGTGGCATTTTCAATGTGGGATCCTTGGGGGGGGTGGTTCATGAACACCCTGAAACTATATGTCAATTTTGTATATGTGTCTTTTTCCAAGACAGAAGCCATAGTGTTAATCAGTTCCTCAAAGCATCAGTGACCTGAAAAAGGTTAAGAACCACTGCTTTAGGGCAAATTCCTCCTGAGGTCTTTTCAAGTCCATCTTGGAATTTGACCTCCCTTAGTCCCACTCCATGAACCCCCTCTAGACATGACTGTAAGTGGCAGAGTTTGTAATGGAGTAGTCAGTGTATTTGCTGCTGTTCCGCCTAAGCCCTGACCGTTAACCCCCTCACCCTCCCATCCCCAAATTAAATAATAATTCTGATTGGAGACTTAAATGGCTTTTAATAAATTGCATTCCTAGAAGCCATTAGTAATTTCTTAGTAAATAATGAAAAGGTCTAGCAATTACATGAGAAATGTGTACTTTCTAATTGCCTTGTATTCATGATATTATTTGATCCTGAAAACAACCCTGTGTTACAGAGTAAAGCAATATACTGTATTATTGCCATTTTAAATTTAAGGAAACAGAAGTCATACAGCAAGACAGTGACATATGTGGGATTAATGCTTAATTTACTTGGATCCTAATTCCGGGCTCTTACTCACACAATCCTCAGTTTCCAAGGCTTCCTCACCCTGGAGCTAAACATAGGTTTAACAGGAGTTACAAAACTGAGTTTCTGACTTTGCCACCTCTGAGGGCACTCTACCTTTTTTTAGATTCTACCAGATAGCTAAGAATATTCCAGTCCATCTGCTACCCGTTACACCCTTCCCAACCCTGCCTACTATGTCCATAGAAGATGCTGATGGTTGCTCAAGCTACTAATTTCTGCTTCACCTCTGCAGCTTTCCACTGTCAGTCTCACATGCCCTGGAGGATCCAGGCAGGCTCCATAAGGATTGGGTCCCAGGGTAACAAGGGTGATAGTCACTGGGGAGAGTTCAGCTTCACTACCCTTTCTTTCTGTTAATATCTCTGGCACATTGTCCTTGATCTAGAATTAGGGGATTGGACTGTCCCTTCCCTTAGTATGATTTCTTTTCAGTCTTCTGCATTCAGGAATGTAAATAGGACTTCATCTCATACTGGAATCCTGCTAACATTCACCACCAACTGCTACCTGGTAGCATCTTTAGCTTATCATGACTTCACAGTGGGGTGGTTTGATGCTCACCACTCAACCGAGTCTCCAGCTGTGTGTTTTAGATTCCAGGTGTCAAAGTCAAATCACTCCTATAAATAAATCAGAGATTGGTTAAAGCAGGAAAGAAAGTTCTTAGAGCCCAGGTTGCAAATACCAGCATATGGGTATGTTTTGGTTTGGCCCACACAGTGCTTTGAAAAATTTCACAGTAGTTTATATGGAAAAAGAAAAATATTTTATATAAACATCTAGATTTCCAACACTGTGGGAAAAGTCCTATTGCAGCACTGGAGCTGCATTTCTGTGTCAGGTGAATGACTTGCTAACTATTTGGAATGGGGCATGTGGGCTTCAGTTGGCCAAAATTCCCACTGCCATTGCTTTGGTCATTTATATTACTGCTCTGGCCTGTATAAGCACCTAAGTTTGAAATTCTTTATCTTGACTAACATTTTTAGTTTATCAATGAAGAAAGTAAGCCTCAAAGAGGTGGAATGACTTGACAACTGTGCTATCTAATATGGTGGCCACTAGGGTCATGGGTAGAAATGTGACTCCTAGCGTGACTGAGGAGATGAATCTTAAATTTTAGTTAATTTTCATTAATTTAAATATCAATTTTAAAACTATGGAATATGAAATGTTTTTCTGTTAAACACAACTTTCATTTTAATTGTGTTGTGTCTTACAAGATATGACTGATATATTACAGAACACATTTACTTTCTACTTCTCAAAATGGGGCTACCGGGTATTTAAGAGGTACAGACATTTCAGAGTGTATTTCTGTTGGACAGCAGTGACCTGACAGAAAGTCCCCTAGCTTGTTAATGGCAGGTCTGGAATTTGTCAGCAGATCTCCACAGGTCTAATCATATTTTTTTCTCCATTATTAAAATGTTACCCAACTGTTCTAATTCTTGAAACTTTTTGTTATTATATGCTTCTATAGAAATTTGTTTTTCCTCATTTTTACATAGTACATGATAGAAAAGAGATTTTATGTAAAGGAAAATTTAGCATCATGTATTAGCAACAATGATGCAAAGATAATTTTAGAGATTAATTTTAAATTTAATATTCATGACAAAGACTTTTTTTTACTTTAAGTGACTGACAATTTTCTCTGAACTACTTATTTAAGAAAACAATTTCAGCATGTTCAAAATGGCATTGTGTTTGATTTTGGAACAGGTATATATTAAAATATAGTGTAAAATCAATGATACATTTTATTGTAGCTTTAAAACGAGACAGAAATTGCTATTACATTTAATATATTGAGTTATTATATTTTATACTTAAGAAAACTTTCCCTTTTTAAAATTTTATATTTTTAATTATCTAAATAAGATAAAAAGATTAAAACCCTTAACAAAGTATTGGGCATGTGTATAGCCCAACCAAATATAACAATTTAGATAAAATTATTTTGACAATTTACTTATTCAGCTTTGAATTGTAACTTATCTACATAAAAGTGCACATATTGTAAGCAAACAACTTGATGAGACTTCACAAACGCAACTGTATAACCAGCAATCAGATCAAAACACATGGCAAGACCAGCACTCCAGAAACTCTCTTGCACTCATCTCATTCAAAAATTGTCTTCCAACCTCAAAGAATAAGCACCATGGATGAGTTTCACCTGTTTTTGTACTTCGTGTAAATAAAATCGAACAATATATACTCTTTTGTCTGGCTTCTTTTGCTTAACATTGTGAGATCCATCCAAACTGTTACGTGTAGTTGTAGGTTGCTCATTTCTATTATTATATTGTTACCATTGTGTAAGCCTATCAAAACTTACCCAATTTACTGCTGATTCACATTTGGGTATTGGTTGCTGCCACTATGAATGGTCTAGTTCTTTTAACTTTTTTTTTTTTTTTAAGGTACTAGCAGCTTTTTGATATGCTTGATGACTATTTTAAGATAATGCAACATAACGACTATTTTGAGTGCATTTACAAAATTTAATATTGCTCCTTTCCTAGTGTTATTTAATATCCTCGTACAACCCAACTATAAGTCCTGATCCGTTAGTGCAAATTTTTAAATATGACCGAAAGTAAAAACAACTAAAACTTAAATGTTTAAAACACAAGCATTTGTAACATTGTTAAGCCAGGGGATAAGCTGCCCAGAGGACTGCTTAGACATATAAGCTGGCTTGTCTGTTCTTTGTTAACCATTATTTACGCTTACTGGGCACGTGCTTTTTCTCTTTCTATATTCTAAAGGGGTCATTTTAAAAATGATTATTTATTTATAAAAATACAAAACAGCAGACCCACCAATTGCCTTTTGTTAGATCCGTTTCCTGAAACAAGTTCACAAAACCCTGGTTTAGAAATACTACCTCTCACTGGAAAAATTCAGAATATAACTGAGCAATTGAGAGGAATATTATAGAGTTAACACAGATATCTAGTGAGTCGTTAGACTAGCTGTAAAAGTGCTTCTAAGTTAAAATTTTATGATTTTTAAATTCTGATATGCTAGCTGAAGTGAATAGTGATGAAAATAAGAATTACTTGTAGTGACTCATATTCAGCAATTTATTACATACATTGTTTTCTCAGTAGTTTTGCTTTATTACATATAAATGGCAAAAAGGCAATGGTGATCTTTGATGTATAAAAATCTAATTTTACTTTTATTACTTGTGATAATTTAACTTGCATTAGGCTAAAGTTTGCTACCATACAAATTGATAGAAAAAACTAACAAAATATTTGTATAAACAAAAATATGTCCTATTTAATTTTTTATTAAAATAATAGTGTTCTAAATTACTTAATAACATAAAAAGGAAAAATCTATTCATTATATGCAAATAATTAACAGGAGATTCCTATCTAGTAATTGAGACAGCCCCTAAAAATATTGGTGTTCAAAAGTGATAAGTTATACCTTGTGACATTTTTAAAATTCAAGATTCATACTGGTTTCACCTCCCAATACTAGTTATACTTGCGAAGTTTGGAGGTAAACTGCTAATAAATAAATAAATAAATAAATAAATAAATAAATGTATCTAGAGTATATCAAACATTTTAGGGAGGTGTGTTACTTTCATTTGAAAGACTGTACATTGTAGAAACATTTAAGGACACCAAGTTATAAGTTGGGTTTAAGTATAGCTTGTTCTGTATATTATAGTTTATTTTTGGAAATTAGGCCTTAGCAATAGAATGAATTTCTTTCTGTGACAACTTAAATCTTTATTTAAAAAATTCTCATTCTGTTTTCTGAAATACAGTATAACCAAAGAAAATTATTATTAGTTGAGGAGAGATAAATTTAAAAGGTTTAGTTTGATGCAACTCATGTTACATTAGTAGCCATATAAAGATACGGAGTCAATATATTCATTTTTGTTGTATGACAATTTCAGAATCTTAGTGGCCTGTAAAAAACTTACAATAATGAGTATAATCATGTTCACAGGCCTACAGTTTGGCTGTGGTTTGGTGATGGTGGGCAGGGCTTGGCTGGGTCTGATTTGTCTGGGCCTGGATACCAGGTCTTTGGTCAGTTTCAGGTCAGCTCCACATGCTTCCATTTTACAACCTGGGCTGAAAGGATTGCATTACCTGAAGATGCTCTTCAGATGGCGGGTCATAGGAACACAAAAGGGCAACTATTAACACACTTGGGAATAGGCACACCATTATTTCTGTCCACATTCCATTGGCCAAACATTAATGGGATGGTGAAGAATTCTATGCCCCTATAAGTGGTAAGCACTGCAGAATGCTTGGCAGAATGTGGATGTATCATTACAGTAGTGAGGGATGAAGAATTTGGCATCATCTACCACAGCCAACTTCAAGATAGGTACAGTGTGAAATAAAAGAAGAAAACTTCCTTATTTGAAGAATCATTTTATAAGGATTATAGACTTTTAAAATACTAACATCAACCTAATTTTAGTCACATTTGTGTACTTTTAGGCAGAGGCTATGAGTTAATGAATAAGCACTTAGCATAAATTCTAAACAAAAGGCAATAAGTAAATATGTCCTTTAATTCAGCAAACTTCCTGAAGCACCTAGTGTCCATAGCTTTCTGGGATAATATAAATTTGGTTATTCAAGTGCTGCCATCAAGTAATAGAATGTAAATAATCTGTTAAAAGCTTTCATACTGAATTTTTATGACTGTTCTTTTAGTGACATAGAATAAGTAGAACATTTTTACTTAAGTATTTTGACATTTAATGTGTTGATTTTTGCAGCAGATGATATGATTAACCATAGGATTGATTGATTGACTGATTAATTGAGATGGAGTCTCACTCTGTCACCCAGGCTGGAGTTCAGTGGCGCAATCTCAGCTCACTGCAACCTCTGCCTCCTGGGTTCAAGCGATTCTTCTGCCTCAGCCTCCTGAGTGGCTGGGACTACAGGTGTGCGCCACCACATCCGGCTAATTTTTGTATTTTTAGTAGAGACAGGGTTTCACCATGTTGGCCAGGATGGTCTCAATTTCTTGACCTCGTGATACTCCCACCTCTGCCTCCCAAAGTGCTGGGATTACAGGCATGAGCCACCACACCCGGCCAGGATTTTTTAGATACTAATTTATGTGATTTAAAACAAAACATAAAAACCAGAACAAGTTAGAGCTTGACCCGACAGATAGGCTTGAGCATTTTAAATTTTATGTAAACTTCTGGTGAGCATATGTAATGCTTTGCTTTTAAAAAATTAGCATATTCACCTAGATTCTTTTATTTAAAAATTAAGTGAAAAATATGTCAGTAATATTTAAAGATTTAGCACCTATTATGGCAACTATAAATGTTCATACCCAAGGCTTTGGGAAAAGGTTGTGGAAAATTTATAAAGGCAGATGTCCTCTCTCTCTTTTTAAGAAGATATCTGATTGTAAGCATTTCTTTCAAACACTCCTTTCAAGTTGCACATTCATTAATTTCTTCCATTTAATGTGAGGTGTGTGTGTGTATATATATGTATGTGTATATGATCATATATGTATGTTTGTGTATATGTGAGAGTAAGTGACTAGTCGCTTATTATATTGACCACCTTTAGAAGATCACTGAATAGCAATTTGTTTATATTTTGTCTTTTAAAACTTGATTCTCCATGTCCCCTTAAGAATGTCAGAAACTGAAAACTGGTCTTTAGGTTCATAAACATAGACTTGATTTCTCAGTGGCTATTTACCGTGAGTCATCTTGACATGCTTTTTGTGCATATGATAGAAGAAGCAATCAGAAAAGCAGGTGTGTTTTGACATGATCTTTTTGTGAACAGTGCTTGCTCAGAAAATTTCCAGAGTAGGAACATGTAGATTCTTGTTAAGGCCTAATAAATGAAGCTCTAAAGGCTCTATAAAACTAGTGAATTGTCCACCAATTACCAGTGTATTTGTTTTCTAACTTAAAGAAATACTTCTTGTCATTGACTTTGTCCCTTTAGAAATATGTTTATGTGGAAAGAAAATTAGCTTTATTTTTGTTTTTTCTCATCTCTGTTTTATTACTTTTTTTTAAAAAAACTTCACTAGTTGATTGTTTAAGCACTTACTTTAACAGTCTGGTTGGCACCAATCAGAACAAAAGGAACATTTCTACTGACTACTTAATTCTTTCATAAAAGGAAAAGTCCTCCTTTCTAGGCTCCACAGCATTTTAATGACAAGAGGTTATAATTTTTAACTGCAACACTTACAAATTATTTATTGAATTTTGATTTATGTCTCGATAGATCACATCTAATTTCCCCTCTGTGTTGGACTATTCCAGTGGTAACTGGGTCACTAAAAACCAGAACCTATTGGCATGATGTGGGCCACATGGATAAGTTTTTCATATAATCGTGTTCACTCTTTTCCAAATACATATCTAGGATCATCTCAAGTTGTAATATTTCTAACATCTTTGTCTGCATTACTAGAGATGACAGCTGTCATCTCTTGGCTGGACTAATGTAGTAGGCTGTCGCTTGGTTTTCCTGCTTTCACCCCAGCCTTCCACATAGTAGCCCAGTAGGTTGCAAAGATGATTTTTTGTAACATATAAATTAAGTAATGTTACTTCCCATCTCTCTTTGAAGGAAATTTTAACTCTTCTCTTACTACTTTGTTATACTTCAGTAACAAGATTGTAGTGATGTGGGCTTTTTAGCTGTTCCCAAGCTCATGCCTTTCTCATGATCTTTATAACCGCCCTTCTTTTTGTCTGGAATGTTCTTCCCTGATGTCCATTCATCACTGGTTCCTCTTTATTCAGGCCTCTGCTCAGATTTCAGCTATTTAGAAAGGCTCTTTCCTGAAAAGTTGACTAGTTATTTGTTGTATAACAAATAACTCCAAAAATCTAGCGCCTTTAATCAACAGACATAAACACTTCATATTCCACACAGTTTCCTGAGAGTCATGAATCCAGAAGCAGCTTATCTGGATGGTTCTAGTCCTGGGTTTTTCAGGAAGTTATAATCATGCTGCAGTCTCCAGGGAGGATCCACTTCCAAGCTCATTCACGTGGCTGTTCCTCACTATTGGCCAGATACCTGTTTCTTCCCTTGTGCGTCCCTCCTTGGGTTGCGTACATGTCCTCATAACATGGCAGCTGGTTTCTCACAGAATGAGGAATCCTGACAGGAGGAGCCCAACATGGAAGCCACAGACTTTTTTATAACCTCATCTTGATAGTGATGTAACAGCACTTGGGACATATGCTGTTGGTCAACCAGCCCCACTATGGTAGAGTGTAGGAGGGGAGTACACAGGGTGTGAGTACCGGGTGCTAGACGTCATTTGGTTGGGACAATCTGGAAGGTTAGCTTCTATGGCAGCCCTGCCATCCCTGGAGATCTCACAGCTGCTTTTAAGAAGCCTATGCCTTCTCTATTTTCACCTTTGAACAATCTATACAAGTTATACTTCTTCCTTTGTGTATAAGAAAATTATTAAGCATAAAAATGGTAATAGTCCATCTACCCAAGTACTGTCTATCCCATTATCCTACATCATTTTCTTATTTGCACTTATTAGCTGAAATCTCATTTTGTATTTCCTTGTTTATTATATATCTTATTTATCTTCCACCATGAGATTGTAAGGACCTTTAATACAAAAACCGGTACTTCATGTCCATGCCCACTATTCTAATCTTTGAACTGAAAACAATGCCTGAAATGCAGTAGGTAATCAATTATTTGATAAATGGATAAAATAATTGGCCTTTTCAAGCCCCAGAAGTTTTATTTTAGACATTTTATATGGATGTGTTTCCACATGCATTCCTATATTCTGAGTTTACTAAACATAAATGTTATTAGTTTAACTCGTATTTACTGGTTTACCTTATATAGAAGGCACTATGCTAGGTACTCTGAAGTTACAAACACAAAGAAGACATGGTCCCTACCCTCAAGAAGTCCTGTTGGTAAGGAATGGCAGACTATGATATGCATCATATGAGAACAAGTAAAATTGCAAGGCTGGGGAAGTGTGAAACTTTTTAACAGTCACCTCACTGAAATGACTAAAAATCCATGAAACTGTATTTCATTATATGTGATCATATATAGAGCAGTTTGCTCATACACTAAGTAGCTCTAGATCAGTGTGTCTTTAGAATAAGTTCTCAGAGTAGTGATTGTTTTTTATAGTATTATTTGCTGTTGTTAGCTTCTATTGTATTAACTCTGCCTTCCTCTTCTTAAAGTTGCTTCATCTAATTTTTCTGTGAACTTGAAAGCCAAATAAGCAACCTGTATAAAATTATATATAATAAGAATATATAAGACACCCCCTCCAAAAAGTTTTCTTTTCAATTAAGGTTTAGGGAGGTTTTATTTCTAGTTTAGCTATTTATGGCCCATTTTTACATCTGTCTGATATTCCCCTATGCTTTTAACAACTTTTCTTAACAGAGTGTTATTTTACTTAAGTTTTCTATTGAACTTTTTGCCTCTGTTCAATATATTGTAGTTGGCTTTGGAGTCAGAATGCCTCATAGCTCTGCCAAGTTTTAATTTTATGTCCTCAAGCAAGTTGTTGAATCTTTCAGAAACTTTTTGTTTGTTTGTTTGTTTTTTGTTTTTTGTTTTTTTTAATCACATCTTCCTTACAAAGTTGGTATACAAAGGCAATGAATATGTTAAAGGCTAGAATGTTACTTGGCAGTCTGTTTCTTTCCCCATTCTCCACCACGTTGAATTTGCTTCCCACCCCATCACTGAGTGACCAGTGACAAATGCCTTGGTGAGCAGCATCCGTAATGGATACCAGTTTCACAGAAATGTCAACGGTATATCTCCTGCAATGTAGGGCTGGCCCAAGACCACTCCTGCAGGCACTTTTGTTTCCTAAGATCATCAGTGCAATTTGGGGCATGATCCAAGTTGAGTTTCACCACAGAGTGGTGCCAGAATTTGGCCGTATGGGAAATCCAGAGTCCAAGACTGGCCATAAAATTAAACGTTTTCTCTAGGTATCCTTCAGAGATTTGATGCCCAGAAGCAGGTTTAAGTGCTATGTTGTATTTCACTCCCTGCCTGGAGTTAATAACAGGAGAACTCCGTCACAGGCATTTCAGCCTTTGAAAAGAGTAAGGTGATGGGAATTTCATAGGGGGATGTATCAGTTACGGTAGACACTTAAAGTTAACAAAACATTCAGAGTAAGGAATTTTTTAATTAAAGTAAGTTCTACAGCATCCATTAATTACCTACATTTTTCCACTCCCTCACATATTTTCTCAAGTTACCCACCCTTGTGACTCATTCAGTAGCAAAATCAGTGAAGTCGGCATTCTCTTTTAGTCATCAAGCAAAAATGGGGTCATCTCCCTGGCCTACTATGATTGTCTGGTCTGTCCCAGACAATCTCTTTTCAGTTTGGCCCTCTTTCTGTTACCATGTTGCCTTGCTTTTCCTGGAGGTAGCGGGGTGCTGGCGAAAGTGGGGGACAGTTTCCACCTACCATCAAGAACTTGCCGTGACAGCCAGCTTCTTCACTCCAGATGGCTCTCTTCTTAATGTTGTATTTATTGTATTCATTTATCATCCCTGCCTTGAGAGCAGTGCTAAGATTCTGCCCTTGTCTTCTTTTAAATTCAGCTGAAATTCGTTGAGTATCTATTATGTGCCATGCCCCGAATTAGGCCCTTTTATTTAACATTATGGATTTAAAAAAATGAGGCTAAGAAAGATTATGTGTCCAAAATGACAAAGGTAGTAAAAGATAGAAGGAATTTGAATGCAAATCTGTTGGCTCAAAATTCAGTTTTCTCTCTGCTTTAGCATGACTCCCGTTTCCTCCACGCATGCCAAGAGGTTAAAAATCACTGATGATGGGATGTGAGCTGGAAGCCTTTATTAAGTCATGCTTGAGCCTGTGCCACTGATATCCTCCCTCCTAGGCTCAGGTGACTGCTGTAATCAGTGTGCCCCAGGTACTATTCTCTGGGTCCATTTTGACTCTGAATTTCCAGCCCCTGGCTTGTAGAATGGAAAAAAAAAAAAAAGCTATCACCTTTGAATTAAAAAGGACTAGTCTTAGAATAGATTTAGCAATTTAGAATAGAAAACCCCCACTAACAAATAAGAGTGAACTTACTATTAAATGTATAGAAGTTGAGGAACTCACCTCTGATTTGTTTTTTAAGATATGGATTTGATCTTTAATCAGAAACGCGTTGCATTGAATAAATAGTCTTTCCCTGTCAGGCTAAAAAGCAACAACCATCTTCTAGGAAGTGCGTGGAATTTAATATTTCTTACTTTTTAGTTTGAGTTTCTTTAATAACTTTAATGAAAATTAAGGCAGTTTTCATGGGTTGAAACCATTGGCAATTATTGATTAATTGTATTATTGGAAGAGAATAGTAAAAACAATTCATTTGGGTTTTATAATGTATAATTTTACTTTATCTTTGAGTCTCTGTTTCACCAGATAGAAGATTACTTTAGAGACTTTAAAGATGCCGCAATGTGAACACCCAGCTCAGGAAGCTGAAGAAGCTATGTATTTTCCCAATTTGGAATGGTGTAGACCTGAGTTCAGGTCTATAAAATTTGTTTTTTTTTTTTCTTTTTCTTTTTTTTGAGATGGAGTCTCGCTACGTTGCCCAGGCTGGAGTGCAGTGGTGCAACAATCTTGGCTCACTGCAAGCTCCACCTCCCGGGTTCAAGCGATTCTCCTGCCCCGGCCTGCTGAGTACCTGGGACTACAGGTGCATGCCACCATGCCAGTCTGATTGTTTGTATTTTTCGTAGAGACAGGGCACCATGTTAGCTAGTGTGGTCTTGATCTCCTGACCTTGTGATCCACCCACCTAGGCCTCCCAAAGTGCTGGGATTACAGGCGGGAGCCACCGCGCCCGGCCTGGATTTTATGGTTAAATACCTGGATGACCTTTGGTAAGTTACTACCTAGCTACTTGGCCTTTGTCATTGCCTGGTAAAATAAGGATTATGTTTTCTGGAGTTATGTATGTAATGATATGTTACAACTTCTAAAGTATTTACCTTACTAATGGTGAATTAGTAACACCATCTTTCTATACACAGACTTCATAGTTGAAAATTAACTATATTAATGATTTTTATGTAACATTAAGGAAATAAAAATAGAAGTGACATAAATCACTAATGATCCCCTTTTAAGATTTCCTTTAAGGAAAGTTTAGCATATTACAAGATATTTTTTAACAGGCACTTTTATTTCTCTTATGCAGTGTATTTTGAATGCTCTTTGAAAGGCTGCTGTTTCCATAGTTAATTCATTTTATTCAAAGACAGAACATCAAAGCAGCAAAACTCAATTAAGTGGAATAGTCAGGAAATGAAATATTCTGGTGAATTTAGGTGGCAATGTTAAATAGAAAACTTATTACCTTCTCTACCCATATGGCTTCTGGTCTCTGTATTTAAATCATTCCACTGAATTTGAGTTTTTATTGAAAGCTCTGCTAATTTTTGTCCTAGAAAAATGAAGGAAAATCAATTAAAGAAAATTCTTGTTTCGAATTATGTTACTGAAAAGCATTTCAAACTATATCAATTGGTTGACATCATTAGTAAAAATGTTCATCATTGGAAACATCAATTCTCTTCCAGTACTGGTAATATAGATCAGATAGGAAGATTCAGCTAAATGTGTTGTCCCTTGGACCTAGCAATGTTCTATACATTTTTATCTTTCGCTTTCTTCCAAAAATTGAGTATGAAATAAAACTCCACTTATTTGAAATGAGCATCATTTAGTGAAGAGAGAATCAGCATATTAATTGATATGATATAAACTTAAACAAATGGTTTGTGTAGCAATTTTAAAAAGTGCAGGCCGCGCATCATGGCTCAGGCCTGTAATCCCAGCAGTTTGAGAGGCCGAGCTGGGTGGATCACCTGATATCAGGATTTCAAGACCAGCCTGGCCAACATGGTGAAACCCCATCTCTACTAATAATACAAAAGTTAGTCGGACGTAGTGGCATTCTCGTGTAATCCCAGCTACTCAGGAGGCTGAGGCAGGAGAATCACTTGAACCTGGGAGGTGGAGGTTTTGGTGAGCCGAGATCGCGCCATTGAGCTTCAGCCTGGGCAACAAGAGTGAAACTCCGTCTCAAAAAAAAAAAAAAAAAAAAAAAAAAGTTTAAAATGCAGAAAATTTTTAGGAGGTAAAATAAGGCATTCATAATTTTGGTAAACAAAGAAATCTCTATAAAATTTTAGTGTTCTTTATTTATAGAATCAATGGCAAATGGATATGCAACTCTTTTTTAAAATCTAAGTTGTTTTGTTTTGCTTTTTATGTACTTATTTCCACTTTAAATTTTAGAGAAATAAGAAAAAAATAGATGAACAGATATGAAACTTCCCTTTTTAGTATTAAAAAAAAAACTATCCTTAAGTTAACATTGCGGTATCTTAGTGGATATGCAGAAAAAAAGAACAGGTTGTTTTTAAACATATTTTTATCCTGCATTAAGTTGACATATAAATAGTAAGTTGCATACCTGTTTTTTTAAATTCAGAAAAAAATTGCTTTAAAAAAATGTGACTATTCATAAGCCACATTTTAAGAGATTTTTAAAAAATTTTATTTTCTTACACAAAGTGTTGAATGAGCAGTGTTAGTCACAATGATTTTTGTGTTGGTTTGCTTTCAGTTATTTTTATCACAGTAAGGAATGCAAGCCTAACAGAAAAATGCATCCATGAATTTTCAATATTTGTTTTATCTTACATAGATTACTTACTAATCTATGTTTTGTTTAAATATTGTGAAAGTTATTTTAATTCTGTAGTGCAGTAGTATCACATATATATTTTTACCAAATATATAGTGATAGTGTACCCATTAATTTAAATTTAGAATGAGAAGTTAAGCTCCTAGCATTTTTTAAATTTTTCAGTTCTGAAGTTAAAAATGTGTAAAATTATTTTGTGTATTCCTAGTGAAACACCAGCCCGGAAAATATTAATATACTCTGGTTATATTTTGTTTCTGTTCAGATTCATTTAAAAAAAAAAAAAAAACTGTGAAAGAAAAGATGATGGAAATACTTTCTGCTCCACACAATAAATATCTTGTATATTTTGCATATCAGTAATATAGGGTTGTTGTTCTTTCTGCCTTATGGGAATTTTTAATGAATCCTGGCCTTGTTTTTGTTTTTTAAATGGCTATGTTGTAGTCTCTGATGCGTTTAATATGGGTATGATTTGCTGAGTTCTGTCAGAACTTTGGCAACTACATTCGTTCATTCATTCATTTGTATTCTCTATAATTACTTTTATTAACTCTAACATTTAGTATGTTTCAGTTTTGAGAAATGTTGATTTTTAAATAAACAATGAAAAACAAAATACATAGAATAAAATACTCCATTCTATCTCATGAAATTTTTTTTTTAGAAAAATACAGTTTTTGTGTGTGTGTGTTTTTTTTTTTTTAATTAAAGGCAACTACTTTTAGATCAGAAGAGATTTTGTTGTTTTTTGCTCTTTTTGTATTGTGGGGTGTATGTGTGTGTGTGTGTGTGTGTGTGTGTGTGTGTGTTTGGTGGCCTTTGAGGAAAAGCTAATAACCTCTCTATTTTTTGTTTCCCTGCATATACTGCTAATTATGTATCCATTTAGATAACTGCTTAATGTGTATTCCTAAGTGTATTGCTTTGAGTCAAGGGCTAGAATTCTTCATTCATAAATTTGTGGTATTGAAGAGATGGACTAATTGTAAGTATGGTAGTTTTTATTCCATCATTGAATAACTAATAAAGTAGTCACAAAATTATGCTCATTAAGAGTGGCATTTAATAGTGGGCACTTTAAATTTTTAAACAAAAATATTTATCCAGTGTGTTTTCAAGATTCTAAAGCAGAAGTGAAAGAACTAAGCATGAATACTGACTAAAAATTGTCTTAATTATCTTAGTTACTTAGTTTATGCAGCTTTATGGACGTGGGATGTTATGTTGTATAAAGGATTTGAAAGTAAATTTCAAGATAATAGTGTGTTTCTCATAGTGTCTTAAGTGACACTCACAAAAACTACTATGTTAAGTGATTTATTTTTCTTATGAAGTGACTCTTCAGAAATTCAGAACATTGAAAGAAGACCATACTAAATCACCAAAAAAGTTTAATGTTTTGTAAGTTAATGCATTTTAAGCACTGTACATGTAAGGTAAACTACGACTACAAAAAGGTCACTAGATCTTCTAATGAATAGATACTAGTAATTTTTAATCAGCACCTCACTTGTTCACCCACAAAGTACATGTGAATTGGATGTATAAGTTATTTGTGTATAAACTGTAAAGGACTATAAAAGCATAGTTTGTTATGATTGATACTAAAGTAGGTATTAAAGAACACTTTTTTCCTGAATATATGAACATTCATCTACAGGTATATTTTACCTCATAGTGATAGGTTTTTCTGCAAGGTGACAAAAGATAGAACCAAGATCTTTAGTGGGATAACTATTCTCCCTGAGAAATTCTGATTTACGTTTTGTCAATGAAAAAATAACAGCAAATAAAGGTAAAATGTCTTCTATACTAATGGGTCTTACTTGAAAAGGATAGTTATAGTTTTATTCTCTATTGCTTGAAAATGAATACATAATATAATAATAAACAGCTACTCGTGTTCAAAGTACTATGAATACTGAAATATTGGTGGAATCTGGAAGTAGTGAGGTTATTCTGTGCCTGAACTTCCTGTTTTCACCTACTTCCCAATTACTTGCAGCTGTCAAAATAATTTAAATCATTTTCAGATACTTTGCAGGAAAAAAAAAAAAAAGATCTTAAGCCCTTCGGCCATAAGTCTTCAGCTAAAAAGATGTTACCCCTTCTCTTCTTGTCTTCTTTTGTATCCCTGCTGAGTCCTTCTGTCTAGTCAGGTCAGTGCTCTTTCTGAACATCACTATTATGTTCTAAGATCTTAAACATTTATTCAGGTCATTCACAATTCCGATTCTGTATCCTTGTCTTCTAAACCAGATCAGAGAATCAGAGGATGTTAGAGCAGAAAGAGGCTTTAGAAAGCAGTTGATAAGCTCTTTTATTTTACTAATGATGAAATATTAGGTATGAAATACTTTTCAGATTAAAAATTAAACCAAATCTCAGAATCTCTAGCCTCTGAGCGGTTTTTCTATGGCATGTTGTTTACAGAAACATGCAAGCAGACATGCAGAGCTCTGCTTAGTCCACGGAGGGACCTAAAGGTTGGATTCTCCCACCTCTGTGCCTAGGTTGTCCACCAAATATGCTTGTTTATTTCCCAGTATGTGGAAGAGTTACTATGGGAAAAATGAATATAAAGTCATATACAAGACAAGGAAAACCAAGCAAGCATCTCATTAGGCCCAATTGCAATTAGAGTGGCAGTTGTATGCATTTACTGTCTTATTATTTATTCAGTGTCAGAAAAGGATAATGTGTTCGCATTTTACACAGTCATACATACAGAAAAAGAGAGCCTCACTGTAGGACACCTTAAGCATGGGGCAGGGTCTTAGTTTATGTATAGTATTTTTCAAGTTATTGAAAATCATAGGTGACAGATAAATAAAAAATAGTCTTCTTCTGCCAAAAGGCTTTTCCTGAAAAATCGGAGCCTTTCTTAGCATTGTGCTAAACTGAATCTTTCCTCTTTTACTTAAACTTAAGTCGCTGAGAGTATTCAAAACCAATTTAAAATGAATTATGTATAGCTGATGCCACTACTCTTCTCCTTTACTATAAACATGAATATTTAAAATCATAGAATTTTAACATCAGGAAGACATTGGTGACTTAACTCTACAACAGCTTCATTTTATTACTGAGGAAAAAGATGGTGAAGTTTCTTAGTTGTGAACACTGAATTGGTTAGTGTCAGGCAGCCGGGAGGTCAGGATTCTTGGGCCTGTGTTATTTTCCCCAAACTACTTGAAAATCCTCATTAAATTATCTCTTGGCACCATCTGTTTCTCTTTGTCTTTTTTTCTCTCCTTTTTTTTTTTTCCTTCTGGGCTAAACCATGTCAGTCCTATTTAAGTTGTATTCAATAGCTTTAATCTAAATTCTATGAAATGGGGTTGAAAAGAAAAATCTGGAAGTCTAATTAGAATACTTACATGTCTCATCAAAGATTTCTTTTTCTTTCTTCTCTTTAGCATCCAGTCATGCACCTTTCCACAGATCTGGACTATTTATTGATTTTACTGTGCTTTAAAAATTTCCCATGAAGCCAGGCATGGCTTTTGCCTGTAGTCCCAGCGATTCAGGAGGGCGAGCTGGGACATCCAGCGACATCCACACTGCCTGGGGAAGCCTCCCAGGACCATGGTGAAGGCAGATGCCAATCTCACCTTTACCATCTAGGGTGATATTATTCACATGATGCAGGGCAGTATAATGGAAGTATCTCAAGGCCTGCTCGCCAGAATAAACTTTCACAAAATCCTCCAAATCCTCTTTATGTCACATCATCCTCAGAAGTCTCCTGCTCGCCCCCTAAAACCCACACTTCCATAAATACTGTGCCCCTTTTTTTTTCCTTCAACTTTTAGGTTCGGGGGTACATGTACAGGATGTGTAGGTTTGTTACCTAGGTAAACGTGTGCCATGGTGGTTTGCTGTACAGATCAACTCATCACCTGGGCATTAAGTCCATCATCCATTAGCTATGCTTCCTGATGCTCTCTTACCCCCTCCCCCACTCCCCTGCACTTTCTTAAAGGATAAAGAAAGGATAAGTCTTATATTTGACCTTTGAGGGTCTTACCCAGTGATCTCAGCCTTCTACTCTTGAAGGCTTTTACATGCTATGCAGTGATAGTGATTAAAATGTTCCCTCTTCTCCCAAATCAGGCAGTGCCCAATATCTTAGTGGGGAAGATACCCTATTCAGAGTCACATGTATTCTTCATAGCAAATCACCAGGAAAATATTCATTTTCTGTAGCCAGTATAAAGAAAGGAAGTATATGGGCAAATCTCTGTACCTTTCTTTCAATTTTACTGTAAACCTAAAAGTGCTATTTAAAAAAAAAAATCTTAAAAAAGTATACTTTCACTTTCATCCCAAAGGAGAGCTTGAAGTATCTGAAAGTGAAAAGAAAATGTAGGCTATCACTAAGAATTCTAATCAAACTGGGGAAGCAGAGTTTAGATATCTAGTGTTGACCTTATCCCCAGTGTTGACTTTGTCTTCATGGTCTTTTAGGAGTAAATCTTTTTAAGTTTCCTCAGTGGCAAATGTAAGAAGTTAAGTAGGTTGGTGGTGGTGGGAAATAAAATTCTAGGAAGAGTTAGAGGTGGCAGTGGTAGGTGGGCAGGGGTTTATTTCGGAGGAGAACTTGTGTTAGGCCTTAGACATGCAGGTGGTGGTGAAAGCAGGCCTTCCAGCTGTGACGTGTAGGTACCAGCAACCTGTTTCTTAGATTAAATGGTTCTGTTTCGATCTTGATAACTCTGTCAAACATTAGATATGTCTAAAATGGAAGGCACAGTGGATTCACTCCCTCCGCCTTGGATCTGGATCCACATTTCACACAGTAGCTAAGCCAGAAATATCGGCACCATCCTTAGAGCTACTTCCATAGTACACTTTGAATCAGTCACTCAGGCATTTTTATTCTGTTTCCTAAATATAGTTTGCTTCAGTGCATTCCTCACCCTCTGTCAATGATTACCACGTGTGCTTGAGTATGAGGTGAGGTCACCCTTTTCCTGCAAAATTACTCCTCAGAGAAGAGGGAGTCTTGAGGTGGAGTCAGTGCAAAGCCTCTGCTATTACTGAGTGCTTTCTGCAAGGCTTTATTTTAAATAGAGCATTTGTGAGGAGGACACATTAGCCCCACATGACCCTGTTTAATGCGGTTAGGTATTATGGAGGACATCTGACAAAATCTTTTTTAAAAAGGGTATGGCAGCTTTGAAAATAGTGTGGGAATTTATTCTTAGGAATGTGTCCTCACAGTTGTAAATACAGAGTATCTTTATAAACAAACCTTTCCACTAAGAAAAAAAAAAAAAGCCCCAATACACTCAAATTAGGGATATAGAAAACATGAACGTGTTCCTACATTACAAATGGAAATGGCAACCATCCTGATTTTTACCAAATCCTATCTCAGGCTTAGGACAAAATTTCCAGTGATGGCACCAGAGAGAGATTCCACTAATGCTTTACCTCTGGTGAAGATGGATATGCTTCAGAAAACTGTCAGAGGCTAAAAACCTAACTTGAGTTGACACAGACACAGATGTCAGCCATGCATGTGCAGAGTTTGGACCAAAGTGTTTTTGGGAGATGTGGATATAGAAAAAAGTGACATATCTAAATTTCTTGTATATTTCACTATTTATTTTATTTATATCACTAAAAATAACAAATGCATGACATGATATAAACAGGTGGCTCTTTCATACAGTCTGTAAGTTTTGGTAAATGTTATTGAATTATACATTCACAGAAGTACACGAATCATAAGTAAACAGCTCAATGAATTTTCACAAAGCAAACAGTGTAGCGAGCTCTTAGACCAAGAATCAGAACACCACCAGCATGAGAATGAGAGCATCACTGACACTCAAAAATGCTCCCTCTTACTCTCTTCCAGTTATTGCCTGACCGCTGCCCCCACATGTACAGTGTAAATAGTATCTTGTCTTCTATCATCAGAGATTAGTTTTGCTTGTGCTTGTTTTTGAACTTTCTATAAATGTAATCATTCAGTAAGTACCACTTTGCTGTCTGGCTCCTTTCCTCAATATTATGTTTGTGAAATTCATCTATGAATTATTTAGTTTGTTCACATTGATGAATGATATTTTACATTTTGAACAACCACAACTTATCCATTCTACTATGATAAATATTTGTGGTGATTTCAGTTTGGGGCTGTTATGAGTAATGCTGCAATTAAAACTCTCCTGTATGACTTTTGGTGAATAAATGTCAAGTACTGGGTTGGGTACATACCTAGGAGTGGGATTTATAGGTCTTAAGATATGCCTTCGTCAGCTTTAGTTAACACTATCAAACACTTTTCTAAAATGGCTGTACCTTTTTCACATCCATTAGCAAAGTAGAAGAGTTCCTTCCTCCACATTCTTGCCAACTATTGGTATTTTGTGTCTTTTTCTCTATTAGCTGTTTTGATGGGAGAATAGTATATTGCACTATGATTATAATTTGCATTTCCCTGATAACTAATTTAGTTGAGCACTTTTTCATATATTTCATGGCCAGTAGGATATATATAAGTGGCTGTCCCTATTCTTTGCCCCATTTTTGTTCTTGTTTTTTTTTTTTTTTTTTGCTTCTCTAAAATCTTGTATATTTGGAAAAAAAAAAAAAAAAATCAACTCTTTAATATGCTTGCTTTATTGGCAAAACTGAAGATCATCTTATATTCAAACAATATGTAAGTTTAACCTCCATCATGCTGTTTTTTAGGTTGCTGTGATGACCTGCTAATGAGTCCATTAACCTCTACTCTCTCTGAGATGCTATCTTCTACACATACAAAGTTAATTTTACAATCATGCAGATGTGATTAAGTTCTTTTTAGCCCTGTCTCATTCATTCTTCCCTGCTGTGATTATCCACCTTTCCATCAATCCTATGCTAAACATAGTATTGACAAAACTCCCCTATAAAAGCCCATGGGGAGTGCGTGAGGCACTCTTACTAAACTTTCAGATTGCCAGTAAATTCGGAATCAGTAGATTTGAGTTGGGTCCTGGGAATCTGTGCTAGTAACAAGCACTCCACATTCTTATTTTAGGAAAGTTTGAAGAATACCATGGATTATTTTTGATTTTGTTTCAGTGTTCCCGCACATTCCCTCTCCACTGTCTGGATTTTTTTCTATCCTTCCTCCATTGTCATCTGTCAATAGCCATCCACATGTAACCTCTGGGAGTCTAACTTGACTCTTCCAGGCTGAGCACATCACACTATAATCAGATCTTACTTCTGATCTTCCTCACAAAACTATTACGTCATTGGCCTTCCCCATCGCAGCTGATAACATGCAGTAGTTTGATCTTCAGTATAAATGTGGAATCTGAATATTATATGACCTCCACAGCATGTACACTGGTCCTCTTCTTCCATTACCCTCATGCCTCAATTATTGCAGAACTAGTTTCCCTGCTTGCATCTTGTACCCATGCAGTCTGACTAGAGGGATCAATATTTCAAAACCTAAGTCAACATCATTTCTACTCAGATCTCTGCACTGGAGCTGGCATGGTGGTATGCACCTGTAGTCCCAGCTACTTGGGAGGCCGAGGCAGGAGGATTGCTGAAGCCTCAGAATTCAAGTCCAGCCTAGGCAACATAGTGAGACCCCATCTCTAAAAGAAAAAAAAAAAAAAACCTCTCTCATGGTTCCCAATTTCTCTGAGAGTAAAACCCCAAGTTCTCAGTGGGCCCTATGAGACCCACTGCACTCTGCCCCCTCCCCTTACCTTATGCTTGACCTTCCAGGCTCACCCTACCTCAGTCACTCTAGCCTGCCTGCTTCTCTTAGGACATCCCAGTGTGCTTGCACTGTACAGCTTTCCTATGGGCTACTCCCTCTATCTTGGAGCAGTCTCCCCCTAGATATCTGTAGTACTGACTGACCCCTTCAGTCTTTCAAGTCTTGGCTCACATGTCCCCACTGAAATATCCTTCTCAGGGAGGCCTACCCTCATCACTCTATTTTAAAATGAAGCCTGGCCCGTTCTCCCCACACCTCCAGTCTCTTTCGATCTCTTTTACTCTACTTTTTTGTTTTGTGGCAATAATTAACTGCTAGTATATTATTTATTCTATTTATTATTTATCATCTTGATCTCTCTGTCAGAATAAAATCCTCCAAAGGCAAGTTATTTTTTTGCTGTTTTACTTACAGAATGTCCCCAAATATCTGAGCAGTGTTTGGCATATAGTAGGGGCCCAATTAATATTTGTTTGATTTGTTGAATGAAATATTTGGGATGCAGTAGTAACCTTAAATAAGACTAAGAGATATTAAATAGCATCTTTTTACAAGCCTTACTTTTATGAAATCTTTTCCAAGATATGTCACATATTTTAATTTTGAAGTAGAAATTGGAAGTTTGAATGAAGGTGGATTAACTTGTGTATGCTGCTACATTGATTTGAAGGAGAGGCTCATTCCAACCTAGTTGAGGGTATTCTCTGCAATATGACATAAAACGTTTAGGGGTTGATACTTGAGTACTGGATTTTAGGTTGTTTCCTTTTTGCTAGCATTACTTGCAGTGTCCATTAAGGCAAGTTCCTATTAAAAAATCAGACAACTTATGGAAATTAGATGTCTTTTAGGTTTGTTTCAAGCACATCGATTTTGAAAACTATTCATAGTTCCATTTTAAAAGCAGTGTGCTTTTGCATATTTTATCCATCTTAAGGGCATTCTTACACATGTTTGCATCAAATTTGGGAGCAAGAAACAACCTCCTCTTCTCTCGCTTCCCCTCCATGTCTTTTTCTCTTATGCATAATTTTCTGAAATACTATGATGCTGTCCAGCTGCAATCTGACTGCTGGGTAAGAGGAATAGTACTGTTCAGGTTCTATTTATAGACATCTAATTTTAGAATAACTTTTATTTCTATTACTGTGAGTCCTTACGTTTCCAGTATATATGTATATACACTTATACATGTCTCTGAGAGTATAATATTTGCTTTGTAGAGTGCAGTCTTTTTATGGAAGAGAAGGATATTATTCCTCTCAGCTTTCAAAGAGATTCTGTTTGAAAATCTGCTGGCTCAGCAGTTCATTATGTCATCCTAGCCTGACTAACCTTTGGTGATCTCTAATTGTCTTATGTTTTACCTGTCTTAGCCTCTTTTCACAACCTGTATTTATTCATTATAAGCTTTTGTATAAGAGTAACTCCTATACTTTGGTGTTTCCCAAGGTGCCTAGACCACTGCTGGGTTATATAACATAATAGCTCAGGGCAGCTAAGAGAAGAATCCTTTCATGAGAAGTGAATAGACTTCATCTGATAATGAGAATGATTATTAGTAGCTTAGCACTTGAAAGAATGCCAAAAAGAACAGCATGAAGAAATGTATCTTAAGTCAGCTCATACAATACTTATTTGAAAAAGCCAAATCTCAATTAGTGGCATGAGGAAAAGCCTGGATATAGTTTTATCCACAAAAGAAAAGGCAGTTAAGAACCAATTCAAGTCATGGTTAAAATTTCAATATAAACTACTTTACTAACTGTATGCATTAGCAAACTCAAAAGTAGACACTTTTGTGAACTGTTACAGGAACTTTATTGTACAGTTAAAAAATACAGCAATAGCCAGGCAGTAGAAAAATACTTAATCTGACTGTTCTTTTTTCTCTCAGCATTCTGAAAGTGTCTGTATTTCAGTACTATTATTTAACTAATGATAATAGTGTGAGCCTGCACATCAACAGATAAATTTAATCTCTATTCTGTTATCTGTCTGTTTTCTGGGACATGTGGTGCTAATGAGCCTACATATTTGGGAATTTAGTTTAAAAAGTGCTAGGGCATAAAAGATGGCAGGCAAAGGAGGAAAAGAATGAAATATCTTCCAAATGCATTCAATCATTGAAGAAGTGCTGTCGAAAATCACTAGATATTAGGAACTGAGGAATTGAGACTGAAGTGGTAGTGAGGGGCTGGGATATAGATGAAAAGGAAAAAGGTGGCTAGTCCCAGTCTTCAAGGTACTTAGTTGTTCATCACTCACTCACTCACTCATTAATTTATTCATGCAGTATCTATTGAAAACCTTGATATGGTTTGGCTCTGTGTCCCCACCCAAATCTCATCTAGAATTGTAACCCCCATGTGTCGAGGGACGGCCCTGTGGGAGGTGATTGGATTATGGGGGTGGTTTCCCCGTGCTGTTCTCATAATAGTGAGGGAGTTCTTACAAGATCCGATGGTTTAAAAGTGGCACTTGCCCCTTGTAAGAGATGCCTTGCTTCCTCTTCATGGAAGCACCATGATTGTAAATTTCCTGAGGCCTCCCTAGCCATGTGGAACTGTGAGTCAATTAAACCTCTTTTGTTCATAAGTTACCCAGTCTCAGGTAGAATCTGTATAGCAGTATGAGAATGGACTAATACATGCCTACAATTCAGTGTACCCGGGTGTATTATTTCATTTTCATGCTGCTGATAAAGACATACCCAAGACTGGGCAATTTACAAAAGAAAGAGGTTTATTGGACTTATAGTTCCTCATGGCTGGGGAGGCCTCACAATCATGGTAGAAGGTGAAAGGCACATCTCACATGGCAGCAGACAGGAGAACTTGTGCAGGGAAACTCCCCTTTTTAAAACCATCAGCTCTTGTTAGACTTATTCACTGTCATGAGAACAGCACAGGAAAGACCTGCCACATGGTTCAGTTACCTCCCACTGGGTCCCTCCCACAACATACGAGAATTAAAGATGAGATTTGGGTGGGGGACAAAACCAAACCATATCATTCCACCCCTGACCCCTTCTACATCTCATGCCCTCACATTTCAAAACGTATTATGTCTTCCCAACAGTCCCCCAAAGTCTTATCTCATTTCAGCATTGACTCAGAAGTCCACAGTCCAAAGTCTTATCTGAGACAAGGCAAGTCCTTTCTGTTTATGAAGTTGTAAAATCAAAAGCAAGTTAATTACTTCCTAGATACAATGAGAGTACAAGCATTGAGTAAATACAGTCATTCCAAATAGGAGAAATTGGCCAAAACAAAAGGGTTGTGGGTCCCACCCAAGTCCAAAATCCAACAGGACAGTCAAACCTTAAAGCTCCAAAACTATCTCCTTTGATTCCATGTCTCACATCTAGGTCATGCTGAGGCAAGAGGTGGGTTCACATGGTCTTGGGCAGCTCCGCCCCTTTGGCTTTGCAGGGTACAGCCTCCCTTCTGGCTGCTTTCATGGGCTCGTGTTAAGTGCCTGTGGCTTTTCCAGGTGCATGGTACAAGCTGTTGGTGGATCTACCGTTCTAGGGTCTGGAGGACAGTGGTCCTCTTCTCATAGCTCCACTAGGCAGTGCCCCAGTAGGGACTCTGTGTGGGAGCGCCAACTCCACATTTCCCTTCCACACTGCCCTAGCAGAAGTTCTCCATGAGAACCCTGCCCCTGCAGCAAACTTCTGCCTGGGCATCCAGGCATTTCCATACATCTTCTGAAATCTAGGTGGAGGTTCTCAAACCTCAATTCTTGACTTCTGTGCACCCGCAGGCTCAGCACGCTGTGGAAGCTGCCAAGGCTTGGGAATTGCACTCTCTGAAGCCACAGCCCAAGCTCTATGTTGGTGCCTTTCAGCCATGGCTGGAGCAGCTGGGACACTGGGCACCAAGTCCCTAGGATGCACACTGCACGGGGACCCTGGGCCTGGCCCATGAAACCACTTTTTCCTCCTAGGCCTCTGGGCCTGTGATAGGAGGGGCTGCTGTGAAGACCTCTGACATGCCCTGGAGACATTTTCCCAATTGTTTTGGGGACTAACATTCAGCTCCTAGTTATTTTTGCCAATTTCTGCAGCCAGCTTGGATTTCTCCTCAGAAAATGGAATTTTCTTTTCTGTCACATCGTCAGGCTGCAAATTTTGTGAACTTTTATGCTCTGCTTCCTTGTTAATACTGAATGCCTTTAACAGCAGCCAAGTCACCTCTTGAATGCTTTGCTACTTAGAAATTTCTTCCACCAGATACCCTAAATCATCTTTCTCACGTTCAAAGTTCCACAAACCTCTAGGTTAGAAGCAAAATGCTGTCAATCTCTTTTTTGCTAAAACATAACAAAAGCCACCTTTGCTCCGGTTCCCAACAAGTTTCTCATCTCCATTTGAGACCAGCTCAGACTGGATTTCACTGTCCATATCATTGTGAGCATTTTGCTCAAAGCCATTAACAAGTCTCTAGGGAGTTCCAAACTGTCCCACATCTTTCTGTCTTCTTCTGAACCTCCAAACTGTTCCAACCTCTGCTTGTTACCCAGTTCCAAAGTCATTTCTACATTTTTGGGTATCTTTTCAGCAGCACCCCACTCTACTGGTACCAGTTTACTGTGTTAGTTTGTTTTCACGCTGCTGAAAAAAACATACTCCAGACTGGGCAAGTTACAAAAGAAAGCAGTTTATTGGACTTACAGTTTCACATGGCTGCTCGGGAGGCCTTACGATCATGGCAGAAGGTGAAAGGTACGTCTCACATGGCAGCAGACAAAGGAAGAGCACTTGAGCAGGGAAACTCCCCTTTTTAAAACCATCAGATCCCTTGAAACCTATTCACTCTCACAAGAACAGTACAGGAAAGACCTGCCCCATGATTCAATTATCTCCCACCGGGTCCCTCCCACAACGTGTGAGAAATCAAGATGAGATTTGGGTGGGGACACAGCCAAAGCATATCACAGTGATACAATAATGAAATAAAGTAATTCAGAAATTCTCACCCCCAATCGAGGTTCTGTTCTTTTGTGATAGACAGGGAATTAATAAGTAAAAATCAAGTAGTCCATGATGATCCGCACTAAAGAGAAGAATAACGTAGGAAAGGAGACTGGAACTATTGAGGGCAGGAAGCTAGTTGCAATTTTAGACAGGATGTTCTCGGCGTGAACACATCTTTCTAGTGAGGATCTGAAGGAAGTAAGGAAGCTAGTTGTTCAGATACCTGGAGAAAGAGCAGTGAGGCTTAAGGAAAGGCAGTAGGAGGGGCTGAGGGGAAAATGTGCCTGACATGTTCAGGCCTAACAGGGAGGCTGCTGGGGATGGGCAGGTTGAACGATGGGGTAAGGCCGTGTGAGGGCCTTGTGGGGTTTCACTCCCAATGTGGTGAGAAGCCACTGGGAGGTTTTGCCCCCCAGGCCTGGATCTTAAATGTGTAGGAAAGGGTTAATTAAAAATTAAATTCAGCCATAAATGATGAAGCTGACTCAAAAGATTCAATTTTATTGAAGGAATGAAACTGGAATTGAGTGAGAAGTAAAATCTGGGCTTTATGGTTTGGGAGTCATCTGTGAGAAGTTGTAGTTAAATTTTGAAGATGGATGCAGAATTCTGAGGAGACATTTTTGAAGGAAACGAGAGGAGGAACCAAAGTCTGTGCCCTAGCAATGCTCTTCCCTGCTCCTGGGCACTGGAGGGAGAGTCCTGTGTGAGCCTTAAAATGGTAATAGTGGTCCACTTCCTTTTTCTTTTTATTGTTTTCTTTTATGGGGTTGTTTTCTAGGAGATCTCCAGTATTCTTTCGTAGACTTCTTGTAAGGTAAAATTATGGAAGAAGGAAGGAAAAGTAACTGAAAGAATGTATGATGTTGACTTTGTGTTGACCCACCAACTCATTCTTTTATGGAGGAAAGGGGTGGGCAAGTGGCTGGCTTCTACCCCACCTCTATGATTTAGAATTACAAGCAAAAACTGTTATATAAAGACTCTAATTTCTATGACGTTAGCCCTAAAGAAACCCTCAAGAGTATTAAAGTCTGAGACCTATATTAATTTCAATTTATTCTCCTTTTCGTATCATCTTTCTTACTATTATGCTTAAACATTCTTCAGTCACAGTTATCAAAAGCATACTTTGTTCCTTTTAATTTTTGTTTTTTGTATAAGAAGATAGAGGTACTTGCAAATCTAAATGTTTTCACAAGTTGAATTGTGTGACTTTCATACCAAGCCTCTGTTGTTTGTTGTTTGTTTTTCAAAAATAAAACATTATGTTATAGCCAGGACCAAAACCAAAATTTCACAGGCTATTTCTTCTGCCAAAGAAACATTGCCCTCTCTTAGTTTAAGATGTCAAAACACTTAGCAATGTTTTCTGCCTAATTTTGGAATGTTGCTTTCTGATTCTGAATTGGAACAGTTTGCCCTGAAATTGCATAGATATGCATTTTGCCCATAAGTGAATGTATACAGCTGATTTCTCGTGTGACTTTCAGATGGAAGTCAGAGTTAAAATGGAAAATTTTTGCTGTAGGAAGCTGGCACGTTTTTAAATTCCTGAGTGGTTTTGGGGGGAATAAAACCTCTTTCCATTCCGGGCTGCATGGAAAATATTAAACTCCTTTTAAGTAAGCGGGAGATGAGATGAGTATTATGGATTTTCATCTTTTTCTCCTGAGTTCTTGTGATTCAAATCCTATTCCTGTTGCAGTGTTATTCTGCATTAAAGATCTTGACTGCTGAGATTGAACCATTATTTTCTTACTTATTTTACCTTAAACTTGTTTGGTGCTATGAGAATATTCAATATATAGCTTTTTGTTGCAGAGATTTTAGCAGCATTAGTTCGTCTTGACTGATGCCCTTGACTTCAGAGTATAAATAGAAAAATAGAGATAGGTGACAAGGATTGATTAGCTATCCTCATTCTAAGTGAAACAGTAAACCTAGCTAGATAAATCACAGCTCAAAAGCCTGGAGAATGCATGGTAAAAGAAATAAAGGTAGTGCGTATATGTGTGTATGTGCTTAATAGTGAAGTTTTCTAAAAGAGGTACAAGCACAAAAATTCTGTCTGGTCTGTTCTACTGTCTTTCAGTTTTTATTTTTAAACACTTAAGGGTTTAAATAACCTATGCAATTATTATTTGCTTTTTCTTTTATTTAAAGAAATTTTTTAAGTAAAAGAAAACTGAGACCAATGTCATTGCCTTTTTAAGTCAGATATATGTGTGTGTATATACATCTGTGTGTGAGAGTGTGTGTGTGTATGTATGTATGTATGTATATATGCACGTATATGCATATACACACATATTACTTTATTAGACTTTAATTGTAGGATTGGAAGGGCTCAGGGGAGATCACCTGATTTTTTTTCTCTGGCACTTTTAAGCTATTTAAGCATTTTAATAGTGTTTACTCTGTGCCAGGCAGTGTTCTAAGCACTTGATATATATGAACTCATTTAACTCTGACATTCAGCCAAAGAGATACATCTATTATTATCCCCACACACCGTACAAGGAAATTGAAGTTCACAGAAGTTCAGCAGCTCACTCCATGAGAAATGAAGCTGGGATTTTAACCCAGGCATCAAGGCTGTGCCTTCAGCCCTTATATTAGCACCTGCCCCTCTCCCTCTCCTCCTCTTCTTTCTAGACTTTTCAGTTCAAAGGGTCAGTTTTCACTCTGACTTCCCTTTACGTGATGTGGTTTCTTCAGCCTATAGTTTAAGGCTTTTTCAGTTTGTTTTCCTTTATTCTTTTCTTGAACCTGGTGAAGAACAACCCTTCTCCACATCTCCATCCGTCACTGCTGCTCCATTCTTTCACCCTCCTCCTCCTTGGTTATATTCTCCAGCCTTCAAACCATTTCTGAATTCTTAAGTTATATTACATCAGGATTAGAAGCTGCTGTTATAATGATGGCTTGTCCAGTTCTGAGTAAGATAGTATTAATAGCACAATTAACCTCATAGTTTCTACATATATATATATATATATATATATATATACACATATATATACACACACATATATATGTATAAACTTGATTCCTGTTTGCCACATCTTTTTTCTCCTGTATTTGCAAAGATACATTCTTCTTGCATTAAAAGTTGCTATTAGTGATGCCATGCTGTGCAGTCATGAATATTTCTCAGCTTTTCCAAGACCTTTGAATTTTAACAATAATTCATAAACACGCTTGCCTTTCTGTGGACATTTTATAGGATTTATTGAGGTTATTTATGAAAGTTTATAACTGTGTCCTAGGATCTCCTGGCTCTTGAGACACATTGCTGTTAATATGTTGAATGTGTAAATTTCCATTTAGTGTGGAACTGTCAAAGACAGTTGTATGATTCAATCTGATAAATGGGTACTTTGGGCCAGCTGTCGGGGCATTATCTTTCCAACTGAATCCCAGGTAAGAGAATAAAGAATGGAATACCATCCTGCACCCAGCACTCTTCACCCATATCCCCCACACTCCCTCTCTACTTGGTTTCATCTAGCAGAGCCTCCATTCTCTTACTGAAGATGAAATCATGCTGATGAGTTCTATCCTTCCTAAGCCAAAGATAATTATTACCTGATTATCTGGTACCACACAATATTAAGTTTGTAAAAGTGAGTTTACCTTGATTGCTGCTGCATTTTATAGAGTAAACAACAATTCCACCAGATTGTAATTTGCAAATTCAGCTTTTTTCCCCTCTATCTTTAACCTTCTACAATAATGTTTAACATTTAGTCTGAGGTGACTGGGGTGGGTAATGAACAGTCTGCCTTGTCTGTTTTTCTTGACTATGCTGCTGGGTTTTATTATTATTACAGGTGTTGCTAGGTTAGAATTATTTCTGCCTATACTGGGGACTTGCTGCTTTAGGATCTTGGATAGTTCACCTGTTCCTTTCTTTGAAAACTTTGCATGATTGCTGAAATTCAATCTATAGTATGTCCATTAGTGCAATATTTTAACTGGCATATTTATGCCTTTATAACTTTCTACCCAGACTGTGAGAACTTTGGCCAGTGGATTGGCGGTAAAGGGAGTGTTTTTCCTTCCAGCTGGGGAACTTACATGTTCACTGCAAGCATCCGCCTCCTGGGTTCACGCCATTCTCCGGCCTCAGCCTCCCGAGTAGCTGGGACTACAGGCGCCCGCCACCTCGCCCGGCTAGTTTTTTGTATTTCTTAATAGAGACGGGGTTTCACCGTGTTAGCCAGGATTCTTGCCTCTGTTTTATCATGATAGTATTGTAATTTAGCTCTTTCTCTATATGTCTCCCCCACCTCAAGGAAATTCTCAAAGACTGTGAGTGCGCAGTCCAGGGCTTGGCTTTGTGATGTTCTATAGGGCTAATCTTACACTCTCCCTTTTTTATTCCAAACTTAATTTAAGATAGGGCTATTAGTTGTAATCCAAGGAACCTCTTAGTTTTGAAAGGATTTTAATGATTGTCCAAGGGGCTTATATTCCATACATGTATATGTTTGAAAAAATACTACTACTTAGCAGTGGACTCGCAACCAAACTTTTTAGAACACAACTACTTTTAGCCCAGTTTTACACTTCTGTCCAGATACATAGTAGAGATGCCATAAATACAGAGTTTTATTGAATTCCTTTATAATAATAATGCAGGGGAAAAGGATTATCTGGTAGAGGAAGGGGATGAGGCAAGGATTATTGCAATGACAGCCTATGGATGAGGGGAAAGTTGAGATTGAGGTAGGCATGTCATCAGAGGACCACACCATACCAATTTGAGTGGTCACAGGCATTCTAGGAGTTAGAGCCGGAGATGTTAGCAGAGGTGTGAATAGAGGTAGGGCCTATGATGATAATAGATGGAGTCCTGAGAATGGAAGTTTTATATGGGATGACAAGGAAAGACACAGTATGGGGAGAAGGTGTAGAACTCAGGAGATAATGGCCAGCCTGGAAGGAGAACAGTGGTAGTTGGTTGTTGGCCACCATAGCAATGGAGAAAGGGCAAGAAGAGAGGCAGTCCCTTAAGCAGCAAGGGGTTGTTGCAGGGATGGGGAAAGGGAGTGTTCTGGGACCCTGATGACTTTGGCAGCAGCCGGTAGTGTTGGGGCTGTTCTGTGAATTGTTATATGGTCAACCAGTGATTGATGCTTAAATTGTATGTAGTCATGGGGAACTTGTAACTGGCCAAAGAATGGAGTAACACGTTTGGCTTAGCTTGCCAAGAATGAGATCATATTTGACCATAATGCTGAACAAACAGGATTCAAAGGGTAGATCAGAATTTTAATTTACTCCGTTCTCCTCTCCTTCAGTGCCTATTCAAACCATTCTGTGGAGCTGAGTTTTCTGTTCCTGGATGAAATCTTAGACAAACTTGTTTGCTTCACTAACTTCTCTCAGATTAAAAGCAAAAAATAGTTCAAAACTTGTATTCGTAAACACACAGTCTTGGTTCATTAATTGTTCTGCCTGGTCTAGTCCAGGACAGTTCATTCAAAGGTAAGGCTTCTCCCTCCCGTCCAGTTTGCTGTAGGTGTGGAGCCTGCAGTGGGAAGGAGAGTTGTGGTAGGCCTCTTCTCCCCAGTTCTCTCCCGAACACATCTACTCTTCATCCCTTCTCACCAGGCAACTCTGGATTCTTCAGAGTAGACTGGGTGGGGAGGAAGGATAAAGGGCAGAAAGGTCTTACAGAACTGAACGTCGGTTTGCGCTGGGTTCTTCTGGCTGTGGCTGATGGTGAACCTGACTGGTTCTTTTGTGGACCCTTTTATAAATTCTTTGGAGGGTCCCTCCCTTCTCTGTTTCTGTGCTTCTCTAGTCTGTTTTCCTTGACGTGGGAGGAGGAAGAAGATACAGCTCCTGTTTCATCCCAGGAGTATGCTGCTGAGGTCTCCTTATGGATCCAGACAGCCTTAATTCAGATGCAGATCATGTTGACTTTGTAGTCCTTAGGGAATATTTAGGAGAAAATACGCTTCTAGGGTCTGAGAGAGAAGCCAGAGGTGGAAGTATAGATGGAGGGGTAACTGCTGTGCAGATGATGGTTGAAAGTCATGAGATTGAACAGGGTTGCCCAGGAAGACAGGAAAAAAAAAATCTCAAACAGACACTTGCATTTAGGAGGCCTAGAAGGAAAGGGAGCAGGCAAAGAAGGAGGAAGCATCATTCAGAGTACTGGCTTTAGAAAAGGGCAGGCTGGATGGGAGTCAGCCCAGAATTATGCCTATTAGTATGTCTGTTCTTTACCTGGAAAGGGGAACTTAAAATACAGATGTTTTTATTTAAATTGTGTAAGGACTCTACACCATTTTCTTCCTGTTGTAGAAATTGATGTTAATTTTACTTTTAAATTTCTAATTCTTTGAAGACAAAAACTTTAACTCTTTTTTTTCCAGTTGTTTATGAACACAGATCAAGATTAGAGAAATCCTTGCAAAAGGAAAGACTTGAACATAAAAAAGCAAAAGAAGGTAAGTAAATAAATACTTCATGCTCTGTTTTTCCAGTACTCTTCTTTGACGTGTCATATACTTGGTTTACTGTTGTTTTTTTTTTTTGGCTAAGATATTTCTCAAATCAACCCAAAGTCAGATAGGTGGACAGAGAAAAACATGTCAAGTAATATGTTATGCATTGTGCAATAATCCTTATACAGGATTGGATTTAGAATATTCTATTCAGTTTATGCCACCATGTGATAGCTCATATATTGGTTATACTTATTATTTCAGGAATAACATAATTTTTCATCTGAGTATTAAACAGGTATATTACTTACACCTGGAACTTCTGTCCACAGATATCCAGGGGGCGGGGGGCGGGGGAAATTAACAGCATGCATTGTCCAGAATATGACAAATTTTATACACACACGCATGTATGTATACCATAATGAATTGATCCCATTGTCCATTATATTTTAAGTTATGCACTTGTTTTTTACCTTGTGAAAGTTTTTATTGACACATCACTTGATTCAGTTTGAAAGTTAACATTTAGGTCAGCCACTAGGCAATGCTGTCAGTTTTTAATCAGAATTTTTCCATAAAACACAGGCCTTATACAGCTGATGATTTGAAGTTATCTGCATTCTGATATTTATTTATTCATGTTTTATGATACGTCTTGAAATTTAAGTGAAGTATTCTGTCTGCCTACCTTGGTGGGAAGGAAGAGGATAGCAGAGGAGGGGCAGTATTGGTTAGGACCTTTTACTTGGATTGAGCCTGTGTGAAGAATAGAAATTCAACATCATTAAAATGTTTTGATAAGGTTTGGATTCTCCTTGTCTTCAAATGCAGAGTGATTTTATAGAGCCATCTAGTGGATAATAAAGTTTTCAAAGCATTAAAGATGGCTTGGCTGGCTTGATGTCTGTTTTCAGGAACTGAATGATTTTAGTGTGCCATCTAGTGGATAGCGATAAATCACCTCTGTCTTCAGATGTGCTCCGTTTTTTCCCTCCTAAATTTCAAGGAGAGTTATCACAGAGATATTTTAAAAGCACTTTTAATCTATTGGCTATAATTTGGATTTTGTGGATGCAAGATTTACAGCTGTAAGGTAAAGAGGAAGATGTATGTTTTTTGCAATTCTTTCTAAACCAAAGAGCCAAAATAAAGTATGTAAATCACCAAGTAGATTGTTTTAAACCTAAAACACTTTTGCAAGCCTGAGTAAAATTTGCCTTTATTTCTTTAGATGTTTAGAATCTGTATAGTGAATTATCACTGTTTTTTTCCATCTTGTATTTTCTAGATTTTCTTGTTTATAAGTTAGAAGCACAAGAAACGTTAAATAAAGGAAGGGTAAGTTTTGGGGTTTTTTTGTTGTTTTCCTTAATTTGTTTTCATAAAACTTGAAAGAGAGAGAAATATAGTTGCAAACTCTTTTACTTTGTTGATCCTTGGGGTTATCGGACTGACATACTTTTTATTTATTTGTATTTTTTGGCTGACTTTAAAAATTGTTTTAAAACTTACCTTTACTTATCACATTATTGATAATAGGGATAAACTGGGATTAACCTTAATGTTCAACTATAAAAAGAAGATTATTTCATTTATTTGTTTGCAGTCTCTCTTTTTTATAGAATATAAGATTTATTTCAGTTTGCCTTCACATGTGTAGCATCCAACACAGGACCTGGCCTAGAGTTTGCATTTAAGAATGTTTGTGGAATGGGTGAAGGGATGAATGATATTGGCATTTAAAAATATTTTAAAGTCCAAATTAACTGGGTAAAAGATAGTCTTTTTCTTACTCTGAGAAAAGTATATAAGCATTAATTGAAAAACATTGATATTTTGAGGTATTAAAACTAAGAAGAAGCCAAGCGAGTTGGCTCACTTCTGTAATCCCGAAACTTTGGGAGGCTGAGGCAGGGGGATTGCCTGAGATCAGGAGTTTGAGACCAGCCTGTGCAAAATAGCAAGACTTCAAAGTACAAAATATTAGTTGGACATGATGGTACACATGCCTCTATTCCCAGCTACTTGAGAGCTGAGGCAGAAGATCACTTGAGCTTAGGAGTTTAAAACTTCAATGAGCTACGATCCCACCACTGTACTCCAGCCTGGGCAACAGGCCAGACCCTATCTCAAAATAAAAAAACTGAGAAGAGTCACTTCCTTTGGTAGCCCAGGAGGCCATCAGCTTTCAACTCTTACTTGCTTTTAAAAGCACTAACCAAAACTGTGTGCACTTGTAATTTCCTTACAAATTAAAGCAGTAAAGTGAGGTAGCAAAAATGCAGTTCATTTTAGAAGTTATAAAAATATGAAAAAATGGCATGAGTGTATACTTGTGCTGGCAGGGTAAAGTGAGGGATATGGTACCTAAACATAAACAACATAGCATAGGGAGGGAAAACAATCAGGTGTCTTTTGCATACTGACTGGTTATGGCTACCCGGGACTATCGGGTCCATATGTGAAGATGCCCTTCAGGAACACAAAGATATACTCCTGGAACCTGGAGCTCAGGACATGTAGTTAAGCCAGAGACTTAGGCTCAAGTTTCAATCCTGGGTCTGCTACTTGATGAAATGTTTGCTCTTGGCGGGTTCCTAATCTTTACTCAGTTTCTCACTCTGTAAAATAGAGCCTCACTGGGGTAAAATCATGTATGTAGAATTTCTTACCCGCTGAAGTTCAGGGTAAGACAGTGCCTTTTCTCTTCCCCCTTAAAGGCATGCTCAGCTTGTGAGGCCCGCTCCTCATTGGTTTATTTCTTCTTCCCTCTTACCTCAAGCACCCAGCACATATAGTAGCCCTGCGCGGTGACTCGGTGACTCTGTGTCTCAGGACAAGTTTGTGTGTCTGGGCTCCAGTTCTTCTGAATATGAAAGTGGAAGGAAATCATCTCTAAGGGCTCTGTCAAGCTACCGTTTTATGATTTCATATCCTGCTTTTTTATTCTAAAATCTAGCAAACTAAGGGGAATGTTAAAACTTCATTTCTCTGTTAAATCGATGGCTCCAGCGACATCTTGGTTCAAGTGTAGAATTCATTTTACTGTAGGCAAGTGAAATAAATGAAGTTATATTTTAAAGTACTTTAAGCTGTGTTTAACAAGAGAGCCATATTTATCTTTGTGCTTTCTTTTTTTTTATTTACAGCAAGATTCCAATAGCAGGTACAGTGCACTGAATGTCCAACATCAGATGTTGAAAGTGAGTAATCTAAAGTTGTTATTTATGAATAAAAGAAAGGATTAACTAATACTTGAACTGACTATTGGCCTTTAAAGTGATTAAAGATAAAGTTTACAGAAGTTGATTTGTATTGTAATGTGGCATATTAAAATCATATTTGGCTAAAAATTGTATATAGTTGTAATGGCTCATCATATTTATCACTTGATTACATAGAACATTTTAAAATCATTACATATTTTCTTATAAATCAGGCTCTCGGTTACCTCATTTTTAATTTTCTTCTTCTCTCTATCCATTAGGGTTTTATGTTCATTTACTTTCTCACAGTGGTTTTCCTTAGACATTTTATTTTATCTTACACAGACTGGAGGCTGTAGAACTATTAAAATGCTTCCTTTTTGTTACTAATATTTAATAAATGTCCTTTTACTTACCACGGGAACATAATTTATTATTTAAAGATTCTCCTTCCTTGGTCCTTGAGTAAAACTCATTATTGTGTGTCAGGAAGAGAATCATTGTTTCTGTCAAGCTGGAAGAGACAGGCAGCGTGCAGTTATGCCCTTCACAGCATGCACTTCATGCCAGCATCTCCACCCCACCATGCCTTCGCCTCGCTCTCTGTTTGCTCTTATCTTTCCCTCTAATATCGGTAGGGCATGCACTTTTTATTGAAACCGGAATCTTTTCTTATTATCAAGAGAGCAGTAAATGAATTAAAGCAAAGCATGCTTTCACATTAAGCACTTGGAGACTGTAGCGTTTATCTGGATCATGATTACATTGTAGGATTATAATCAGAAATAAGGTAAATAAAAGTCAATTCTCTAAACAGTTGATTACTATTTCCAAAGGGAAAAGTCTCATTTACTCTCTCTCTTTTAAACTGAGTTACCAGAAAGGCTGAAATACCAAAGAAGAAAAATTAAAGGCATTGCTGGGAAAACATCAGATCAAAAGAGGAAATCCATAATACCCAGGGAGGGATAATTTTGCCATTAGCCTTACCTTGTTTCCACAGTAATTTGTGTCCCTGGGAATTTTCCCACATTTTTCCCTTTTCCATCTCTCATGCTAACTTCTTAAAAATTAAGAGGAAAATTATCTTTGGCTGTGATCCCAACTGTTCATTTGAAATCCAGGGTAAATGGAGGGAAGCTGCACAAATTAAAGCAACTTGAGAAAAACGAAGCCTATTTCTTCATTTGTTCATGCTTTCTTGCTTTCATTTGTTTTTGTTTACTGTGCTGTCAAGAAATAAACTCTCATATACTTCAGAGAATGTATATTTCTACTCAAGTTTTCATCTTTGCAGAGCCAACACGAGGAGCTAAAGAAACAGCACAGTGACTTGGAAGAGGAACATCGCAAACAAGGGGAAGACTTCAGTAGAACATTTAATGACCATAAGCAAAAATACTTGCAGCTGCAGCAAGAAAAAGAACAAGAACTTTCTAAGCTAAAAGGTATTTGGAAATCTAATTAGCTAGTTTATCTCTACATAAGTACTGATATTAATGTTTCAGTGCAACTGTATACTGTTGTTTTGAGTGGTGATTGATATACATTTATCATGTGGTCCTTTATCAGCCACTTTTTCTTTGTAACATTTCACATGTGTCTTCATCTATTTGGGTTTGTTTAGGGAAACAGAATAGACTATGTAGTGTATTCTGTTATATCGTAGATTATTCTGTTGTATCTCAGTGGGGCACGTGGCCCTGTTGAGTAAGACAATTTTTCTCTTAACTGAGTTGTGAGACATATAGCATCTCTGATCCTTACCCACTAAATGCTATAATGTTTCTCAGTTACTGCCACAATCAAAACTTGCTCCATATATTTCTAAAAATCTCCAAGGGAGCAGAGACTTACTGTTGATTGCCAATAGTAACTGAAAAAAGCTCAAGTTCTACAGTCAGACTGCACAGGTGAATCTTGGCTTCTTTACTAGCTGTGTGACCATGGGTTAGGTTGTGTGACAACTGTGGGCTTCATTGTCTTACCTGTAAAACTGGGATAATCATAAAAATATCAACCTTGTGGAACTGGTGTGAGAAATAATTTACATAAAGCATCTAGAATCGTTGCTCATAAATTTGCTACCCATCAACATCTGTGTTAGATATTTTCATAGTAATATGGAACAAAATATATCACTTTTCTGAGTGCATGTGAGTCCTGGAGAAAGAAACCAGTGCATTCTACAATGAAATATTTAGGTGAACTCCAGATTAATCACAAGACACACGTCGTCTTCCCCACTTTCTACTGGGCACGGTGGCTCACGCCTGTGATCCTAGCACTTAGGCGGGCAGATCACTTGAGGTCAGGAGTTAAAGACCAGCCTGGCCAACATGACAAAACTCCGTCTCTACTAAAAATACAAAAATTAGCCGGGCATGGTGGCGCATGCCTGTAATCTCAGCTATTTGGGAGGCCAAGGCAGGAGAATCGCTTGAACCCAGGAGATGGAGGTTCTTTCAGTGAGCCAAGATTGCACTAAAATTAAATACATTGCTGGGGCATTGCACTGCACTCTGACCTGGGCAACAGAGAGAGACTGTCAGAAAAAAAAAAAAAAAAAAAGGGTGCTAAATGAGTTTAAAGTGAGATAATTGGTTTTCAGAGGCGTATGGTGCATGCAAAAACAGTGGTCACGTCCAAATAATGTTTGTAGTTTAGTTCATTGTAGTGACCCAGTTTCCTGGTTTTGGTAATGTACTATATTTATATAAGATGTCATCATGATGGGAAGCTGGGTGTTGGGTCCTTAGGACCACTCTATACGTTTTTTGCAATGTTTCTCTATAAGCATTTCAAAAGAAGTAAGTTACAACAAAAAGACATGCAGGAGTTAGTCATGAGGCAGTACTACAAAGGGTTAAGGGTCTATGCTTTCTGATTATTTTTATGTATCTTTAAAATTTTAAATTACTTTAAAAAATTTGACTGAAATGCTGAAGGTTTGTTTTTAATTTGTGAAGAGATTCAAATCTGAATACACCTACCCATTACATTTTATTCCTAAGGGTTTGCTTATTAACATAAACATCTCATATTTAATTCCTAGGTAACGAAAATTCCTTATCTTTTGTCTGTAATGCAAAAGTTACTTAAAAGCATTTAAAGTACTGAACCAGAATGGATTGAGATGTCCAGCTAAAAACATGCTACATCCCAATACAATTTTTGTTGATTTTGAATATTATGTTGTCTGAGTTCAAAGTAAATTCTAAAATAAGTTATAGGTGGCTTTAGATATGAAAATAATAGAAACAGAATCCTGGAAGTTTCAAGACTTTATGTGTGATCCTTCTTTTTCTAAAATAGAAACTGTATACAATTTGAGAGAAGAGAATAGACAACTAAGGAAAGCACACCAAGACATACATACACAGCTTCAAGATGTCAAGGTAAAAGCCAAACGTTTCAGTATTTAGTGTTTGTCTGCTGTACTTGGTAGAATGACTTTAAAAGTCATTCCCTAATTGGCCTGCTTTACAAATCCACGTTGTTGTTGTGGGCTTTGCATTAACTAGAGTGTACCTAATATTTTTACCACTTCAGCATTGTAAGCTAAAAGATGTTCTGAAAATCTAAATGTTCTCATTAATACTGAAATTATTATCATGCTAAATAGTTACACTTTAATAAGCTTTTTATTTATAAAAGTTTACTAATAATGAGAGGTTTGTTTCTTTGGTTTTGATTTAATTATAAATAAATAATTATGGTATTTGGGTAGCACATTTTAGATTTTGGAATACTACATAAAGTGTGGTGTTCTCTCTACAATGATTTTTAAACTTAACACATGCTGCTACAACAACAAATAAATAAGCAAGTAACGTTTGGGTAGCCATATCACGATCAGCCAAAGAAGAATTTGTCATAGAATGTTAAAGCTCAACATGTAAAATTCTTTTTTGTGTAGCAACAACATAAGAATTTACTCTCGGAGCATGAACAACTTGTAGTGACTTTGGAAGACCACAAGAGTGCACTAGCTGCTGCACAGGTTAGAAGGGTAGCAGCCTCTGTGGGTTCTTTTTACAAGTCTGCTTAACATTTCTCAATTCCTTTATGCATGTAGTCTCTTACAAGCCAATCTTCAGTGAGTTCCTTAGGACAGAGCTATCCTAATCCTGAGAACCATGCATGCTTTCAAAGTTCAGTTAATAAAACATTAAATAAACTTTTGATTATTTTTTGCACTGGTTGTGCAGTACATTTATGATCATTTCTTTTCACTGCAGTCCCTACGTGCAGTCGTCTCATACTTGTTTAAATCACAGAAATGATCTCACATATATGGTCTTTTGCAACTATCTGATCTGTGTTGACTCTTGGTGTTGTATCTGTAGGATTTTATGCTGCTAGCTACCGAAATAAACTGTTGTCAGACTTTTTCTTCTGTGTCTGCCTTGCTCCCAGCATTCTAGCCTGCACACCCTCCTTTTGGAACGAGGCTTATGTGTTGTCGGTCAAATTACAGAAAAGAAGAGTCAACAGAGAAGGAAAAACAAGAGTCATAAGCTCCATTTGTTCAAACCTAGAACAGCCCCCTGGCACAAGGCAGGCCCTCAATATATATTTACTGAATGAACAGGGGAACAAATACAAGTGTTGGAGAGCTTATTAAAGCCATTTCATGCTAAGTGTTATGCGGCTTTCTAGTAGAAGCAAGGAAACAGGAATGGCTAGTTTAGTTGCTGCTGTAAACTAGATCTTCACTTTTATTCCTACTGGAGGAATTATGATAAAAGAGCAAAGGTAAACTATCTGTGCTCATCAGGAAACCCATGTTGGTTTTCTTTTCTTTATAAAATTATTAAAAGGTACAATTTTCTGTCCCTGACCCATCTCAGAGGCTGTAGCATCTGTGTTTGTGAGATTCCTTTTCTAGACAGTCATTGATTAGGTATCTCCTCCTAACCTGTAGTTGTGTAGTGATTTTTTTACATGTGTATAAATGAAATTGACATCAGGGATCATTTCATTTCACATCTTTTTTATAAAAAATTTTGTCAAGTGTTATTTTATATAGGCTGTTCTTCTTACTATAAATGTGACAAACTGATTTGAGTGCTCTGTGTGCTGTAATGGCCATAAATGTTAGACTGAGCAACAATTTGAAAATCCATAAAAAGATAAGTAAAATCATTTATTTGATGACCAAAACCAAATTCTGGAGTAGCACCCTGACAATATTACTGACAGGGTTTTATAATAGAAAAAAAAAATTTGGCCGGGCACGGTGGCTCATGCGTGTAATCCCAGCACTTTGGGAGGCTGAGGCGGGCGGATCACCTGAGGTCAGGAGTTTGAGACCAGCCTGGCCAACATGGTGAAACCCCGTCTCTACTAAAAATACAAAAATTAGCCAGGCATGGTGGTGTGCGCCTGTAATCTCAGCTACCCAGGAGGCTGAGACAGAGTCACTGGAACCCAGCGGGGCAGAGGCTGCAGTGAGCCGAGATTGCGCCACTGTGCTCCAGCCTGGGTGACAGAGCAAGACTCCATCTCAAAAAAAAAAAAAAAAAAAAAAAAAAAAATTTCTTTTTAACTTAACCTATGGTTATAATATTCTATTTATTGACATATCTGTGTTTGGGAGAATGCTGAAGGTTTGTCCTGCCTTAAAAAAAGGTGTCAGAACTAGGTGCAATCCTTAATTAGAGTCATATGTGTTAGTCACTTGGGACTGCTATAACAAAACACCCTAGACTGGTTGGCTTATAAACTGTGGAAATGTATTTCTCACAGTTCTGGAGGCTGGAAGTCCTAGATCAGGATGCCAGCATGGTCAGACTCTGGTGAGGGCCCTCTTCTTCCAGGTTGCAGACTGTTGAATTCTCCTTGTATCTTCACATGGCAGAAAGTAGACCAAGAAAACTCTCCTGGATCCCTTTACAAGGGCTCTAATCCCATTCTGGAGGGCTTCACCCTTGTGACCTCATTACCTGCCAAAGGCCCTGCCTCCTGATCCATCACATTGGAGCTTTGGATTTTAACATATGAATTTTGAGAGGACACAAACATTCCGTCTGTAACACCATATTACGTATTAAGACTTACCCCAAATCTCCTTAAAAAAACAAATGCTGTTTCAGGCACCTGCATTTCTCATGTAAATCATCTTAGGAGATTCTGCCTTGACAACTTGATTTTTAAATGTAGTTGAGCATTTTATTTAATCCTCACAACCTTGTGAGTTATATAATATTGTACCCTTTTATAACTAAATAAACTGAGATGAAAAGGGAAGTAAAGTAGCGGCCCAAAATCAATGACCAGAACCGAGGCTGAAGTTCAGGTTATCCTGACTTTGAAATCACGCTCAACTCTTAAGTGGTATTTTTTGAGACTTCCTGCATCACAGGTACCTGGGCTTTGCCCTAGACCTGTTGAATTATAATTTCAAGAGTAGGGGACCAGGAGCCTACATTTTTAATATGGTCCCTAATTGTGCAACACACAATTACTGCCTTCAAAGATTATGTATCTAGGAGAAAGAAGGAGTAGAATTAAGTTTTGTGGATTGCTCCATATTTATCTTAAAATATTAAAAGCATTGCTATGTGGATGTCATTTATTTTTTACCACGAAAGTTGGTTTGCAAATATTTAGATTTCTCAGATAAAAGCCATTGCTAGTCATATGGTGCAGTTTTGTACAAAATTATTAAAAGGCAGTGCCCTGGGAATTATTTAGCAAGCAGATTTCATTACCCTAGTGTACATTAGAAAAAAGCAAAAAAGCACCTCTGTCAGGGTGGAAGAGCAGTGTGCCATGCTGCATAGCCATGGCAGCAGGAATGCTGGTGGGTTCTGGCCCCACTCACCTGCTGTGCCCCGCACACTGAGGAGGTGGCCCTGTCTGGGAAGCTTGTTGAGAAAAAGACTTCTGTGTTCTCTGCGTGTGTTTATATGCCTGTTTACACACATGATATTTGTTTTCAGGATAACAGTATTGGTGTATAAATGAGCAAAGTATACACAGTGTCTCTTGATTTTGTTAATTAATTTATTTTTTTCTAATTTTCTAGCTCCTTGTATTAAAAATATTACACAGATATCCACACATCCCACCCCATATACACACAGATGCAGCTGTATGAGCAGATTCTAGTCCTATACCTATGTTAGTACCTTTGTCACTTTAGAAGAAAAGATCATTCAGAATCGAGGATAAAAATCCAGTCTGTATCACAGCTGTGCCACTGTTTTCCAGAAACCACTGAGCACAGTGTAGGAAACATTCTGGCAAATAAGGGATTCTATCTGAGCACGAATTAACTGAGGGGGAAAATGGTAGCCTGAGTAATTTATACGTGTGTGTGTGTGTGTGTATGTGCGTGGTTGTATTTAAAATTTATTTTAAACCTATGACTCCTTTCTACTGAAAGATTTTACTCAGATCATATTGGTAAAAAGTATCTGCACTTGTATTTTTATTATTGTGTGAGTTTTTAATGGATTTTTTAATATGATAAAACATCACATGGCGGTCTTACTTTTAATAGTGATATTTATATTAGTAAGTTATTTACAAAAGTTCTGACTTCAGTGTAGTATGGGAAACTAACATCTGTCTTAGACATTTTTTCTGTTTCCTTCAGCTCTATTTCTAATTTGCATGTGCTCAAAAATGATTAACATGCCCAAGTAAGAATAGTTAATGCATGGAAACAATCTGCCTGTTTTTCTAACTTGTATTTAGGTACAATATTTTTGTCTAGTTTTACAGTGTACCCAAATGCCCATCTATGAATGGGCATTCATAGAGTCCCTCCTCAAATTGTGCAATTTGTATCCAATTGTGCAATTTATATGCAGACTCAAGTTGCAGAATATAAACAACTGAAAGATACTCTGAATAGGATTCCAAGCCTTCGAAAACCTGATCCAGCAGAACAGCAAAATGTGACCCAGGTGGCACATTCTCCACAAGGTTACAGCACAGCAAGGGAGAAGCCAACCCGAGAGGTACAGGAGGTAAGAGGCATGAACTGGTGATCTATGGTTAGGTCACTTTCTCTGTCAAGCTGCCAAGAGGGGACCTGCTCTTAATATTGCCAGCTTTTCTCAGAGAGCAGTAGTTCTCAAATTTTGGTGTATACCAGAATCGTCAGTAGGGCTTGATACAACACAGATTACTGGGCCCCAGGCCCAGAGTTTCTGATTTAGTTAATTTGGAGTGAGGCCTAAAGATTTGCATTTCTAACTGATTCAGCTGGTCTGAGTAGCACACTTTGAGAACTGCTGCTAGTGTTTTTTTTTTTTTTTTTTTTTTTTTTTTACCCCGAGATGGAGTCTTGTTGCATCGCGTAGGCTGGAGTGCAGTGGTGCAATCTTGGCTCACTGCAACTTGTGCCTCCCAGGTTCAAGCAGTTCTCCCTGCCTCAGCCTCCTGAGTAGCTGGGATTACAGGCGTCCACCACCATACCTGGCTAATTTTTGTATTTTTAGTAGAGATGGGGTTTTGCCATGTTGGCCAGGCTGGTCTTGAACTCCTGACCTCAGGTGATCCGCCTGCCTCAGCCTCCCAAAGTGCTGGGATTACAGGTGTGAGCCACCGCGCCCGGCCACTGCTAGTATTTTCTGAGAAAGACTTTAATGTCTTTGTCTTTATTCATGTAGGTTTATTTGTCTTCAAGGAGCTGTAGTATCTGAGTTTTTCAAGGTTGGGGATTTTGAGGGGGTTAAGGTGAGAAGGTTAAATGATCATGAGGATTTTATGTGATAGTCAACCCGCTCAAATATTAAAGTTAGTAATATATTTGAACTTGGAGCAGTGCTAGGTCTACACAGAGCATGTCAAAATTTGAATTAAATGACCTGTTTGACACTCCTCCAGTATGAGTGCTAGTCAAGTATTACACTTTTTTATATTCTTGTTCTTTATAAAAATTAAGCCTTACTTAAGAATATCTCATAAGTGAGACATCAGAAGTAGTTACCATTATCATTAATTTCTACAAAATTTTTTTTTAATCATCTATAATAAAAAAAAGGCAAATATGATTATCTTTCTGACAAAGTGGTTGTTTTTAAATTTTTTAAGTTCAGGGGTGCGTGAGCAGATTTGTTATGTAGGTAAACTGTCATGGGAGTTTGTTGTAAAGATTATTTTATCACCCAGCTATTTAGCCTAGTACCCATTAATTATATTCCTGTTCCTCTCCCTCCACCCTCTGATAGACCCTCCAACCTCTGATAGTATTCCATGGTGTATATGTATCACATTTTTCTTTATTGAAGTCTGTAATTGATGGGCATTTAGGTTGATTCCATGTCTTTACTGCTGTGAATAGTGTTGCAATGGACATACACATGCATGTGTCTTTATAGTAGAGTGATTTCTATTCCTCTGGGCATATACCCAGTAATGGGATTGCTGAGTCAAATGGTATTTATATCTTTAGGTCTTGGAGCAGTCTCCACACTGTCTTTCATGATGGTTGAACTAATTTACACTCCCACCAACAGTGTATTAGCACTCCTTTTTCTTCATAACCTTGCCAGAATCTGTTATTTTTGACTTTTTAATAATAGCTCTTCTGATTGGTGTGAGATAATATCTCATTGTGGTTTTGATTTGCATTTCTCTAATGATCAGTGATGTTGAACTTTTTTTTTCATATGATTATTGGCCACATATATGTTTGTGTTAGTCCGTTTTCATGCTGCTGATAAAGACATACCTGAGACTGGGTAATTTAAAAAAGAAAGAAGTTTAATTGGACTTACAGTTCCATGTGACTGGGGAAGCCTCACAATCATGGTGGAAAGCAAGGAGGAGCAAGTCCCATCTTACATGGATGGCAGCAGGCAGAGAGAGCGAGCTTGTGCAGGGTAACTCCTCTTTTTAAAATGGTCAGATCTCGTGAGACTTATTCACTATTGCGAGAGCAGCATGGGAAAGACGTGACCCTATTGACTGAGTTACCTCCAACCGGGTTCCTCCCACAACATGTGGGAATTCAAGATGAGATTTGGGTGGGGACACAGCCAAACCATATCAGTGTCTTCTTTTGAAAAGTGTCTGTTCATGTCCTTGGCTCACAAAGTGGTTTCTAACATTAAAGAGAAGACTGAGAAAACTTTCCACCAAGTTATGGTAATAATTAAATTGATGTTCAGGGTATTCCTTCAACAGACAGGTTCAATATCCTCATGGACTCTTGTTCTTTCTCAGGCTCTTATGTTAATGACTAAAGAAAGCGTGACCAGATCACTGGCCTGGTAGTTGGTTCTATTCTCTGCTCTTGTCAGACTACCAGTTTACTGGATTAATCTTCCAGTGACTCAGAGCTTCAGTTTTTCCAACTCTGAGATGGAGATAGAAGTTATCTGCAGTAACCTTCCTTGCTAGGATCTTGTGAAGATAAATGACAAATGTTTGAAAGTACTTAGAGCTCTTTAGAGAAATATTTTTCTGTAAAGCTGGGACAGTATTAAGTCAAACTTGCCAGATATGTGAGGATGTCGCTAGAATGTGCAACTCCAGTTGTCCTCAAATGTCTGAGAAAGGACTTTTCTCCCCAGTTTATTAATACAGTCCAGTGTCTCACATTTGATAATTATATCTCTGCTAATTTAAGAATAGGGTTTCACCATTTGTTTCAATTTTGGGAGAGCAATCTGACCAAAGAAGGTTTTGGTTTTTTTTTTTTTCCCCCCTGATCCTGAAGGTTAAAGAGAAAAAAAAAAGAGTGACATTTGTTTCTGTTGATACTTTATTCTCTTTCTTCCTCACTTTCTAGGTAGTGCAAATCATATAGAGATCGCTGAAACTTATAGGGAGAACTGATTTGAGTCAACTAGTTTTAGAGGAGGGATATTCTGAAAAGACATTTCTTTTTTTTTTTTTCTCCTCAGGGTTTTCAATATTAGCAATAAAAATATTTACAAAAGACTCCTGCTGGTTTGCAAAGAAGAATTACTACTTTAATACATTAAAAATATTTTACTGTGTCTTGTTTAACAGGCACTATGTTGAACTAACATGGATGTTCATTAGTAATGGCATTCTTTTTTAAATTAGTAAACCAAACTAATAAAAACTAAACCCAACTCCTCAATTTTATCTTACCCTTCTCTTTTCAAATAGTTATTGAAAACAAAATTTACATTGAAGAAAATTATGTAAATATTTCATCACTTGAAGCTTTTTATTCTAAGGGAAAATAGGAATTAGTTTACTTCTGAGATATTGGTTACATGGAGGTTTTATTTTCCAGGTTATTTACTGTATTCTTCACAGATGAAGCTTTGCTTATATTATCTATCTTATAAGTGAGATTACATAGTAAGAAAATTAAGTGACTCCATTGCAGCCATAAAGCCAGGACTGTATATATTTCTAGACACCTTCTTATGTTGTAGCCGCATGCCCCATAGACATGGAAATAAAGAAATTATATCATTACTTTTGAAATGGAAGAGTGTCATTCCCAGTGATGTGCTTGGCCTAGGTGTCTCGAAATAGTGATGTGTGGCAGAACCATGAAGCAATTCCTGGAAGAGCAGAAGACACAAAACTCTATGCTACCACCCATAAGGAGACAGAATTTCAGGCTCCCCCAGAACCAGTCCAACAAGAAGTGGAACGCAGAGAGCCTGAGGAGCATCAGGTAGAAGAGGAGCACAGAAAGGCCCTGGAGGAGGAAGAAATGGAGCAGGTCGGGCAGGCAGAACATCTTGAGGAGGAACACGATCCATCACCAGAGGAGCAGGATCGGGAGTGGAAAGAGCAGCATGAGCAGCGAGAAGCAGCCAACCTCCTGGAAGGCCACGCGCGTGCTGAGGTATGAGGTCACCCGCTTCTGGTATGGTATACTGGGATGGAAAACCTGGTGTTATTTTTACATGTTAAGGTAATATATCACAATCTCTAAAATAAAAATGAGAGTGATTCTACTAAACATTGTGTGCTCATATTTAAATTTTCTCTTGTAATGTTAATAGCAGAGCTGTTTGCATACCTCGGAAAGGTGGTTGGTGATCAGAGAGCACAACTGTTGTACATGTGCATTCTTCTTTTTGTCAGTTGTATACAGTCAGAGATTCATTCTCACATCACCTTAATAGAGTAGAACAGGTGAGCACCCAATGGAGCACCTTCCCAGTTTGTACCAAATTTTGCCTTGAGCATCTTGAGGCAGAGAAAAGTCTCATTTTCTATGATCAGGCGTCCTCCTCTCTCTGTTCATTTATTGTCAGTATGTTGCCTTTTGCATTCACCTTCAAGGTGGTTATTTAATTATCAAAAATCTGATTTTGTTACTTGGAGATATTCTACTGGGTAAGCATATCTAAACAGCCTCTGCTCAGGATCCCTTACTGGACACACCACTTACACGTAAGACTTTTCCCTTTCTTAAAAAAAAAAAAATGGCCAGGATTATTATAAATGATGCTTTAAAAGAAAACTCTACCCTTTCTTCTTTTAAACCAACACTTATTGCAGCTAGATGCCTTTCTTTTACTGCCTCTAAACTGAGTCTCAATAGTAAGTTACCTGGCCTTTACATGGATGCTGATCACCTTCTATTTATAACTCAAGTTTTATTTGGCCTCAGATTTTCTGAGACTTCAAGCTGCTTGAGGCTTTAGGCTAAGCAGGTGTGAAGACCTCTGTAGTTGCCCTCTTGGGTAGTTGCAAACTTAACCTCAGAAAGCTTCTTCCAGTCTTGTGTCCTTCCCCAATAGGGGAAGTAATTCCCCACCAGCTTTGCTTTCCAGCCCTCAACTTTCTTTGCTTTGGTGAGAATTGTGTGTGCTTTTGTTAGTTGGAGTATGGCAGTGAGGATGGGGAGTAGCTCAATGGAATACAGACATTTTTTATTGATGCATGACATGTGTGTATATTTTCAGAGTATGTACAATATTTTGAAACATTCATATAATGTATAGTGATCAAATCTAGATAATTGGGATATCCACCACATCAAACATTTATCTCTTTTTTATTTTGGGAACATTCAAATTCTTCTCTTGTAGCTATTTTGAAATATAAGATAGATTATTGTTAACCGTAGTCACCCTACTGAACTACCAAACGTTAGGTCTTATTCCTTCTCTCTAACTATGTTTGTACCATTCATCAGTCTCTCTTCATCCCCCTTCCCAACTCTGGTAACCATCAATCCACTCTCTGTCTTATCAAGATCCTTTCTTTAAGCTCCCACATGGATGAGAACATGCAATATGTGACTTTCTGTGCTTGGATTTTTTCATTTAACATAAGGACCTCCAGTTCCATCCATGTCGCTGCATATGACAGGATTTCATTCTTTTTTATGACTGTGCCTATGTACCACATTTTCTTTATCCATTCATCCGTTGATGTATGCTTAGGTTGATTTCATGTTTTAGCCATTGTGAGTAATGCTGCAATAAACCTGAGAGTGCAGGTATCTCAATATAGCAATTTCCTTTCTTTTGGATATGTGCCCAGTAATAGGATTGCTGGATCATATGGTGGTTCTATTTTTAGCTTTTTGAGAAACCTCCATACTGCTTTTCATATTGGCTATACTAATTTACATTCTCACCGACAGTGTATGAGGGTTCCCCTTTCTCCACATCCTCACTAGCATTCATTGTTGCCTTTTTGATAAAAGCCATTATAACTGGGGTGAGATAGTATCTCAGGGAAGCAGAGTTTTAAGAATTGCTCTATCAGATTTCCCTTTTATCAGAAGGCACCATCTTCTCAGCCATTCTTAGTTTCTTTGGAAAAAAAGTTGAATATCTGCTTTTCCACTATAATCTGGACTGTGGCTTTTTTTTTTTTTTTTTTTTTTGGCTATGCTTTGCCTGGGATTGGTATATACATTACTAGAGTTAATTAGCATCCCTCAGTCTTAAACTGTTCATGGAAAAAGCCGTAGGCATAGCATCAGGTCACAGATTGCCCGGTTAACGTGAAGTTACCAAAGTTACCAACTACTTGTTTGTATCAGAGCCTTGTGAACATAAATTTTACAGTTTGAAACTGATATCTTCTGTTGTGCCTTCTGTTCCATTTGAGAAGGGAGCACATTGAAAATCTGCCTTAATACCAGCAGTTGGAAACATCTGCTGCTAAAGAAGCCAAGGGTGATTCAGAGAAAGTTGGGAAATAGGAGTTTTTGGACTTTATGTATAATCACAGTTCACCTGACAAATAGGCGTTAATAAGCCAGCCCTGCCTCCCGAGTTTGTCAGGAGAAACAAATGAAGAGAAAACCCAGAGGAAGTAACCCCTCTTGCTCTGCACCAATTCCTTTTCATCCCAGGTGTACCCTTCAGCCAAGCCAATGATCAAATTCCGATCACCCTATGAGGAGCAGTTGGAACAGCAGAGACTGGCAGTGCAGCAGGCGGAGGAGGCCCAGCGGCTGCGGGAACACCAGGAAGCTTTGCACCAGCAGAGGCTGCAGGGGCACTTACTACGGCAGCAGGAACAGCAGCAGCAGCAGCAACAGCAGCAGCAGCAGCAGCAGCAGCTGGCGAGAGAGATGGCCCTGCAGAGGCAGGCCAAGCTTGAGGAGGGCCGGCCGCAGCACCAAGAGCAGCTCCGGTAGCCTTCCCCTTCCTCAGTGAGCGAAGACAGCCCCTGCTCCAGTTTGCATACGCAGATTCAAAACAGTTTTGTGCATTTGTGATTCATGAAGTTAAGGGGCTCATATTACTCAAATAGCCAAGGCAGGACAGCTACTTGAAAATTAAATACCAAATATTTAATTTTAAAAATAATATTTTTTTCTGCTTAAAAGTGGTAGGTTAGGTCTCCAAATAGCCTTACAGGCTTTGTGCCAACTTTATTTTATTTTATCATTAAAAGATATTTTATCTTTTTAAGATACCTTTTGAAAGTGTATCTGGAATTTTTATTCTACCTAATTGCATACATAAGAGGTTTTTGAAAAGTTTTTATGGCTTCTTAAAAATGTTGAGAAATTTTGCTTTTTACTGTCTTTAAAGATAAATGACCTATGTCAAATTATGCCTCTGAATTTGTCTCACTGGATTTATCATGTTTGTGTCTCTCGTAGGCAGCAAGCTCATTATGATGCTATGGATAATGATATCGTTCAGGGAGCAGAGGACCAGGGAATCCAAGAAGAGGAAGGAGGTGGTGAGACTTCTTAGATGATGAATATTTTAATAAATTACTTGATAACATTGTGTATTACCAATGAGCCAATATTATATAACATCAATGAGCTATATGCATACCTGAGTAAGTGCAAAGGAGATTTGTGAATCATGTGTCTTTTTCTTAATCCTCTTAAGCAGTGCACACTGGTAGTGAAAAATGCTCAAGATAATCTGTTTCCTCTCTGTCATTTTGCCTGTAGTTTAAGCTTTTTATATACTAAATATAATATTTCTGACAAATTATTATAGTATTATTATGCTTTGGGAAACATCTACATTTTCTCCTTACCTTGGAAGTCCTTACGTCATTGCCTTAAAATGTTTTAAAATTCAGTCAATAGTAGCTTTCATTTATGGTAAGCACTTAATATATAACTTATCAAATATTGCTTACTGTTATAGTAGAACCAGAATGTAACTAACTTTCTCTTTGGCGCCACTAACACTTAGATGTGTATCCTTTTCTAAAAAGTCAAAAAAGAAAGTGATTACATACAACCTCCCTTAATAGCCTGTTGTGATATTTTACAGCTCTTACACAGTCAAGAAATTGTTTTCCTTGTGTCCCCTATGTGGCACTTTAAGCTTTTTTGTTCCAATATCAGTAAGACTAGAGAATGGTTTGTCCTCTTCTCTAAGTAGTAAATCCCTTTGTGCACTTGAAGCCTGATGGTAAGTTACCTTGTATCATTATTTTCTCTAGGCTTAGTACACTGCATATACTTAAACTTTCCTCTTCTATCTTAATTGTTTTAAGAAGTTTGCTTTTTTTTTTCTTCTCTTTCTTTTGTTCTTCTCTTTTTGTGCTCATACAATTCTCTTTATCTAAATATTTTTTCAAAAAGCAGCAAGTAAATGTCTGAGTATGAATGTGTGCTGTTCTTTGCTGTGGCAGTCGTCGTCATTACTGTATCAGAAAATATGTGATGGGCTATATTTGTTTCTGAGCTCCACAGATGGGGTTGTTCTTCCTTGCATTTCCTGAAACTATCAATTTCTTCTTTTGGAGCCCAGCTATTTCCTCGGATACTATCAAAATTAGTTGATTTCTTCCGCAGTGTCCAATCAACTGGGCTTTTTTTATTGAGAAAGTTTTGATTGTTGTTGTTTTCTTGCATATGGGGGAAAAATTACAGCCCCTGTGAAAAGTATTTATTTTAGAAGAAAAGTGTCTGACCCATATCATCTCTTTGGACGCACAGTCTGTGAAAAGAACATAACTTTATTTGGAAAAGCCAAGACATAGGCCTTATGTTGAGTTAACAGAGGTGGAGGTAATATGGTCTGTAGGAAAGTCCACTGGTGGCTTTTCTTTGAGTTGAAAGGGAAATCATGTTTGATTCATTTGGGGCTGATTTTAGTTTCTTTCATTTGCTAGCCTATGAAAGAGACAACCAGCACCAAGATGAAGCAGAAGGAGACCCAGGTAATAGACATGAGCCTCGTGAACAAGGACCCCGAGAAGTCGACCCAGAATCTGAGGCAGATGTAAGTACCCTCTCTTCTGCCCCTGACACATGGAAACTCATAAGGTGGGAAACAGAGTTGAAAATTTGCCTGATGCCAGCCTTCAGCCCCAGATATTTCTGTTACATCCTCAGCACAGAAGAAAAGTGGCTTGCATAATTATGTATGGGCAGTGTTTTTAACTGTAAACCATGGTGGACGTGTATGTGATGAGCTGGTTTAAAGAGTGCTCTAGGGAAAAAAACAGAATTTATTTTTTCTGATGACTTTTACATTAATTGAACTAAAACCTAGAAAAGCAAAATTGAGAGACATTGAAATGGCAGTAACTCTGAAAGATAGGGGGAGTAAAAGGCAAGTGTGGAAGTTGGAGATGGGACCAGAGAAAGGAAACTAACCCTTCCTGAGCGTGTCGAGCAGTCTGCTAGGGTGTTAGGTATGTTGTGTGGCTCTGTGTAACCTCTCAGCAGTCTAGTGACCGTTTTAATAAATATATGGATGAGGATGTGTGGTTTGAGACATGAAGGATTTGTTGGGTACAGGCCTTGGCACAAGAAAATTTTTTTTTTTTTTTTTTTGAGGCAGTCTGGCGCTGTATCACCAGGCTGGAGTGCAGTGGCGCGATCTGACTCACTGCAAGCTCCATCCCAGGTTCAGGCCATTCTCCTGCCTCAGCCTCGGTAGCTGGGGCCCCGGCCACGCCACTGCGCCAGCTAGTTTTGTATTTTACTAGTAGAGGCGAGGGTTTCACCATGTTAGCCAGGGTGGTCGATCTCCTGACCTGCGTGGTCCAGCCACGCCTGCGGCCTCCCAAAGTGGGGATTACAGGCTTGAGCCACAGCATGACCAGAAAATTTATAATATAAGTAGGTAGACATCTAATAACCAGCATTGTTATTTGTGTTTACCAAAAACGACTGAGACCTCCAGTTCAGCCAGGTGGGCTAGATCCTTGGCCCTGCCTACAAGCGAAGCAAGCAAATGTTTAGTGAGCCCGTTCCTGTGTGTATGTGTAGATGACTTTTACAACTTATTTTAACTGCCCGGTCATCTTTTGCTAATAGATATAAACTACCATGTTTATAGCAGTCAGTCTTTGCTATCACGTGGCTCTGTTTATATCGATCCAGTGGATTAAGAGGAGAACCCATGTCCTTGATAATCATCAAGAAAGTCTTCCTGCTAGCTCCTTGAAGGCCTCTTGATGGAAACAGCTTTTCCACTTAACTTGCACCAAGATGTGGCAGAACACCTTTCCCTGGCATTCCTTGCATCAAGATTTCTGAAAATATGCTTAAGGGAACCTAGTCTTGAAATATTTTCAGGAAAGAGCAAATACTTGAGAGCAGAAACAAATGAGAGAGCAAGAGACTATGAAAGAGGAAGAAAGCAAGTGTACAAAGGCCTGCAAATGTGCATGGGGTGGTAGGAAGGGTATCTCAGTCACTTGTTTGGGAACTGCTGTAGGCTTTGATTACTTGATTATATGATCCTTTACTTTCCTATCATCTGTTTATTTGTTCTGGGGAACATGCTGGGAAACACTGGCGTTTGTACCATTCTTACTTTTAATTAGAAATGGTTAATCCCACTTGTTCCTCTCTTTTTCTATTTTATTTGAATATAACAACTGTGCCTGCTAATTCATACCTGTTACTTGGTCAGAGTTGAGCTAGTCAATTTTATGAACTTTTGCAAAAGATATTTGGTACTTTCTTCTGAAATGAATGTTACATTTTTCCTGTATTTCCATACAACTTTTTGATAGTGCACTAAAGAAAATCCATATGACAAGAGATTGTGGAGTAATTAGAGTTTAGTGTGAAGGTGGCAATTTGTTAGTCTCTACATTCCCAAGAATAGTGTCATTTGCACTGGAATAGCATGGCCAGGGATGTGCAGATAATAGATCAGCTGAGACTGCAATGAACTCTCAAACATGTTCAAGACTCTGAAGTGAATTGAAGTAGAATCTTGTCTGGAGAAGACTGATAGAGACCAAATCCTACTCTGTGGCTTTACTGTCTCTTAGAAGCATTTACAGCTTTAGTAAGTGTCCTGTTGATGACCTGGGAGTGTTTGGGGCACCTCATGACAAGCATCACCGTTCTTGCCCATCTCAGGCTCTAAAATCTAAATCTTTATGAGAATGTGTATTATTTGGAAGGTGCTTTGGGAGCTTAAGTGGAAAATTGAAATAATTCTAAAGTTGATAATATGAAGGGCCTTTGTTGAGCACAGTAACTTGGGAGATGATTTAGGGAGGACATTTTTCATAATATATTGCCCTGTTGGGCAGTTGGGTAGCTCAGACCTCTTTAACTCCCATCTCTTGCCGGTTTGACAGCTCTCTATTTCATGGGAGTGATTGTTAATAAAGACATTGGATCCATACTAGAAAATGACCGTTTCCTTTTGAGTTAGCCTTTTTCTTGTCTTGTCTCCTTTTCACATCCTTTTTATAGATCCTTTCTGGTATGGGCCTTTTTTCCCATCAACCACTTTTCACCTCTGACATGTTAAACATTGCTTGCACAGGGAAGTTAGTATAAAAATCAACATAGCAGTGAAATGAGTTAATTGCCCATCTAAATCCCCCCACCTAAATTAGTATTTTTTTTCTCACGTGGTCCTCTGACTTTTATTAATTATTTTCTTGTTTATTCAGTTCTGTTCACAGTACTTGTGTCAGTAGAGTTTTGAGGACTATTTTGAAATCACTTGCAGGGAAGAAGTGCTATTTGTACCTCATTCTGGTTCATCAAGCCTCTGACAAGTAAAGCAGGAGTTTTCTCTTTTGACAGTGCGATGCTTGATTCTTGTGAGTCTTGGCAAGGATAGATCTGAACAATTCAGGGAAGGACGATTTCATTTTCTACCAGTGTGTAGCCTTTCAAATGAAATTAAACTTGATCCTCAGTTTTGAAGTGATAGTTGCTTTTTATTAAAATTTTACAGAGGGCAGCTGTAGAGGATATAAACCCAGCAGATGACCCTAATAATCAAGGTGAGGATGAATTTGAAGAAGCTGAACAAGTGAGAGAAGAAAATTTGCCAGATGAAAATGAAGAGCAAAAACAAAGTAATCAAAAGCAAGAGAATACAGAAGTGGAGGAACATTTGGTGGTAAGCAGATGCCACGAGGAAAGGCTGGATTTAACTGGGGTATTTTAACAAACATCTGGTTTATGTAAAAGGCTAGTCATAATCTACAGTGACGGAAGGTTTGCCACTTTGGTGGTTTTTAGGCCACTTTATCACATGATATGCCTGTACTCTGAGAGAGAGGGTAACAGACATCCTGGGCTTTGTATTGGAAATGATTACTCATCATTTCCTGGCCCCAGATGCTTTGAAAGTGCCCTTTTCATGGTGGCATGCTTGTTCTTTGTCCCAGAGTACTGTGTAAAAGGCATCTCTGATGTACAGTAACATGAACCTCCCCTTTTGTTTCAACAGATGGCAGGAAATCCAGACCAGCAGGAGGATAATGTTGATGAACAGTACCAAGAAGAGGCAGAAGAGGAGGTAGTAAGAATTGAATCCCAGAGACTGATCAGATGGGTCTATCACATACACTAACTTTAAACAAACCTCAGCACTATTGACTTTGACATGCCTTCCGTAGAAATGTTCAGAAAGATTTAAGCAGGATAAGAAAGGGTTGTTTAAAGCAAAAATGGATCATGGCACTGGAGACGTTTGGTTAGAAGATAACAAATGCAGGGTAATAGAATCCATCTCTTTGGTTCTCACCTGAAATTTTGAATTAAGAAAGTATTTAACTTTTCAGGAATGGTGGACTTAGATTTGTGTGATCTTTTGTAAAAGAATATTTTCTCCTGTCTCCCTCTGCACATTCAGGGAATCCAAACTGGCCCCGGAACTTTCTCTTCAGGCATCTCCCTGGTGCCTACCTCACAGCAATACCCCAGAGTGTCTATCGGAATCCACTTAACACCCTCCAAACATTTTTGTACATTTTACAGTCTCTCCTTCTGGCCTATTCCCTATAAGAATTCAGTATCTTAATTAAATTTAACAATAAAGAGGGAAGAAAAAGGTGTAAAGAGCTCAGTTGAATAAAATGCAAAGATAGAGTTTCTTAATATTTTATTTTAGTTTGCTTTTCATTGTAAACTTCGGGCATCTTGTTAATTAGATATAAGTAGCATTTATTGTGGTGCTACTTATGGTGTAATTGATTTATTATGGTGCTGCATGTGGTGTAATTGGTGAATGCTGTTTGTTGTAGCCATTTTATCACAGCATTCTGCTGTATAAACAACTGCAATATTTTAGAGTCTGATACAAATTAGGCCAAAACCCTGTATTTAGTCTCATTATGGACCAGTAAGTAGTTCCCAAATTAAAACCCTGGTTCAGAGCTGCTTCTCAGCCAGGTGTCTTGCAAATGTGTGGTTTTTATCCCTAAGGGGAACTCCATGGGAGGATGGACATATGGCAGGCTAAACAGACACACCCCACCACTGGAGATCCTGTGCAGACTTCATGAGCTGTGCTCTCACACACACAGTTCCTTCGAATAGGTCTGCTTTCTTATTCTTACTGATTTTCTAAGCTTTTCAGAGCTGATGAGAAAATTTGTGCTTATACCAGGAAAACAGAAAAGGATGTTGCTCTTTAGGGTCACTGGCAACATCTCTAATAACATGCACTTTTCTGGCTTGATCTTTTTGTTCTTTGGTTTATCATCCTAATCAAGACCCTTGGCTGTCTTGTCAGAAAGAGAGCAGCAGAGAAAATAGTGACCTTGAATATTAAGACATTAGGCAAGGAAAAGATACTCATCCAGGCTTCTCATATAACAGGATGTCTAGAGTAATACCACTTTGTTTTATTATGTCCAATACTAGGAATCTTTGAGGGATTAAAAGAGAAAAGGTTCACCTTGGCCTCTTTTTAAAAATTCAGAAGGTTAAACATAAAATTTTAATCAGTGTTTACTGATTCCTTTTCAATTTTATTTTATGATCAGTTAAGATGGAGGAGAGAAATCCTGAGATCCAAGAGGAATCAAGAGTAGAAAGAGAAGAAAGACAGAGGCAAGAGGGAAGGAGAATGGTGCTAAGACAGAGGAGGTTGCTCTGGCTGAGTGCTGCCTAACCTCAGCAACTGCTCCTCATCCTGCCAATCATCCCCTTCAGATCTACTGGACTGACAGGACTCTTTCTCTTGCACCTGGCCCCAGGTCCTAATTCTGTTTCCCTGGTTCCCTGCCAAAAATTCTTTAAGCAGTGTTCAGGCCTCCTCCGGCATGTGCTCCAGGTTGCCACCCTGTCACTGAGAACTGTTGCTCCATGTGCCCCTAGAGGAAGTCCCACATGCCTTTTATTCTTCCCAGTGTAACTTTCCTCTCTGCCCCTCGAGTGTCCCTTGTTCATGCTGTGATGTATTTTTGTGGTTATGAGATGATTAATGTTTGTATCTTCCCACCTCTGTCCATGGTTCCCAGGTCTTCCCTTGAGAGAGGAGAAGAGTGGTTCCCAAACACCATTTAGGCACTGGTGATAGAGACAAAGTTCTTGTCAGACTATGGCAAAATGAGAAAAATAAAGCGGAACATAGAATATGGAAACACATATTGCATTGTTTATAAGTGCCTATGTGTGTGAAACCTCATTGGTGGAAGCACTCTGAAAACCATGAAATGTTATGGAACTGTGCATTTTTTTTTTGTTTTTTTGTTTTTTCAAATCTCCATTAAACCTTAGAGTCTTGCAGCTGCCCCAGCTAACCACTAGAATGCAAGGCCTGTGGCTGCCATCGCTTCCCTTCCCCTCCAGCGTACAGACTTGTTTCTGTCAGCATTTCCTCCTGGGGAAGAATTGCATCTTGCCTGGGCCACACCTGTTCAGAGGTATAGCCCATCAAACTTATAGACTTGGCCTCTAAGAGTAGAGGACCCAAAAGAAGTATGATTTTAGGAAATTTATACTACTCTGCCTTCTTTTATCTTAGTGCAGTAGTATTATCTTTCCAAGACATAAAAATTATTATTACTTACAAACATTTCTTGTGTCTTGTTTGGGATTGTTTGAGTGGAAGGCATGATCCTTTCCTCACATTGCTTACATTCCAAATGTTTTATCACCTTGTAAGCAGACAAGACAATTTATGGCATTGTCAAAAAGTGCTATGTACGCTTTAAAATTATTTACATGTTCAAAAATATATAGATTAAATGACAAAAAATCAGAATACTTTAATTTCCCTCAATGTAACTGAAAACAGATTAATCTAAACATGCAGAAGAGAACAAGTACAAGGCATTTGTTCACCTTCACTGGCCGAATGAATATGTGCATACAACATGAGACTGCCAGCCTGTAAATCACCATGTCAAGAAGCTTTTCTTTTTTTGTTATTTTTTGTTTTTTGAGATAGAGTCTCACTGTCTCCCAGGCTAGAGTGCAATGACGTGATCTTGGCTCACTGCAACTTTTGCCTTCTGGGTTCAAGTAGTTCTCCTGCCTCAGCCTCCCGAGTAGCTGGGATTACAGACATCTGCCCCCACACCGGCTAATTTTTGTATTTTTAATAGAGATGGGATTTTGCCATGCTGGCCAGGCTGGTCTTGAACTCCTGACCTCAGGTGATCCTCCCACCTCTGCCTCCCAAAATGCTGGGATTACAGACGTGAGCCACCATGCCCGGCTAAGAAGCTCTTCAATTGGAAAAAACTCTCTTGTTAAAGCAGGGTGTTCGTCACTATAGCTAATGTTGCTGAAGGCCTTTTGTTCATCACATTCTGTTTATTTCTTTGGATCCTACTGTTCTTACCTACTTGAGGCTCAGCTTTCTGCCCTTGCACACCCATAATATCTTCAATATGTGAAAGAAAGGTGTTAATAGACACCAGGAGAGGGTATCTAGCCAAAGCCCATTTCAGACACTTTTCAGTGGACCTGTTTTATTTTGGATTTGGCTGTTTGTTAAACTTTGTGTCATCAGATAAGGCTCATTTCTAAAATGCCTAAAACATAGTAGATAAAAATGAGTAACAAGAAGCATTGTTTGGGAAATATGACAAAGCATTTTGACAGCTTTAGCAGGATGCTAAGAGGGCCAGTTGTGGGAGACATAATCTGTATGTCTACACTATAAAAGAATAACATTTGGCTTCTGCTTATTATTCTAGGCATATTTTAAAGATCAGTTAGAACCTCCATATCATTTTGTTCCTTTTCATTACCGAGAAGCCTTACTTAAAGGCATTACTGCATTACTGCCTTTAAGATGAGTTTACATTGCTTTTGCCCCAAATATCAGTAATATATTACTACAATAATAATGTGTGTCTAACTAAGAGTCTGTTCTCTATATGTCTAGAAGGTTACAGCATTTTCATTTGTGGGTTCCCTAAAGAGTGGTTGAAATCAGTGGTCTCTAAATAAGATTATATTGACAACTGGTAAACAAGCTAAATTTTCTATAGCCTATCTCCAGAGACTAATGAGATAACCTAGCATCCGTTGTTACTCAAGGAAATAGTTCTTTGTCTTTGCTGTGAATAAGGATCACCTTGAGTTTGTGGCATATACAGATTTTGGACCAGGCCCTTACCCTTGAGATTTTGATCTTATCTGTTATGGAACCTAGGAAGCAGAGTTCTTCATAAGTGCCCCTTCACCCACCCGCCACCAGCTGATTCGGATGGCTCAGGATCATACTGTTTGGAGAAATAGTCCTAGGGCAGACAGTTGTGGATGGCATTTGGGAAGTCTGAAACTCCTATCTGTGTATATATGCCCATTTGCTAAAGACTTTCTAACCAAAGTCTTAAAAGGGTGCATGACTCCCCAACCACACATACGTACAGGAAATTAAGGATCATTGAATTTTCACCCAATGCTTTCATTTTACATGTAAGAAACTTGGGCTTCAGAGGGGTTAGTTAAAAATTTGAAGGTTGCATAGCTTTTATTTATTGCCGGAAACATGATTAGAGCTCACCTAGGTCTGATTTTAAAGGCTAACATAATTAAGTGTACCATGCACAGTAACTATATAGTTGATATGGGGAAGTTCTTTATAGAAATAAGTGAATATAGACAGAATGATGGAAATAGAAAGTGACCATTTTTTTGTAACCCCTAATTGAAGCAAATGATCTAAGCAACAATCATCAGTGAATGATGTCACTAGATGAACAGAGGTCAGGGAACTTCACCATGAAGGGATCAGGCTGTTACCAACTGAGCTCACTGGCCAACCTTAGCATTACTAAAAGTGGGACAAATAAATGTGTGTGTCTCCTGATGTGATTAAAAAAATAGGAAATGTACACCATCACCTCGGAAATACCCTTGTTTTTAAAATCGAACCTGAGTTCCTTCAAACTTTTATGCTAACATCCATTTATAGGAAATGTTGGGACTAGAGAAATGAGTTAAGTGATATAAAGAAGCAGATAAATTCAGAATGTGGGTCATTTTACAGGACTGCAAATCCATAGCAGTAGGGAAAAAAGAGGGGAGTGAATCCCGTGTTATTGTGCTGTTCCTTTAAATCATGATTAGAACAAACCAACTGTAAACAGACATTAAGACAATCATAAAAATGTAAGTGTGGATGAGACATCAGATGCTACTATGGAATTATTTTATCAGGTGTGATAATCACATTATGATTATGTAAGTCTATTGTTTTTAGATATATATATATATATATACTGTGATATGTGAGGGTGAAATTACATGACATCTAGAATTTTTAAGAATAATTCACTGTAAAAAATAGAAAAGTGATAGATGATGCAGGTGTTGCAATATTGAGATAGCTTTTGAACATTGGTGGTGGCTGTAAGGGGTTTATTGAATAATTTTCTTTGTTTGCATGTGCCTGAAGATTTTCATAACCAAAACGATTGACCTTATGATTTATACAGTTAGAAATGCTGCAAAGCCAAGGCTTTAGTCAAGGTCTTTCTCACTCCATAGTATGTGTTAGGAGTTGGCAAACTACAGGCTGCAGCCTAGTTCGTAAGTGAAGTTTTATTGGAACACAAACATGTCTGTTTACATATTGTCTATAGTTTTTTGTTTTCTTTTTTTGTGTGTGTATGTGCTAAATAGAGTGGTCAAGTTGTATTGTTGTGAGAGAGATCTTATGGCCCAGAAAGCCTAAATATTTACTATCTGGCCCTTCACACAAAAAGTTTGCTGATCCCTGATTTAGATATTCTTCCTACCATATGGCATAGACTCAAGGCTGTTTTTTCCCCCACTCTCAGCTGCAACATTTTAATGTTTATAAATAATACATTTTCATTATTAAGGCTATAGAAGACATGTCTTTGTTAATCAAAATTAACAGGGACACTTCAGCAATTTAATGACGTTTCAATTAGACCTTAAGACAGCCTGAAGTAAGTGCTTCATTGTTTTCATCCCAATGTCTTGTGGAATGTTACTATGAGGTTCTATGACTATGGGCACAGGCGATGTTATGGACCACTGATAGAAACGTAGGGTGAGACAAGATAGGTGTCTTTAGCTCGTTCCACCAGGAAATATGAATACAATAGATACTCAGTGCCTTTGTCCTCAAAATGTATTTCTTTGGTACCAGGTTAGTTTAGGAGGTGTGAGTTAAACTAGCGCTGGACTGGTTAGAAGAGATTCACAAATGTTTGGCTCTGCCCAGGGTATCTTTAGAGAGTCACCTTTGTAGGCTCTCGACAGGCCAAGTTTTGTCCAAAGCTCTTCTGCTGCAATTCATTCTTGTCTCACCTGAGCTGCACACATTCAGGCAGCACATAATTTGTTTCTCTTGAATTATAGCATCTGTATACTTTTCTTCCTTTGTTCATTCCTTAGATTTTTCAACAGCCCCCTCCACTCCCCCCACCAAAATATGTGATTTTTGTGTTATTCAAGGATCTTATACTCTGATCCTGGAAGAGATCGGACTTTCTTTGGTATTAGGAGACTGCATTATACTTAACCGATGTTCAGCAGTTTTTTTGAAATGTATTCAAGTGACTTAAACATTTTGGCATATGTATAGTTTTCAAAATAGTTAACAAGTTAGAAAATGCCCTACCCTGTTTTTCTGTGAGATACGATCATTAAATAGAGACTGTTTAGCACAAATATTTGGATACTTGCTTTAGTTTACGTTTTGAGATAAATATTGGGATCATGTACACAGTGATAATAGTGCACATAAAGGAAAACTACTTAAAACAGAAAGGTTGTATTAGAACACTAAAGAGAGAGGAATTTTTGAGGCAGGTCAATAGATGATTTCATAAAGAAATTGAAATGATTGTATTTTATTTTCTAGATATTTTAGCCAGAGAAATATATTCTTAAGTATAGAATAGATACATAAAATTTCTGCTACATTGTATGTAGGCAGTGGTGTCTACTTTTTGTGCCTTTACAGAGGATTTACAGAGGCTGTGGGTTGGACAAGCTTGATCTAGATAGTGACTTGAATAAGACAGGCAGTTCCTGCCTCCATAGAACTTACATTGTGTCACAGCTCTCAGATTTCTACAGTTCTCCCATATGGAGAAATGGGAATTTTAATTTTATTATTTTATTTTTGAGAAGACAGGGTCTTGCCCTGTCACCGAGGCTGTTGTGCAGTGGCACAAACATAGCTTACTGCAACTTTGACCTCCAGATCTCAAGTGATCCTCTGCCTCAGCCTCCTGCATAGCTGAGACTACAGGCATGCACCACTATGCCCAGCTAATTTTATAAATTTTTTTTTTTTTTTTTTTTGTAGAGACAGGGTCTCACTTTGTTTTCCAGGACTCAAATTCCTGGGCTCAAGTGATCTCTTGCCTCAGTCCCACAAAGTGCTGGGATTACAGGTGTGAGCCACCACGCCTGGCCAGAATTTTTTGTTTTAAAAGCTAAATATCTTCGGGTGTTTTATATTTGGAATTTTAACCATTATTCAAATAAATCAAAAATTCAGACACAAAAGTCCTACATTCAGGATCAATCACATTGATTTTTGTAACAGGTGTATTATACATTTCTTCACACCTAGTAGATAAATCCTTGACATATTTTTTCAGTTGTATATTGAGTTTAGTTTTGCTTCTGCTATTTTGAATGAACTTTTTGGAAATCAAAATATATTATTGCAAGTGTTTAAGTGATAACAGTGTCAAAATATATTATTGCAAGTGCCTAAAAGACTAAAGTGTTTAAATGATACCTGTGGTTTGTTTTAGGTTCAGGAAGATTTGACTGAAGAGAAAAAAAGGGAACTGGAGCATAATGCTGAAGAGACCTATGGTGAAAATGATGAAAATGTATGTCTCGGATACATATTTCTATTGAGCACTTGAGTGTTTGTGGGTGTGCATGTGTATAGGAGAGATACATGTATTTGGGATAGGTACCAGTGGGTAATGGTGTCTCTGAGTTACCACTGAATTTAACAGGCCCACCTGAAATTAGGAAAAGTTGTGACAACATGAAAAGTAGGAGAGACAGCAGCCCTGTTGCTTACGTACCATTTTTTCTTCCTTGTTTTTTTCCTCCAAAAATGAGTAACTTTTCATCCTGTTTTTAGAGAGAATTATTTATCACTAACTCTACACTATCTCTTAGTTTTTCTTTTTTCTTTTTAATTTTAAGGCTGATGATAAAAATGATGGAGAAGAGCAAGAAGTTCGAGATGACAACCGCCCCAAGGGCCGAGAGGAACACTACGAGGAGGAAGAAGAGGAGGAAGAAGACGGGGCTGCAGTTGCTGAGAAATCGCATCGAAGAGCTGAAATGTAGCTGTGCCCAGTTTCTAGACAATGCTCAGCCAACGGATTCTTTTCAAGCTGCTCAAACATAAATCTGCCTACTGAACTCTAGGATATTTAATTACAAAAATCAAGAACTTAGACTTTTTTAAAACTTTTGTATTAGAAATATGCATACATTTATATGAATATATTTTGATAACATAGGTCTAGAGCTTCTTTTATATTCAAGCTAAACATGAAAAAGAAGAAAAACAATAAGGTAAACCTGAGCCCCCATGTCCCAATTTTTTTAATAGATTATGTGATGTTGGAAAGGTCATTGATTTTGTGTATGTTTCAGCGTGTTACCTTTCTGGCTTCCAGTTTCCAGGTGTTCTTTGCCTTTGATAAAATACAGGATTTAAGAACAGAGAGTACTGCAAAATGCCATGCAAACTTTAAAGAGAATGGCCCGTTTACTAATTGCTGCCCTTCTGATGTCTTTATGTATAGTTCTGATAGAATTTTCACCAGTCTGTGTATCTCTGGAGTGAGATCTGTGTGCAAAGTGACATACAACTGGAAAGCCTTTTTTGTTGTAAAGACATTGTTTTTCCGACTTTTCCGATCAGTTAGAAAAATGTTTGTCATTGCTTTAAAATCATAGCTGTTCTGCTTAAGAGGAATTGAATTTAAAAATGAGAGAGTATTAAAACGCACGTGGCAGTATCCTGGTCTTAATCAGATATTGCAGTGTTCAAACGAGGTATGGACACATCAACATATTCACCTTTTTGAAGGACTAGTGACTTGTTTAAAAACTAGTGAGTGTTTGTGTGTGGTGTTTTCTATGTGAGCACCCATTCTCAATTTTTTTTTTTTTTCTGAAGCCTTTGATTGATATTCTTGTTTCAGTATCTGGTTCCCTACAAGTAAAATATATTTCCTCTTTAAGCTCTGTGCCTCAATATGCAATCACTATGATAATAAATATGAATATGAAGACATACCAAACTGCAAATAGGATTATTTTTGAAAACTATATGGTGAAACATATGGTGATATGATAGACTCTTCTGATTTTTCTGTTTGCTGGGATTGGGTCTGCTTTTTGCCTATGTGTAAGGCATTTTAATGATTGTGAATATAATAGATTCCTTAAAATAAGAAAATTAAAAATCAGAAACTTCCCTTGGAGTAGAGACATTTCAGTTGCAAGTATAAAGATTTTTAAATATATAGCACTAAGTTATATAATTCATATGTGTGTGGTTTTGTATTAATACTCAAAATTAATAAAAACAAATTTCATTTTCTATCATTATTGTATGAATGTAATTTTATTTTTTAATAACCACACTCATAGATGGTTTTGATTGTTCCAGTTGAGTGATTGTGTATGTATGCATAGGAATGTTTTGTTCAGATGTACTTTGTATTTCCAATAATCAGAAATCTTACCTTTATGTATAAAAACCCATTATGTAATGTAAAATGTATAATATTGTACATAATATTCAGAATACAATTATTTTGGTAAATTAGGTTGTATTTTTAATGTCCCAGTTGCAGTATTTAATTATTTGAACCATACTGAAAGTTGGTAATAGTCAATAAAGCTAAAAAAAGGTGGCAAATCTTTTAAACTATGTGGTTTCTTACTAGTTTATGACCTTCTAGCATTCTTCAGTTCTTTTTCATAAAAATAAAAATTTTAAGAGATGCCAATATAAATTAATGAATTATAAAGTGCCTTTTCCCACCTGCTTCTGTTTTCTGTATCTTTCTCTACTTTGATTGGCATGTGATTTTTCCCCCTTTTTCTAAAGAAAGAGCTAAAGATGTTTATTTTATTTGAGCTGATTCTGAGGGAAGAAAAAAGAGGGGCAGAAAGCATGAGAGTGTCATGTGCATGCACACACACAAAATAAACAAAAAACTATTAAATCCCCCTAGGAAAGCAACAATCACAAACCCTTCTACTCTCTGTATGACACCAAGTTATAGGACCATTCTAACGAATGTCTAGAGGAGAACTAATCAGCCTGAGCTGATCTCCATTAATGAAGTGACAAGAAATAAAACATCACCTGTATTTATCCTGCCAATTAGTCTGTGACTTTGGTACAACCAGTAAATCAAAGGATTTGGTACCAGGAATATAGTCGGGGTTGGGGGTGGGGGTTGTTGGGGGAAGGCACGTTTATTAGCAATGAGTATAACTGGGCACAACAAAACTAGTACACATGCAATGACTGGTTATTTGCAAGAGTGATTTGGAAGAGATCTAGGAGTAAGAGCATAATCTTAGCCACATGTGCCAGTGACTGACTTTTACAAAGGAAAACTATTGATGTGTATTGAATACCTTCATAGTCTAAGAAGTATGTGAATAGGATCCACTTTAATCGCCACAGTATTCTGTAAGTTTAATGGAATCCCCTTCTCACAACTGAAGAACCTTGTCTTCCAAAGCACTTAACATTTAACTTCTTTTAATGCTTAGTTTTGTTTTTAGTTCTATTATGTTGTGGTACATCTATACTATGGCATCTTACACAGCCATTAAAAAGAGTGAGTTAATTCTATTTCTGAATCACCTTCTGTGGCTTCCGTTTTACTGTCTTTTCCTAGTTTTTTTCCTAGCATACTGACTACATTCTCCATCTTTTTTTATAGGTTCCTCTTCTTATGCCTGCTCTTTCAATATTAATGCTCCTCAGGTTTTGTGCTAGAGTTATTTTTTCTGTTTAATCCTCTTCCCACCCGTTGTTATACAAATGTCTTGAATCTATTTCCTTAGCCTAGCTTTCTGTGTCCCATCCTATGTAAAATTTGTAAGTTTCAAAACAATTTGCCTTGTTAAAACCTGCTTCTCTTTCTAGGCTTTCTGTCTCAACTCATGATGTTTCCCTAAACAAAAACATGAAGTTTGTCCTTGATTCTGTCTCCTCTCCTTTTGACCGCTATCAAAATATCCTCAGATTTGCCCACCTCCATACTCACTATTTTGGTTCAGACCCCTGTTATCTTTTACATGGACTGGTATAACTGTTCCCTAACTCATTTCTTCATTTACTCTCTATTGCCAATCCCTAAAATCTGTACCAGCGTGATTTTTCTAAGAATATCACACCTACCCTGTTATAAAATTTAACAAATTGCTATTGCTCATAGGAAAAAATCCAAACTAATTAACATAACCTACATAATTCTTTATGATCTGGCCCCATCTTATCGCTTCTAATACTGAATCATAATAAACGGGATTCATCTTTGTCAAGCACATTCCTCTCCTAATGTCTTGGTGTCCGACCTTAACCCATGTGTGGATGGAAACTTGACTTTTGCAGAGCTGGTAATACTATCCCGTCTCCTTGGACAAAGTGCTTGATAGAGGACAGGCACTGGACCTAAAATACATCAATTCAATTCCTTCCCTGGGATTTTTTGTTGGAAGGCCATCCCTCCATGGCGTTTCTATGCAGGTTGTGACAGCTTTTATCCTAGACTGTGTTTTCAATGATACATGCACAGCAAAAAGCCTTGGAAGCTAGAGACAGTATCTCCTTCCAGGTCAGAGGGCAGATTTGTTTCTTGACTGGAGTAATAAAGATGATGTCTTCCTTTAGGAAAAAGTTTAGACAGGTTTGACAACAGCTTCTTTGTAAAATGAGGGTTTTCTAAGATCAGGGATCCTCAGCTCTGACAGAAGCCCACTGTGTGTGCAACATCCACTTGGGCTGCTCCACATTGACCTCATGACACCTGGAGACTCAGGGGAACTGACGTGAACATGAAGCTCACGACTGCTGCTGGATCATGAGAAATGGAGTCCTTTATCTCTGACCCAGCAGTGGAGTTCCTTCTGCCAACATCCATGAAACTGTAGCAGGCAAACTTGTTAGTTGTAAGGTAGATGAAATCTCATAGTAGTTTTACTACTGTGTAATGAATTCAGGGCTTCTCATGTTCATTTACTTTGTTGTGTGGAAAAAATAGTTTATAAAAGTAGAGAACAAATTTAACCTATAAAGAGATGCAAAAGTCAGAGGCAGAGTTGAAGAGACGGTTGTGGCATTTTTTCCAGTCCCTATATCTTGCCATCCTTGATGCCAACCAAGTCTCTCTACAGGTTAGTTAATGATCTAATAAAATCTACTTTTTCACTTGACCTAGTTGCATTTCTGTCACTTGCCACCTGAAGATTTTTGACTAATTACCTCAATTACATTGAATTCCTTTAAATCATCATGTTCTCTTATATCATGGTATATTTGCCACCTATCCTCCCCAGAAACACTGTTCAACCCTTATTGGCTCTCCTCTCCTTTGCCTGGCTGGTTGCTTTGGGTCTCATCTTAGACACCAATTCCTCTGGGAAGAGTCTACCTCCCACTCATCTGACTCCTAAGTCTGGGATGCATACCCTTCTGTTCTATAGCACCCATGTTATCCATATCATATCACATTGCATGGAAGCGGTCTATACATTTGTCTATACTCTCTTTGACATGTATGTTCTGAGAGTAGAGTCCATATTTCTCTTCTCATTGTTGCATCCCAAGCACTGGCATATAGTAAATTTTCAACGAATATTTTTTAAATTGATAGAGTCCTCATCTGTAAAAAGGAAATACTATTTCAAGACTATATGACACATATTAATAAATGGCAGAGCTAGGAATTCTTCCCAACTCAATCTGATTCCACTGTTAATTTCAAATATATCAAGGATTGTTTAGATCATTGTCCATTGTCACATTCTGAGTTTCGTATGTTAAATTCTGCAATAACAAGTACTAAGAGGGTCGAAAAATGAATGAAGTCTCAGCCACAGGCTCTGGAGGAAGAACCAAGAAACTGGAATTACTTGATCTAAGAAAGCGATAGAGGAAGAAATAACATTGTATGTCTGTCTTCATTGAAGCATCAACTGTAGCATAAAGAATTTCTTGAGAAATAGGTGAATGAATCCGTGAAATCTAGAGAGGTTTTCAGATTAGAATATATTTAATAATTAATTATGATCGCTAAGAGGCCTGCCTAAGCTGAGGAATAGGTGCTATATTCTGTGACACATTCCGTGGGTCTCGTGACTGTGATGGGAGGGCCAGTTGTTATGGTGGAATAGGATATGTGCTCATCCACTGGTTGGCCTTTCGTCTCCACACTATCACTTCTGCCCCTCATTTGTAGCAGGTCCTGTAACCACAGGAGTGGACCAAAACCTGAGCTGGATCAATCTTTGTACCCCATCTTCTAGGCCATAGTGGTTGATGGAGGAAAGCAAGCATGTTCCAAAGTAGCCCTGCAATTTCTCAGTCTGAGATTTCTGTACTGAGGCTGAATAAGAGAAATGCTGTCTAGATGCTTTGGAGATGGAGTGAAACACATACACAAGGAGATTGCAGGAGTCATAGTCCTCGTCACGTGGAGAAAACCAAGTTTCAGTAAAAAAAAGAATGATGCCAATACATTAAAAAGGAGTAGCAGTGGAGGGGAGGAGGAGACGGGAGAGGGCAGGAAAAGGAGTCAGAGAAAGGTGCAAAGAAAGTAAAGGGTGTTCAAATTCCCATGTTTCACCTTCCTTTGATTTTATTTGCCAACAAATCTCCCTCCCCTTTATATCTTAACTAGTTAGAGGATCTTAAACTGGTCAAACTAAAGAAAACTGACTGACTTCAGCATTATATATTTTATGAAGCAGAACAATATTAGTGTGACAAAGGAAATATTTGATTAACGTCTAGTCCTTTGGCCCCCAGGGTAGTAAGTTTTAATAAATAATGACATGGTTTGTTTTTTTTTTTAAACCAATCTTTTTTCTTCTTGGATCTGTCTTGGAGGCACAGAGGATCTGTGATAAAAGCTTAAGGATTATCATAATGAAGGTATGAGTACTCTTGTATCCCCATTGTTTTCGTCTACATCAAAAAGTGGCAAACTTTTTCTGTAAAAGGCAAACAGTGAATATCTTAGTTTTTTTCAGGCCATAAAGCCTTTTTTGAAATTACTTGGTTCTGCCTTTGTACTATGAAAGCAGTCAGAAACAATACATAAAGCAATGAGCATGGCTGTGTTCCAGTAAAACTTTATTTACATAAACAGAAAGCAGGTCAGATTTGGTCTTCAGGCTGTAAACACCTGGTCTATATGGTCCAAATATTTGTTGTAAAAACAATTATTTCTATAGATAATAGAAGATTTTGAGATCATCAGCTGTTAAGGCTTTCTGGTTCTTTGTTATAATTCCTTCTATTTTAAATTGGCAAGCATGCAACATCGTTTTTGTTGCTACATTTGTACACTATTTTAAGTAATTGGAAATGAAATCCTTTTGTCCTTTACCATCTTGGCTGACCTTGTTCACCCCATTCCCTGTATGTTACTAATGGAGCTTGAAATTAAGTGTCATTTCTGTTTATCTGTTATTAACACATACATAGCATATCTCATAAAGTACGTATCTTTTAAAGAACTGGTTCATTGGAACATGGGCTTGTACCAGATGAGATGACATCTTTTGATCTGGTGTGTCCTTTCTTCTTTCACAGTTTAAAGTATGGATACAAATTATAATTAATACATTAAATTCAAATTTGTGTTCTTAGCTCTGAGTGTTTTGGGTTCTGTGGGTATCTAATTCCTGTTAAGTTTATATACCCTAGTAGAATTAGACTCTATTTCATAAAGAGAGTCAAAATACATTTTGTATTCCGTGAAACCTGGTCAATTATCTTCTGTAATGGTTTTAAAATTTGTTCACAAAATCTTTGATAGTCTTCCCTTCAAGACACAGAGCTTAGTTCCCTTTCCCTTGAGTGTAGGCTAGACTTAGTTTCTGGCTTCAAACAAATAAAATTGAAGGAAAGTGACCATGTATGACGCAGAGATTCAGTCATAAAAGCCAATTTAGTTTCCTCCATGTTATCTCTCTTGGATCACTGGCTCTGAAGGAAGCCAGCTACCATGTCATAAGGCTATTCAAACAGCTTTGTAATGTGACCTTCATTCATGTGGCAAGGAATTGAGGCCTTTGGCCAACAGCCTGTGAGGAGCTGAGGCTTCCTGCCAACAGCCATGAGTGAGCGTGGAGCAGATCCTCCAACCCCAATCAAGCCTTCAGATGACTGCAACAGGACTGCAATCACTTTAGAAACCCTGGGCCAGAACCACCCAGATAAGTTATGCTAGACTTCTGGCTCACACAAACTATGTGAAAATGAATGTTTATTCTTTTAGGTTTGGGACTAATTGGTTACACAACAATAGATAACTAATACATCTTCTAGGCAGAGTTTATGACTCAAAAGGGAGAGGTCAGGGGTAAAGATGATCTGCAGCTGCATGGTGTTACTGGGCAGCTAGCCAGCTGCTCTGCTAGAAGACAGGTTTCGATGTGTTGGTGAGGGAAGATGGAATTCAGCTTAATGAGCCGAATAAATTTAAGCCAATTTATATGTTCAAAATTATTAGATAATATTTTGGCAGATATTAGTAACCTTTCAACCTTGGCTACAAACCTGGAGAGTTTTAAAATAATGATGCCTGGATCCCATTCCCAGAGACACCGAATTAATTGCTCTGTGTTGAAGTCTGAGCATCAGGATTTTTAAATTTCCCTAGGTGATTTTAATGCGCAGCCAAGATTGAGAACTACTGCTTTGTAAGTTGGGAGTTGGAAAGAATAACCTTCCCGCCTCAACATTTCTCTACCAGATGGCAAATTACAATGAAAGCAAGTCTCAGACCAAATCTGCAAAGCAAATATTTACAGGCAAGTCAAAACAGACATCTAAACTTTTCTGAAGGCCCAATGAAATTATAGTTCCCAATCCTTTCAGGCATTCTAGACAGGCATCAGCCATGAAGGATTAGCTCAGGACAAATCCTATAATATTTCAGGAACAGAATTCTGTTAAACCTCTAGTTATATCCTGTGCCCAAGCCTTCCCTAAAGAGGCATATGTTCTTCTGCAATGGCTGTTGGAGTTATCACATCCTCATACCTCTTGGTCAGAGGGTAGAGGTGCCTGTACCATACTTCCTACAACTCATTCACATATTTTGAACACTATTTTCTCAGTGAAAAGAAGTCTTTAATATCCATAGTGTTGGCCAGCAAAAGACTTACTGCTGAATTGCGATAAAGATAGTGGAAGCATTTACGGTAGCAGCCTTCAGAATGTGGACTTCGATGACAGCACCAGTTTCCCAACCCTGGCTGTGTATTACATTTTTTAAAAAGACCTCCAGACCCCACCCCAGTCTAATTAAATCAGAAGCTCTGAGAGCAGAGCTTGACATTAATATTTTTTAAAAGCTTCTCAATAAATTATGATTGATAGGGATAATAGTCATGAGAAGATTGGGACTCTGAAGGGCTAGAACACACGGGAATTTTTTGGGGTAGTAAAACTGTGTTTGGGTTGTGGGGGTGGTTGTATGAATCTATACATGTATTAAAACTCATTGAACTGTACAACAAAAGAAATATACTGTACAACAAAATAAAATATTCAATTGTACAACAAATAAAATATTGATTTTATTGTATGATAATTTAAAAATGAAATAGTATAACTGCTAAAATATTTTTGAAAGCCCTCTGATGATCTTAATGTGGAGCCAGGATTGAGTCACTGTATTAGATTATTTTAAGAGCTGGTCAACCATTGCTGGGGTATGTATTCACAATTAGGCACCGCCAGTATTAACCTCCTAAGTTGACTATCCTCTAACCACTAACCACACACATGCTCATACCCTTGTTTGTAGGCACGCCACATTGTCTATGGTGAAGTAGTTTTTTAATAATTACAAATATTATATAAAAGTGAGATACAGCTGTCTTTCACAGATTCGCACTGAGGAATTTTAGAGTATGGCAAGGGAAATTGCATGAGTCAGTAGTTTTATTCATCTCTGCTCTTGGAGAAAAAACCACTAGTGTAGTTGCTCTCCCTCAAAACAATGTTTCTCAAACCTATTAACTCTGGCTCTTATAGAATAACCAAGAATCCCAATAGGAGAGCTGTTTGGCAGTTTAATTAGTTTCATTTCTAACTGAGACCACAGGAAGATATAAATGTATCATGAAACAATGTGTATGAATATATGTGTATATATTGTACAAATAAAATAAAAGTTTCAAGAAACATAGGCAGGCCTTTCCTATTTTATTATATTTCAATGGAGTGTTGATCATGATATCATGATGCCCTGATGGTGAGCCAATTACAGTTGACTGGACAGTAGAACCAGGTTCTACTATGGAACAATAGACCCAGGCATTTATGCTTCTCCCTGCTGTGACATAAGGAGACAGATAGAAATTTGACCCACGGCTATGCCATTCACTCACTTCCGGAAGTTAGACGAGCTTCTTGATCTTTCTGTGTCTCCACTTTCTCACTTGCAAATAAGAATAATTGCAGCAATGTTCAGGTTGTTGTTGGAATCACTGGATCATCTGTCTCCATCAACTCTAAGTTCCTCTTCTTCTTTTCTTCCTTTACATTTAAGTTAAGACCCAATGAGAAAGAGAATGGAAATGGAAGCTCTGTACTATTTCTTACGTTGGAGGCTAGACACTAAATCGGGATTTATCATCTTTTCTTGTTTAATGATGTCATATGGTAGCTAGGACATATCAGAACTTTCAATATATGAAATATTTAGTGATCTCAGCCACAGTAAACATTCTTTAATCTTCAGTGATTTGGACACTCTGGCTGGAGACAGAATAATACATTAAGCAGTTGCTCTGGCCAAAGAAGGTTGAGTAATAATCCAAACTGAGCTGACCATCCACAGCCTTACTTTAAGCAGGAAAGTTTCACTTTTATGGATTTAATTAGCAAAAAATTAATAATACATTAGGAAAATAAGATGACTATGCTAGCTAAGAAAACAGTTATGCAGTCTCTACGGAGAGTTGGTTAGGCCATACCATAGCCAGGGTTGGAAGCATCTTTGTCTGGAAAGTCCTGGGAACCACCTCCTCATCCTCTCTAAGCCTTACCAGTGCAATATTTCACAGGCTTGTTATAAAAATCAATGAGCCATAGCAGGTGTTCCCCAGTTGTTCTCCCTCCCCACTTTTTATTTCCTGTTTAGTTTTTCTTGTTTTTATTTAAACAAACGTTTGCTAACCGGCCTACCAATATTTGAAATTTTCTTAACTGAACACTAAGACTCGAAGACTTGAAGTCTTCAATCAGGGATGAACGTGTTGACATAGTGTGCTGTCTGGATGAGGCAGGTTATTCATCTCCACAGAAACTCAGGTAACTAAAATGCCTATCATTGAACCACTGTAACTTGGAGCTAGGGTGCCTCTGGGTACAGGGCCAGAGGATCCTGGCTGCCAAGAAGTGGGAGAATGAAGACAGAGGACTGAAGACTCATGTGCCTAAAGCTGCTAACCCTGTTTGCCGTTACCTATGAGTAAAGTAATAAAAATATTTCACATTACAGTTTAAAGATTATGGTTCTTTGCAAACTCTCTTACTTTCATCCCAACAGATTGTTGACCCTGATTTTTCAAATGCTTTCGAAACTTTATTCTGCATCCCTACTTTGGAGTGGGTATTAACAGCGCCTGGGAGTTTCTGCTATCCTCCCTCTTCCTAGCATCTTGGCTTCCATTTCCTCAGAGCTGTTACAAGGCACATGGGCACAGTAGAGGTTAATAGAATGGAGACTGTGATTCCCATCCTTCTCCTCTACTTTTTCCTCTTTTAGCCCCACACCTGAAAATATTCCTGGTTTTTGAGGACAGAACAGTTGAATTAATAAATACCTGTTTGTATGCACATAGAACAGAGGAATATATGCACTTTAATCCTTTTGGTGTTTCCCTGTGGCTGTGCTCAGGTCTTGAATTGATGTGTGCTACCTATGGATAGATAAGCTTGGCTTTGCTCCCTTCCTCCTCACTCTACCATTCATTCTCCTTGCACTATCAGGCTGGTGACATCAAGATGCTGTGAGCCAAGGTTCAATGTGGAGGATCAACTAGCTATGATAGAATTTTCTCATTTAGCATAGAGTGTTCAATAGCCATTAAATAATGTCATAGGCATTACTAATGGAAACTGAATGGTATAGTACAAATTTGATGTGTAGCTGAGACTCTGATATGAACGTATGGTCAGTTTTAATGAAGTAACTGAGCTGAGTAGCCTCATCCATATATGGAACTGATGAATTAAGAGGGACTACAACATTTACTTGTACATGTTTCCCAGCCCGACATTTGAAAAGGAATCATGAGATTTTACACTGCCTTTTTTATTTTGTTTTATTTTATTTTTTTATTTTATTTATTATTTTTGAGATAGAGTCTCGCTCTGTCACCCAGGCTGGAGTACAGTGGCGCGATCTCCGCTCACTACAACCTCAGCCTGCCGGGTTCACGCCATTCTCCTGCCTCAGTCTCCTGAGTAGCTGGGACTATAGGCACCCACCACCAAGCCCGGCTAATTTTTTTTTTTTTTTTTTTTTTTTTTTGTATTTGTAGTAGAGGCGGGTTTTCACCGTGTTGGCCAGGATGGTCTCCTGACCTCGTGATCTGCCCGCCTCGGCCTCCCGAAGTTCTGGGATTATAGGCGTGAGCCACCGCGCCCGGCTATACTGCCTCTTTAAGCACATTTTTTTTTTTCGGGTTAGAAACTATGATCGTATCTTTACCTTACATATGAAAAATTAATAAACTGCCATTTGTATTTTGATGACTAGAATAAAGAACTCGTCAGCACCTTCAACTCACATTCTCCTCTCATTTCTTTTTCTCTGTTATTTCACTAAGGATACAGTTCTGGTGTATCTTTAAATCTGTAAATGATACCAAAGAGCCAGAAGCTTTTCCAGTGATTCAAACACACTTAAGTCCCAAATGCAAAATTTGGAAAAAAGTTCCAAAGATAAATATTACTTTTGTACCAACTGAAAATCCCATATTTCTTCCTGTCACTTGGAAATACACTTAGCCTCTTAAGTGATATTTCTTAGAAAACCAAGAAATTGCTATAATTAAAACATTACTTATAGCTCTAGATTCCAATTAACATTGTCGTTATTTAAAGTTTCTTTGAGTTATATTTTCAGAATTTAATGCAGTTGACGAGTGGCATCAAAAGCAAAACCTAAGTATGAATAATATTTTTTGTCCTTGTTTCAAAGTAAACATTCTCAGGGTGACAAAAAAGGAAGGGTTGCTGTGAGCAAATAAAACAAATTATTTGTTATACAAAACAAATTTTGTATAATTGCAAAAACGGCTTAATATGATTAGAATTGGCTTTAGTAATGTTTTGTCAACTTAAAAAATAGTTGACAAATTTATTATTCACAGTTAATTAATGACTATTTTAGACATAGTTTTTGAAATTATTTCCGAAGCTATGGTATTATCTTCATGAATAACCAAGAAGGCAAGGAAGGTTATATGTTTTGAAAAGACAATGGAAGTAGGTTTGAATTGCCCTTTACCAAGGTCTCCATGAAATTAACTGTACAATATGAGAATCTTAAAACATTACCTATGAGGTAGAAATAAAATAAACCATAATAGATGTTAATGGAGAAAATAAAACTCTAGTTTCATATCACTATATAGCAATAATCATTAACTGGTGGAGATTAAGCTTATTTAAAAGCTTAAGGAAGATATTTAAACACTGCTTTGAAAAGTGATTGTTTTAGACAAATTTAAATATATATACTTAAAATAAAAACAAAGAATAATATTTATAGAATATGTTTTCTTGCTGATGTCTAGGCAATTGAAGTATCAGCAAATTTCTATCTAACAACGAGCAAACATTAGAATTTTACATTAGTGGCTACATTAGTTTCCCAGGGCTGCCATAACAACTTACCACAAACTTGGTAGCTTAAAACAATAAGAATTTATACTCTTACAGTTCTGGGGACTAGAAGGCTGAAAGCAATGTGTGAGCAAGATTGATTCCTTTTGGAGGACTGAACGGAGAATGTGTCCCATGCCTCTCCCCTGGCACTGGTAGTTGCTGACAACACTTAATGTTCCTTGACTTGCATCTGAGTCACTTCAATCTCTGTCTCTATTATCACGTGGTGTGGTGTTCTCTCTGTATGTCTCTGTGTCTCTGTGTTGGCACAGAGCCTCCTTTTTTTTTTTTTTTTTTAAGATGAAGTCTCTCGCTCAGTCACCCAGGCTGGAGTGCAGTGGCGTGATCTTGGCTCACTGCAACTTCTACCTCCTGGGTTCAAGCAATTCTCTACCTCAGCCTCCCGAGTAGCTGGGATTACAGGCACCTGCCACCACGCCCGACAAATTTTTGTATTTTTAGTGGGGAAGGGGGTTTCACCATGTTGCCAGGCTGGTCTTGAACTCCTGACTTTGTGATCCACCCGCCTCAGCCTCTCAAAGTGCTGGGATTACAGGCGTGAGCCACCATGCCCAGCTGAGCCTTCCAATTAGCACAGCAGTCATGGGGTTTAGGGTCCAATTGAATCCAGTATGATGTCATCTTAACTAATTACATCTGCAGATACCCTATTTCCAAATAAGATTGTAGTTTGAGTGTCTGGGTGAACACAAATTTTGGGGGACACTATTCAACACAGCACAATGTTTTATTTTTTGCAAAGAAAAATTGACTGTTTAAAAAACTGCCCAAAATACATTTTTGGTGTTCATACTGTGAACTGGCAGTTAAGCAATTACATTTGGGAAATATGTTGTTTAATTTTTGTTAAATTTTATCAAACTAAAGAAGTGGGGAATAATAATAATTGATATTTTAGAAAATGTTTGCATAGTCTTCATATACCTGAGCAGAAAGAATCAACAAATATTTATTGAACATTTGCTATGCCCAAGGCACTTCATAGAATATTGGTCTTTTGTTTATCTAAAACAAGATTACTATTGATAGAAATATTTATCATATCCATTTTTGATTGCTTGCCATACCCAAAGAAGGGCATGAGATATTGAAAATAGAAACACAAACAAGAAATAGTACTTTTCCTCAAAAGCTTTAAAATAAAAATATACTACGTTTTTGTAAAATATAAAGAGAAAGAGGCAGTTGGTGAGGAAAAGACAAACTGCTACTTATTAGCCAGATAACCATGGGCAGGTTAGTAAATTTCTCTGCATCTTGGTTTCCTCATCTGTAAGTGGAGTCAGTAATATTTATACTTATCGCAGAACATTGCTAGGAGGATTAAATGAGTATATGCATGAAGTGTGTTTAGAATGGTACCTAGATGCATAAACCTTTGTGTGATAGCTGTTTCTACGAGGGAAATTAATGCATATAGATATTTAATAATTGTGTGGGACAATATTAAAAATCTTTTAAAATTTAAGTAATCTCCAGAAAATGGTTTCCAATAAACACTGGGTAACTTTATAACTGGGTAGTTAATTTGAGATAGCAATTGCTTTTTTTAATTGGCAGAAATCATTTGTCTATTTCAGTGTAACAACTGGTTTTTACTTGGAGAGTGTAATGATTTATTCTGGTGTTGAGTTTGCTGTTAAATGTAAATCAGGTGGAAAAACTTAAGATATTTGAAGAATATGAATGCTATTCGTGTGTTTTTGACCTATGTGGGTTTGAATGGTTCCCCTGTGAGGTCCTGTGACAATGGTTATGAAAATTTCTCTCTTGCATCCCGTAAGAAAAGATACATAGAAGAGATGGAATAATCACCTTGAACACACCTTGGTCTCACATTCATTCCTGTCTCCAAAGAGGAGTCCCCTGCCGCTGTTGACTTCTCAGTTCAACCACACTTCCTTGGATATCTACCGCCACAGACAAAACCATACCACGGGAAGCAGTTGAATTACTCTGATTCTGATGTTTTCTTTCCCCAAGCCAACCAAGGTTAGTGTGGCAATTGAATGGAGGCTGGATAATCACAAAGCTTCCGTGAGTACAACTTCACCACTGGCTACTGGGCGGTACTTTTTTTATTTTTCGGCACAGATGAATGATATTTTAAGGGGGCTAATAGGTTGTAGATAGTGGGAGGAAAAAATACATTTGGTTAATTAAGTTGGGGACCTGAAGAAACCTGTAGCTGTATTCTACCAGTGTATTTGTTATGGTTCAGCTGAGTTGGGAAACCTGTAATATGCCTGGTTCCACCACTCACTGTTCCATAGCTACAATTTAACAATGTCCTCAACCTGAAAAAGTAGAGCACACCCTGCATTCTTTTTCCCACATGCCTCAATGTGTCTTCATTTTCTTCTACCCCCATCTGCTTCCTGTAAGTTACTTTTACAGTTGCTACCCAAAAAGGGAGAAGAATAAATTTTTGTAAATTTAAATTAATGTCAGATATTAAGTATTAAGTAGGAAATCTGTAATAGTGTTTCCCTGGGAAGTTGATAAGTGCTACGGGAGAAGCGGCTTCCACAGAAAAGTAAGGCTGGGAAATGTTAAGTTGTACTATGCTAAACTAAAATTGGTAGGGTAACCACATGATTTATTGCCCACACTAGAATAATTGAGAGAAAGAAAAAGGGAGCGCTATTGATATTATGCCAGGGGAAGCATTAATCAGATTGCCCCAGGCAACTATGGAAGTATGGTCACCCAATTCATTGTGTGTCATGTTAGAATCTTTAAAATGATAATAAACATTTGCTTGGGAAGGAAATAATACATAGCATCTCCCCAAAATATATGTGAAATATGTCGAAGGTCTGTGTTTAAAAGTGTTTGTGAAATGTTGGTTTGGACTTAGAAATCATAGATTTCATACACTCTCCCTCATTTCAAATTTTAAAGGAAACCACATAAAAATCAAAAGAAGGCATTATCATTTCCATATAAATTCAAATGTCTATGGATGATGTTAAATTCTTTAATGAGGACCTTAATTATGTAATATACATCCTTGGGATTAAAGATTTTTAAGGATGGCTGATATCTCATTAACTTTTTAATAATGTTATAATACCCCAGGAGAAAATTAGGTCTGCCCCTAAATATCATTACAACAGTCTGCCTATTTTGCCTACATCTTCATCATGGGGACTTTTGATTTTAAGAGTCTTTAATGGTTGTTTCAGGAAAATGCTTTATTGTAAGTCTTATTCATTTATGGACATAAGATCATTTAAGTACAGATTCCCCTGTTGCTGGGGAATGTTTCCTACTTCGTAAAATGAAAATGAGAGTTTAATGGTTCACTTCACCCCCAAGGAAAAATGGTTTCCAGTACATTTGAGATATAGAGACTTCACTTTCTCTGGAAAGACAAAAACCAAAATTGACCCCAGTTTTCAAGCTTCAATCCTCCAATGGTTAATAGGATATTATTATTAGCATTCATTAATCTGTTTTCAAGAGGCCCCAAACTCACTGATGAAAATCTAGCAAGGGAAAGAAAAGAGATGAGAATCGTGAAATAAAGTGTGAAGATGGCAGGACACCATACGTTAACAGTCGTTAATAGACTTGTGTTATTTGCTGATCTAAAGCACTGGCGTAAATCAGGGTAGGTTAAAAAAGGTTGAGGTGGTGAGAGATAGGAGGGTGAGAAAAGGTACAGGTTGCTCGGGCGGAGTAAATGTTAAAAGGAAAGCTCAATTTACCTTAGAATAACAGCTGGAACATTGTAGGAACTCAACAAACCAGTCACTATTCAATGAGTAGTTGTTAAATGAATCAATGGCTCACAGTAATCAGATCTGAAATGCTGTTTCAATATAGAGATAAAACGAGAATTTAGAACACTTTTTTTCTAATTTTTTAAAATCATAAAACGAAAAGAGGAGAAAAGTGTAGATACTCTTCCTTTTCCCTTGAGCAAATCATTGAGATTCAGATTCTAATTTTAGTTTATAATATTTACCCTCCTCACTTAACTGTTTGAGGATATAGTTAATATGGATGTCTTATGCAATCATACTGGATTATTACCCTTTGAGGGAATATCAATAATTTCCTTTAGAAAGCTTTTCCTTACCGAACAAGTGAGCATGTATCTACATGGAGGAGATGATGTAATGTGGAGATACCTGGCTGCTGCATACGTATATACTACTAATGAAACAGCATGGATCAGTGATTCTGAATGTCTTAATGTGCTTTAGATTCACCTGGGCAGCTTTTACAGCACACCTGTGTCTGTGCCTTGCTCCAAGAAATTCTGATTTAATTAGTCTGGATGAGGCTTAGGAATTGGTATGTTTTTAAAGCTCCCCAGATGATTCTATATGTTGGTGGAATTGAGAACTACTATTATAGACCAAAGTTGGGGATGAGGAGAAAGGAAAGAGGAGAAAGGAAAGTGGGAGGGAGACAGAGCCTACAATTTTTCCTATATCTCTTTAGTAAATATTTCATGAATATTCTTTATGTGCCAGACACTGTGCTAGGCACCAGGCATATATTAATGATTAATGTCAATAAAATTCCTACTTTCCTTGACCTTACATTCTAGTTGAAAAAGGCAATAAACAAATATATATTTTATTGATTTTTTTCCAGCTTTATTAAGATTTAATTGACAAATACACATTTTATATAAACAGTGTACAATGTGATCTGATATATTATACATTTATGCAATAATTAGGTCGCTAATTAACAGATACTTCACCTCACATATAGTAATTTTTTTGTGGTGGACGGCTAAGTCCTGTCTTATGGTTTTCAAGTGTACGGTATTAATGCGCTAGTCACCATGCTATACAATAGATCTCCAGAACTAGTCACCGTGCTATACAATAGATCTCCAGAACTAGTCACCGTGCTATACAATAGATCCAGAACTTACTCCTCTTGTCTGACTGAAACTTTGTAACTGATCAACATATCCACATCACCCCCTTTCTTCCAGCACAGCCCCTGGGCACTCGCCATTTCACTCTCTGCTAAAGTTCAACTTTTTGATTCCATATATAAGTGAAATCATGCAGTGTTTCTCTTTCTGTGCCTGGCTTATTTCACTGAGCATAATGTCCTCCAAGTTCATTCATGTCGTTCAAATGGTAGGATTTCCTTATTGTTTAATAGCTGAGTAGTATTCCATTGTATATAGAGAGCACATTTTCTTTATCCATTCATACATTGATGGACATTTAGGTTGACTCCATATTTTGGCTATTGTAAATAATGCTGCAGTGAACATGGGAGTGTTCATATGTGCAGATATCTCTTTGACATGCTGACTTCACTTCCTTTGAATATATATCTAGAAGTAGAAATGCTAGATCATATGGTAGTTCTATTTTTAGTTTTATAGAAATCTCTATGCTGTTTTCTATATGGCTGTACTAATTTACATTTTCACTAACAATGTACAAGAGTTTCCTTATCTCTGCATCCTCAACAACAGGTACCTTTTATCTTTTTGACAACAACCATTCTAACAGATGTGACGTGATATCTCATTGTGGTTTTAATTGGCATTTCCCTGATGTTTAGTGATGTTGAGTATTTTTTATATTCCCATTGGCCATATGAATGTCTTCTTTTATATTTAATTGATTTGAAGACATATATTTCATAATTTAATGTCTGCAAAGTATACATTTTACATTGAATGTGATAAAGTATTGCAACGTTTAGTTATTAGACAATTTTTTCTTAGTGGTAAATAGAATAACGGTACACATTATATCTATGAGATCTTAGATTCAATGAAATATAATTTCAGATAGAATCAAGGAAATTAACCTCTCCATAGTAAGTAAGGCTTCAAATCACATAATCCATAAGTTACAAATCTCAATTAACAAAGCAATCGTTAACAAATTACTACCCTGAATAAACACTGTGTCCCTTCATCAGTGTTTTACTTCCCTGGACCAACACTGTAACTTTTCTACAGATCCTACATATTTAATTGAACAAATACCATGCATCTTTAAATTGTATGTTACCAGTTTTTGGACACAATTCTCCATGAGTCTGCTTTACTTCTCCACATTTTGAGAACTGACTGCCCTTTGTATCAACTGTCTATTCAAGGATGTTTGTGTAACCAACAGTCTTGGAAGACTGAGATAGTATTCTCCCCCAGAGCAAAGGGCGGGCATGCTTATTGCCCATTGTAAAAGACTCAGGTCCATCAGGAAATATTCCCATGTAACAAATCTGCACATGTACCCTCTGTATCTAAAATAAAAGTTGAAATTTTAAAAAATACTCATGTTTGCTGAACTCTGCTGCATGTTCGGGTACTATCTAATGCTTTTCACATTGCCCTTTGGGAACTGGGGGGCTTTGGGAACTAGCTACAAAGTAGCAACATAATGCCTCTATTATAGTGGATATGGCTGAAGGGCCGGGTAATAAATAAACTCTTGGCCCTTGGCCCAGGTCCTGCCTTGTAGTGATCCAGAGAACCACAAGTGGTCGTTTCCCATTCCTAAATGAATAATTATAATAGACATACAGAGTAGTTGGCAAATCCTCCACAGTGGTTCCTTGGTCTGTGGAATAAGAGTTAAAGCTGCTCCCCTACCCATCCCAAAACAGTAAATTACTACAATTTTATGTCCCATCGGGACTAGCAGGTATTAGAGTTGCCCTTAAATAACTAAAGAATGCAGAATTGGTGATTCCCACCATATTCTCTTTCAACCAGACAAATCCCGAAGGATGAGCGTGGACTGTGTTCAAGTGTTATCTTTGCCAAAGCAGAATTACTGGTCTGAGGTGTGTAGTATGCTGCCAGTGACCTGGCGATACATTGTTTTCCAGCCCTATTTGGAAGACAATCAAAATTGTTTGCATTCACTTGGGATGGGGAAGAGCATATATTTTTTCATCTTACTCCAAAGCTATCTTACCTTTCCCTTCTGTCATAATATAGTTAAAGGAACCTGCGCTATTGAGATGAACAGCAGAACATTACATTGGTCCATTCAATCAATGATATTTCAGTTGGACCATCTGAGCAACAACTGACAAGGACATTAAAGGCTTTGTTAAGGTGCTGCATTCCAGAAAGGGAAGAAATAAACCCTATGATGATTCAGAGACTTGTCCTCATCAGTATAGGCTATAATACTCCAGTAGTCTGAAGCATGTTGGGCTATCCTCTCAGAAACAGAGAACAAGTTATGGCATGTTGTACCTCACACCATTAGAAGAAATTACAAGGACTGATAGGCTACTTCAGGTTATCAAAACAGTATATTCCCAGGCTGGAAAAATGATTCTAACTGATTTACCAGGTGATAAAAAAGGCTGCCAGCATTGATTGAGAAATGGCATAAGGAAGGTTTCTATAGCACCCATCTGTAGTACAAGGAACTTGGCTGCTTGAGCTACATCACCCAGAAGCCTCTTTAGTATTAGACGTATCATCTGTGGGCAAAGATGCATGAGTTTCTGGAAATCTTAGGAAAAATTTATCTTTAAAAAATGAGTACTAGGAGGAAGAGAGGTATGCAAACAAAAAAAAGAAGAGGAAGAGTTTCTAATACTTAGATGTTTCTCACAGTATTATTTTTATTACAAAAAAAAAGTTAAAACAGCTTAAATGCCAAGGAAAAGAATGAGTAAGCAAATTACTTTATATTCAGACTCCGGAATACTATATAGAAGGAACAATGATGTTCAGGAAAAAATGCTCAGGTGTGTGTGTGTAACACTCTATGTATACAGTAGGAACATAAATCATTATCATCATATTCATGATAGCAGGAAATACATTATACATTTATTAATTTGGTAAATAATGTATTGAGAACACAGTGTCTAGACACTGTCAATACAATGTTCATGAGAGCAGAGCTTTTTCATACTCTTTTCCGTATTCCCAAAACCTTAAATAGTGCCTGACATATTTTTAGGATCTCAATAAATATTTATTAAGTTATTTCATTGAGTCTTTATGACAGCATATGAGATAGTTTTTAAATGTCCCAAATTTTCTTTAAAATGCTTTATCATAGACAATGAGATATAAATGTGTGTATATTAGTTTTTATATATAACCTAAAGACATTTAGTCAACAATTCAAGTATTCTAATCAGAAATTCTCAGTCAGGGGTGATTAGTTCATATTGAAAGGCATTGATTAGGAATCTAGATTTCAGAGATGTCTATACCAGTGTTTCAAGTATCACTATGATTTCTCATTATTGAGTTCATTAATTATCACAGGGACATTTAGTGGAGATTTCTTACTGTTGAAATAAGTGATATCCTAAATATGTTGACTAGGAATTATTTTATACATACCTACAAACTTGCTTGAATGGTATATTTGAACCTAGAAAGTCCAATAACCTAATGTCTTTGGATCAATACTTTAGATTTCATTATCTGTTCCAACTATGATAGCTGATCCTCACCTTGGAATCATTAACGTCGTAGTCTCTAAGTAACACTTCCAAGAAAACTTCTGTGGGATTATGTAAAGATAAAGAACTGGCATCCCTGATTGCCATGGAATGCTTGTATGTTTGGCAGAAGTCAGTCTGAGCCTTGCTTTCATTGCTATGGGTCCCCTGACAGAGAAGTAGCAGCGGAGGAGTCCTAATTATTGCAGGTCACCACTATCCACCAAAAAAACCTGGTAATTGTGAAGACCAGTATTCGCTTAGGTCCAACAGGGATTGATAAATGCCATTGTTATCCCCATTTTATAGATGAGAAATCTAAGGCTTAGAGAAATAAATAATTTATCAATGTGATAAAGACAGAGACAGAACTGGAATGGAAATCTGAGTATTATTCTAATATCCCTTTCCATGCACTTAAAGCAGGTGAAAAAAAAAGAAGATACCAAAATGTATTCTTTTAACCATGGGAGACAAAATAAACCGCCTAAGCAAACATTGTGCATTAAGGAAAACATAAAATAGAAATTACTTATCGTCTGTGGGATTATGAGCAACTGTTTTTCTCCCTACTTTTCTGTATTATTCAAAAGTTCTCCATCTAGCATGTATACATTTATAAAGAAAAAAACTCCAAAATGTTATTTGATTTCTTTTTTAAACATTTCTGGCTGAAGCAAACTGTTCTCTGAATGTTCCTCAAAATAGGATATGTAGAGATAAATATACCTTCATAGGCCAAACAAAATTCATCATGTGTCATATCCCTCAAATACATTTATGCTGTTGATTCAGAAGTTTTGACATACAAAGAATCTCAGCCAATGCATTATTTTCCTATTATACATATTTTAAAATTTTCTATAATCTATTTTGTAACAACAGAATATTGGTTTTATTGACTGAAATAAAGTGTTACCATTATTTCAAAGTCACATCAGAAGAAATGTTGAAAAGGAATAGAAATATATCAAACTTTTATGTTCTACTTTAACTTGCCCTTTGCATAGTTTATGTGAATATAATAATAAAATGCATTGCAAGCCTTGCTAAGCATATACCGGATGAAAGAGGAGGTTATATTTATGTTTCCTTGTTAGTAATAGGAGAGCTCTAGTATGCTTTACTTGTATACTGTCTGAGTTTTTTAAGCTGATGAATTGGAATATGATAAATATCTATATGGCTGACACTATGGATGAACATTTTTAGTATGGTGATACTCTTTTCCCAAACTTGTTTTCATTAGAGCAATTGTTCATTGAGTTTTGTATTAAGTCACTTTTCAGTGTGTAAGATATTTTAGAATGTTGGTTTTTGGTGATGCTAAGAAAAAAGTAAGCCAATTTAATAGAAGGATTTTGTTTGTAAAGTAAGAGGTGGCAGGATCACAAACTCTTTGCCTCTCTGATTCTTCTATCTACACTTACATATGTGTATAATTTTTATGTTTAAGTAATATTTTTGATCATATTTATTTATTTCAATAAGTATAATGCCTAAACTTTGAGACATATTCTGATCTTGGTAACAAAAAACAAAACTAACAATGTTATCATGCCAATTGCTAGAATTGCATTGTACTATTCAGGCAGTGTCATCTGGATTATTTGTATTTCTTCAATACAAAAGTAAAACAATACATTGCTATGTTGTTGACCTAACATATTAACAAATGTATGAAGACTTGTGTGTGTGTGGTGGGGTGTAGGGGGCACTGGACCAGCTCATTTAAAGCTGACAGAGAAATGGATAAAATTTCTTTGAGCACTGTCAAGCAAAGAGACTATCCTCAGTGGCGTTCCTAGTGACTGATGAAGAGGGAAGGTCTGGCTAAGATGGAGCACTGATCTCCACCAGAGGTTAGATTCCAGAGATTTTTTTAAGCCACCTGTTCTAGAACATAGAGATACAAGACAGGGAAGAGGCAGTCTTTGGTCTAAGTGAAAAATGTGTCCTGGACTGCCAAGGATTCTAAACAGCTTTTCATCACTTAAATATAGCATCCTGTTTTGAAACTCTTCCATATAAAGCAAACATTATCTTATAAATATTGTCATAGAACACATAGAGTCCATTAAAAGGTTGCCTTAATACTTTTCCAAGGTAAAAACAAACAGAAAATTTTATTTGATGGTGTAAGTTTTTATATTATATTGAAATTTGGCCAATTTTTGCTTAAATAATTAGAGAAAAAAGTCACTTAGGCTGGGCGCGGTGGCTCACGCCTGTAATCCCAGTGCTTTGGGAGGCTGAGGCAGGCAGATCACGAGGTCAGGAGATGGAGACCATTCTGGCTAACATGGTGAAACCCTGTCTCTACTAAAAATACAAAAATTAGCCGGGCATGGTGGCGGGAGCCTGTAGTCCCAGCTACTCCGGAGGCTGAGGAAGGAGAATGGCGTGAACCCAGGAGACAGAGCTTGCAGTGAGCCGCAATCACGCCACTGCACTCCAGCCTGGGCGACAGAGTGAGACCCGTCCCCCTGCCTCCCCCAAAAAAAAGAAGAAAAAGAAAAAAAAGTCACGATCTTTTTTTAATTTTTAATTTTAATTTTTGTGGGTATGTAGTAAGTGTAACTATGAGGCACATGAGATATTGTGATACAGTCATGCAGTGCATAATGATCACGTCATGTAAAATGTGGGTATCCAACCTCTTAAGCATTTATCTTTTGTGCTGCAAACAATCCAGTTATACTCTTAGTGATTTCAAAATGTACAATTAAATTATTATTGGCTATAGTCACCCTGTCGTGCTATCAAACACTAGGTCTTATTCATTCTTTCAATTATATTTTGTACCCATTGACCATTCCCATCCCACCCCCAACCCCCGGCTACCCTTCCTAGCCTCTGGTAACCACCCTTTCACTATCTATCTTCAAGCGTTCAATTGTTTTGATTTTTAGAGACCACTAATAAGTGAAAACATGTGATATTTGTCTTTCTGTGCCCAGCTCTTTCACTTAGCATAAGGGCCTCCAGTTCCATCCAAGTTATTGCAAATGACTAGATCTCATTCTTTTTATGGCTGAATAGTACTCCATTGGATATAAGTACAATTTTTTTTTTTTTTTTTATCCACTCGTGTTGATGAACACCTTAGGCTGTTTCCAAATCTTGACTATTGAGAATAGTGCTGCAACAAACGTGGGAGTGCAGATATCTCTTCAATATACTGATTTCCTTTCTTTTGGGAATATACCCAGCAGTGGGATTGATGGATCATATGGTAGCTCTATTTTTAGGTTTTTGAGGAGGCTTCAAATGGTTCTCCATAGTGGTTGTACTAATTTACATTGCTACCAAGAGTGTACAAAGGTTCCCTTTTCTCCACATCCTCACCAGCATTATTAGCTGTCTTTGGATAAAAGCCATTTTAACTGGGGTGAGATGATATCTCATTGTAGTTTTGATTTGCATTTATCTGATGATCAGTGATGTCGAGCACCTTTTCATTTGCTTATTTCCTATTTGTATGTCTTTTGAGAATGTTTGTTCAGACCTTTTGCCTATTTTAAAATCAGATCATTAGATTTTTTTCCTATACAGTTGTTTGAACTCCTTACATATTCTAGTTATTATTCCTCTGTCAGATGGTAGTTGACAAATATTTTTTTCCCATCTGTGGATTGTCTCTTCACTTTGTTGATTATTTCCTTTAATTAGAAGCTTTTTAACCTGATGTGATCCCATTTGTCCATTTTTGCTTGGGTTGCCTGGGCTTGTGGGGTATTACTCAATAAATTTTTTTCCCAGATCAATGTCCTGGAGAATTTCCCCAATGTTTTCTTGTAGTAGTTTCATAGCATAAGTCTTAGATTTCAGTCATTCATTTTAATATAACTTTTGTATGTGGTGAGAGATAGAGGTCTAGTTTTATTGTTCTGTATATAAATATCCAATGTTCCCAGCACCATTTACTGAAGAGATTGTCTTTTCCCCAGTGTATATTCTTGGCACTTTTCTTGAAAATGAGTTCACTGTAATATGTAGATTTGCTTCTGGGTTATCTATTTTGTTGTACTGCTCTAAGTGTTTGTCTTTATACCAGGACCATGCTGTTTTGGTTACTATAGCTCTGTAGTACAATTTGAAGTCAGGTAATGTGAATTCTTCAGTTTTGTTCTTTTGACCTAAGATAGCTTTTAGGATTCTTTTTTTCTATTCCTGTGAAGAATGCCATTGATATTTCGACAGAGATTGCATTGAGTCTGTAGTGTGCTTTGGGTAGTGTGGACATTTTAACAATATTGATTCTTTCAATCCTTGACTCTGAAATATCTTTCCATTTTCAGTGTCCTCCTCAATTCCTTTCATCAGTGTTTTACAGTTTTCATTACAGAGATCTTCCACTTCTTTGGTTAAGTTAATTCCTAGGTATTTAATTTTCTGTGTGGCTATTGTAAATAGGATTTTTCTGATTTCATTTTTAGATTGTTCACTGTTGGCATATATAAATTCTATGGCTTTTTGTATGCTGATTTTGTATCCTGTAACTAATGAATTTAACAGTTCTAATAGGTTTTGTGGAGTCCTTAGGTTTTTCCAAATACAATATTATATCATCTGCAAACAAGAATAATTTGACTTCTTTCTTCTTAATTTGAATTCCCTTTATTTCTTTCTCTTGTCTGATTGCCCTAACTAGGACTTTCAGTACTATGTTGAATGACAGTAGTGAAAGTGGGCATCCTTGTCATGTTCCAGATATTAGAGGTAAGGCTTTCAGTTTTTCCCCATTTGGTATGATACTAGCTGTGGGTCTGTAGTATACGGCTTTTTAAATGTTGAGGTATGTTCCTTCAATACTCAATTTTTTGAGTTTTTTTTTTTTAATCATGAAGGGATGTTGAATTTTATCAAATGTTATTTCAGCATCAGTTAAAATGATTTTTGTTCTTCATTCTACTGATATATGTATTGTGTTGATTGATTTGCTTATGTTGAACCATCCTTGCATCCCAGGGATAAATCCCACTAGGCGAATGATCATTTTAATATGTTGTTGAATTTGATTTGCTATTATTTTTTGAGGATGTTTGTGTCAATATTCATTAGAGATATTGGCTTGTAGTTGTGTTTTTGTTTTGTTTTGTTTTGTGTTTTTATGTGTCTTTGTCTCATTTTTGTAGTAGGGAAATATTGGCTTCATAGAATGAGTTTGGAACTCTATTTTTTAAAATAGTTTAAGTGGGATTGGTATTGTTTCCACTTTAAATATTTGGTAGAATTCAGCAGTGAAGGCATTGGGTCCCAGGCTTTTATTTACTGGGAGACTTTATTAGGGCTTCTATCTCACTACTTGTTATTGGTCTGTTCAGGTTTCGAATTTAAACCTTGGTAGATTGTACATGTCTAGGAATTTGTCCATCCTATCTAGATTTTCCAATTTATTGTTATATAGTTGCTCATGTTGGCCAATAATGATCCTTTGAGTTTATGTGCTGTCAGTTATAATGTCCCTTTTCATCTATAAATTTATTTCTTTGGGCCTTCTCTCTTTTTTTCTTAGTCTGGCTAAAGGTTTGTCAATTTTGTTTAGTTTTTTAAAAAGCAAATTTTTATTTCATTGATTGTATTATCTTCTTCATTTCAATTTCATTGATTTCTGCTCTAATCTTTATTATTCATTTTCTTCTACTGATTTTGGATTTGGTTTGCTCTTGCTTTTCTAATTTTTTAAGAGGCATCATTAGGTTGTTTACTTAAAATCTTTCTTCTTTTTTGCTGTAGGCACTTATAGCTATAAACTCCCCTCTTAGTACTGCTTTTGCTGTATCCCATAAGTTTTGGTATGTTGTGTTTCTTCTATCATTTGATTTAAGAAATTTTTCAATCTCCTTCTCAATTTCTTCATTTACCCACTTGTCATTCAGGAGCATATTGTTTAATTTCCATGTATTTGTATAATTTCCATAATTCCTCTTATTGATTTCTAGTTTTAGTCCATTGTGGTTAGAAAAGATGCTTGGTGTTATTTCATTTTTTTCAAATGTTTTAAGATTTGTTTTGTAACCTAACATATAATCTATCCTTGAGAATGATCCACATGCTGAGGAAAAGAATGCATATTCTGCAGCCATTGGATGAAATGTTCTGCTAATATTTATTAGGTTCATTTGGCCTATAGTGCAGATTAAGTCCAATGTTTCTTTGTTTTTTCTGTCTGAAAGATCTGTCCAATGCCGGAAGTAGGGTGTTGAAGTCTCCAGTTATTATTGTATCGAGGTTTATCTATCTCTTTAGCTCTAATAAATATTATTATATTTCTGGGTGCTCCAGTGTTGGGTGTGTATATATTTACAGTGGTCACATCCTCTTGCTGAATTGACACCATTATCATTATATAGTGAAACTTCTTTGTCTCTTCCTATTGTTTTTGTCTTGAAATCTATTTTGTCTGATATAAGTATAGCTTCTCCTTTCCTTTTTTGGTTTTCTTTGGTGTGGAATATCTTTTTTCATTCCTTTATTTTCAGTCTATGTGTGTTTTTGTAGGTGAAGTGAATTTCTTCTAGGCAGCAGATCATTGAGTCTTATTATTGTATACATTCTGCCACTCTACATCCTTTGGTTGGAGAGTTTAGTTCATTTACATTCAATATGATTGATAAACAGGGACTTATTCCGGCATTTTGTCATTTTGTTTTCTAGTTGTTTTGTGATCATCTCTTCCTTCTTCTTTCCTTCCTGTCTCCCTTCTAGTGAAGGTTATTTTCTCTGTTGATATGATTTTGTTTCTTGCTTTTTATTTTGTGTGGTGTGTACCTATTGTATATTTTTTGGCTTCAAGGTCTGCTAAAACCACTCCCTGGCTAGGACCTATGTTTACTCAAGGCCATGGGGCTCTACAATCAGCAGATGGCAAAGCCAGTCAGGCCCCTGTTTCCTTTTTTCCTGGGTGGGAAGTTCCTTGAGGTCCCAGGTGAGTCCAGAGAGTTCACCCAAGAGCCGCTGAGTGGGGTCAAAATCCTTACGAGTCTGCCTGATATTCTATTGTACTGCAGCTGAGCTGGCACTCAAATTACAAGATGCTGTCCTTCCCACTCTTTCTTCTCCTTTCCAGAGGCAGAGGAGCCTCACCTCATGGCACCACCACTACAATACCATAGGGAGTACTGATGACTACTGGTGATGTTCCCTTAAGGCTTAAGGGTTCTTCAGTAAGCTTGTGGTGAATTTTGCCTGGCCTAGCACTCACACTTCAGTACACTGGGCTCCTATCTGGCCCAGGGCAGGTCCAGAAAGCCTGTCTAAGAGCCAAATCATCTAATTTGGGACCCCAGGTGCCTGCTTGGTACTTTACTCCACTGTGGACCAGATGATACCCACAGTCAGCAAGTCTCAGAGGCTCACCCAAGGCCCTCAACATAATATCTGGTTATCGCTGCTGGCTATTCAGGACCCAAGGACTTTTCAGTTAGCAGGTGAATGCTGCCAGGACTGGGCTGTTTCCTTAAAGGCAGGAGGTTCCCTTCTGGCCCAGGGTGTGTCTAGAAATGTCATCTGGGAGCCAGGGCATGGAAAGGGGACCCCACAACTCTGACCAATGTCCTATCCTGCTGCAACTGAGCTGGTATCCAACTTGCAAAACAAACTGTTCCCTGTTCTGCTGTCTCCTCTCCTCAAGTGGAGGGAAGTGGTCTCTTTTGGAGCCATGAGCAGTGTAGCCTGGGGTTGATGGAGGGGAGAGGCCAGCACTCCTTTAGTTGCCCTGGCTGGTGCCTCAGTAGGTCATGTGTTCCCTGCCCAGTGGCTATGGGCCACGTTCAGCACTAGGACTCACCTAGGAGTTGTAGTCCTTGTGGCATAGACTGCCTTTCAAGTTTATTTATGGTCCCAGTGTACTTCAGTCTGCAGTAATAAGGCTTGTGAGAGCTCAGGTTTGGACCACTAGGATCACTGATTTCCCTCTGGCTAGGGCTAGTTTAAATATTCCTTCCCTGGGCAGGCATCAGCTGAATTTGGTCCAATTTTGTTTTCTGCTATAACAAGGCAGCACTGAGTTCAGTGTCTCACCATTGCTGTGCTCTCCCCCTCTCTAGCATACAGGAATGCTCTCCAGATACCACTGTTGCTGGGGGGTGTGGCAGGGATTGTGTTGGTGATCTGAAACTGTTTTCTTTAACTCTTCAGTGCCTCTTTCAGCAATATGAAGTCAAAACCAGGTACTGTGAGTGCTCACCTGCATTTTGGTTATTACAAAGGTGCTTTCTTCTGTATAGATAGCTGTTAAATTAGTGTTCTTGTTGGCAGGGGGTGGTCAGTGGAGCCATCTGTTTTGCCATCTTGCTCCTCCCCTCCTTGCTTTGATCTTTTAGATATAAATTTATCTCATTAGTTTTCACACCAATAATAACAATGTACTTTGTTTTCGGTTTTATTAAAGTTGGAAGAAATTTCAAATTACACATAATCTGCATCTTGAGCTTTCTTTTAGTAAAATTAATAACAACATTTAAAAAATGTTTATGTTTCTTTAGTTTGCTTTCAAATTAGTTTTACTTGTGTGTGTTGCATTATTTGTTTTAAACGAAGATAAATCTTCTGTTTCCCAAGCATTTCTTAAAGTGTATTGTGTCATAATTAGTAGTTGCATTTTTTCTGAATATGTTTTAAATCTTTGAGGGGAGAAAGTATTTACAAATTTTCTAACCTTTATAATGCTAATGATAGAGTCTTGTACATAGCTGAACTTTAATCTTATTAAATTGAATTGAATTTACACATTAAAAAGGAAAGGAGAAGGGATAACAGAAACAAAGGGCACAGAACCCTAAGGGTTTAAATTGGGAGCAGCTCATACACAGGAGAGCCACAACTGAGGTATTTAGCAGGGAAGGAAATGCCCTTTTAGAAAAGATCAAAGTGAATTCTTTTTGGAACTCCAAACTTGGTGCTTAAATGCTCAAAATTTAGCCATGAGTCATAGGATCCTGCATCCTGTAGAATCAGGACATGAAAGGTAAATAGGGATTTCTTTGTGTAGAATTTCTAGAGATAGAGTAGAAAAGTTGAGCAGAAGAGACTTCCATAGTTGTAATGACTTTAGTGACCATCTGGTTCTCCCCTCTCCCATTACAATGTGCCCATTAGAATCCTGAGAGCTTAGAAAACATGAACAAAACGAACAGTTATTTAGTGCCAGAGCTGAACCCCTACCCTGGCTGCCTGCCATGTAGTCCAGGAATCTTTCTTTAGGGAGAGGCAGAGCCCAGATTGTGGAAGGCAGACAGGGCTAGATTTAAACCCTGTTTCCATCTCTCATTACTATGTGAACTAAGTTGTAGCCAGAGATAAATTTAATTGCCTCATGGGTTTGTTTGGATGACAAAATACTATAGTATAGTGGTTAAGAACATGATAAATGTCTTAAACATTCTGTCTTGATACCCTCATACCTAATTGGAAGATAATAAGTGCCTATTCACAGCCTTGTTGTAAGGATTAAATTGAATAAGCCCTTAAAAAACTGTTAATCCATGGAAGTGTTTAGGGCAGTGACTGACACACAATTCCTGCTTCCTAGACACTTGTTAGTAGAACCATCATTAAGAATGGAGCAGGATCTACGGGTTTGAATCCTCCTTCCATCACATCTTATCTATGTGTCCTTGGCAAACTTCTCTGTGCCTCAGTTTCTTCATCTGTAAAATGCAATTAAAAAATACCAGCTTAATAGGGTTATTGTGACAAAGAACGAACGAACCTAGGACATGTTTGATATATACTGTGCACTCTTTAACTCAGCTAGCTGTTTTTCATTATATGAGAATGACCAAAAGATTGGTTCGTGGTTGGTTTATTTATTTATTTAGAGACACAGAGTCTCACTCTGTTGCCCAGGCTGGAGTGCAATGACATGGTCTCGGTTCACTGCAACCTCCGCCTCCCAAGTTTAAGTGATTCTCCTGCCTCAGCCTCCTGAGTAGCTGGGATTACAGGTGCCTGCCACCACGCCCTAATTTTTCCATTTACTTTAGTAGAGACAGGGTTTCACCATGTTGGCCAGGCTGATCTCGAACTCTTGACCTCGTGATCCACCCGCCTTGGCCTCCCAAAGTGCTTGGATTACAGGCGTGAGCCACTGCACCTGGCCCGTGGTTGTTATTTTATATGCAAGTGATATAATTTTACAGAATCTACACAAAACTATAGAATGACATGTTTAGTATGTTTTAATGTAAACATTGAGATGAACAAAAGAAAAAAAGTCAACCCACAAAAATCTGAGTGAGGAATGATGAAAATTCCAACTATGACTATGTTTAGAGAGATGGCATTTTTTGAAAACATTACACAGATATATTTCAATTCTAGTCAACAGTTATTGCTTACTCTGGAGAACTAAGATTGCTTCTCTTTGACCTAAAGCCCTTCTCTCTTTAAAGCTGAAGCAATCTTAGCTTTAGGAAGAATATAGAAAATCCAAAGAATAAAAAAGCAATTGCTTTTTAGAGTATAAAGTAATTTTTGAATATAATTATATAATTTTTATATAAGATTTAAGGAAAAGGGTAGATTTTTAAAAATTAAATGTATTTTTTAAGATTAAAAATGCATGTATAAGTATTTATAGGTTTTACATTCACATGGTTCAAAATTCAAGATGTATAAAAGAATATCTGGTGAAAATTCTCCTTTCCTCTTCTGAACCTTATTCACCTACTTTTCTGCACAGACAACCAATGTTATTGGTTTTGGTTTAACGCTCCAGACATATCTCAGAAATTGTACAAATCAGTGCATAAAGAGCCACTTCACTGTTTTTTTATGCCTTCATAATATTCTGTTGTATGAATTCACTATAATTTTTATTTAATCTCATATTGATGGACATTTGGTTTATCCAGTCTTTCACTATTACAAACAGTCCCTCAATGAATAACCTCATAAAAAGGCCATTTTGTGAGAGTATGATTTTATTTGTAGTATAAATTCCTAAAGTTGGGCTTGTTGTTTAAGGCCATGTGTATTTAAAATTTGTTAAATATTGCCAAATTAAAATATTGCCAAATTACCCGCCATAGGGGTGGCAGTAATATACACTCCCAACTGGAAATATATCAGAATTCTTCAACCCAGAGTTTTTAGAGTCTGTTAAAATTCTGGAAAGGGGAGGGGTGAGAACAGTGGAATTATCACTATCACTCAGACAGAATATCAGGTCTGGTGCTCACTACTGGCCATTTTCTGCCAAGATGACAAGTCTCCAGAGAGTTCCCAATTTGACATGGCTGTCTGCATTCCACATGGCATGGGGGCAGGGGCAGTGAGAGGTTCCCGGGCTATGGGTTTCAGGGTGGCTTTGAAGGGTGGAAGAAGCACCTGAGAATTTCTGGGCCCACACAAGGCTTGGAAACGCTGAGAGGGGCAGTGGAAAAGAAGAAAACTAGGTTTAGGACCAGGAGGTCACAGAAGGCAGAGACCTTGTAATCAACAGGGGTAGCCAAATCAGATATTATCAGTAGTAAATTATACCCACAATACCATATGTGACCTTACAGATAGTTGTGTAGAATGTCTTTTCCTGAGCCAAGCAAGGGAGAGAGAGAGAGGCTGTAGCAGGATGAGACACCCTGGCCAGAGACCAACTAGGACTGACATTCTTCTCCTCCCTAATGTCAGAAGAGTATATAAACTTGTATCACACCGAGGGGTAGAACAAGGACCCTGCACTCTCTTACTTCACCACCTCCACTTGGATAAGTTTTTTTCCCCAATTTGTCCAATGCCTTACCTTGGATCTCTTATTTTTCTGTTGCCTTAGGTAATTTACTCCTAGTTGCAAAGCACAACATCTTATGTAAACATAATGTAAACTAATGTAAACATAAAGAGACTCATAAAACATGGAGAAACTCAATTCCAGTTCCAGGGAACTGGTTCGGAATCAAAACGTCTTTTTAGTAAACTCTGAGAAATTATTTAAGGGTTTGGGGCATTAGGAATGGGGCATTATTTCATTTTCATAAAACAAGTCTTTTAAAAGAAATCAAAAGAAAAAATCAAAAGAATAAATCAAAAGAAATAATAATAATAAAAAAAACCACAATTTTTAAAAGACATTTTGATTCCCAGTCCTAGTTCCAGGGAACTAGGCCGAGGTATAAAACCAGCAGCAATGCAGCCAGCAGAAAAGTCCAGTGGAAACCACAGTCACCATGGCTCATCAGTGGATTCCTGATGCTGGGCAAGGGAGGCTAGAAACTCTGCCACAGCTATTCCAGAAGAACCATACCTGCCCATCTGGAAATACTTGTCCTTGTGACTGCCAACTACCTTTGTTGCTCACTTTCACATTCAACTTGCACAAGACTTGATGGGACCAGGCCACATGTAGAGCTCACTTGGAAACGTGCCTGGAAAATGACTTTGTTAGGGTTTTCATCTACGGTACAAGAAGACTAACATAATATGTGTCAGAATGAATGTTGCATGAACCAAATGAGAGTATCTGCTTCACCCCATGTTTCAATCTGTGCCCTTTACATTGAAGAGTGCCACATATATGTGTGCTGCGCCTCCGATCTGTATATTTTCAACTTCCTGCTAGACAGAGAAAATGACTTGCTCACAGTGTGGAAGCAACACTTCTTTTAAATTAACATAAATTTTTTTCTTTTTTTTTTAAAGGGATTATTTTTCCTAAACGAACCTTGTCCTCTATATTTAACATCCTTAACTGAGGTCCGTAGATACATGTTCTCGCCACCCTGTCTTCTGAGTTGTTATTTTGAACAGGTCTCCCAGTCTTTCTACTGAATACCAGTGACATGATTATTGTGCTTCAGCTGCAAATTAGTGAAAGAATAAACAATTTTTAAAAGACATTTTGATTCCAAACCACCGTGCTAAACACAAGATGATTGACCATGCAATGCTCTCCTTCCCACTAAACACAGATGTATTTCTTGTCATGTTTTTTCTGTCTAGGTAGATATACAACTTGGAAGTCTTTTGACAACACACACAGCAGCGACTATCACCTGATCAGATCACTTTTCTAGAATACCCTGTTCACAGTCCTGTTCTATAAGTCATTTCTTGGTTTGCCATGTAACTTTGCTTCTTCTTCCGTTTCCTCACTCTTTTCATTCATAAGTGTACAAACTTTCCTTCTATCCATCGTTTACTGTTCTGCTGTCTTATCTGGTACAAACAAAATTATCTGCCTCACCCTACATTTTAACGGTGAACTTTAGATAGTAGAATTACTCATTTATATGTATCTGAGCCTCAGATCTGTGTTTTCAGCTTCCTGCTTCTATGAATATTTCAATTGGTTCGAGTTGTGATTCAATTTTACAAACAAGGATTTTTATGCACAAAGGGAGGTAGACACATTAACTTACTAATCAAAAGGAATCTTGTGTAATTGGTGAGTAAATGTGAGCTTTGCTCTTGTCCTGAGGGCTAGACTATAGATTTCCAGAGTCAGTGTGCCCAAAAACATGATTAAGAGAACCAACAGGCAGGGTTTTATCCCAGGCATATAGCAAAATGCTTTTAGATGCAAGACACGCATAACTTAGCTTATGTTAGCCAGATGCTGAAGTACAAGAAAGAACAAACAACCCATCAAAAGTGGGCAAAGGATATGAACGAGACAGTTCTCAAAAGAGAACATTCCATACAATAACAGATACATGAAAAAATGCTCCATCATCACTTTTATACCATCAGAGAAATGCAAATCAAAACCACAATGAGCTACCATCTCACACCAGTTAGAATGCTTGAAATCATTAAAAGTCAGGGAAACAACAGGTGCTGGAGAGGATGTGGAGAAGTAGAAACACTTTTACCTATTGGTGGGATTGTAAACTAGTTCAACCATTATGGAAAACAGTATAGAAGCGATTCCTCAAGGATCTAGGCAGATGTACCATATGACCCAATAAATGTCCATTACTGGAGTATATACAAGGATTATAAATTATGCCTATAAAGACACATGCACACGTATGTTTATTGCGGCTTTATTCCTAATAGCAAAGACTTGAATCAACCCAAATGTCCATCCAGTGACAGACTGGATTGAAAATGGCACATATACACACTTGGTATACCTATACAGCCATAAAAAAAGGATGACTTTGTGTGTCCTTTGTAGGGACATGGATGCAGCTGGAAACCATCATTCTTAGCAAACTATCACAGAACAGAGAGCCAAACACCGCATGTTCTCACTCTGTAGGTGGGAACTGAACAATGAGATCACTTGGACTCAGGAAGGGAACATCACACACGGGGGGCCCTGTATCATGGGGGTGGGGAGGAGTGAGGGATTACACTGGGAGTTATACCTGATGTAAAGGACGGAGTTAGGTGATTTGAGCAGTTTGTTGGGTGCATCACATAACATGGCACAGAGCCTTCTGCGCCCTCTGCTGAGCCTGCACGTTATGCACATATACCCTAGAACTTAAAAGAGTATAATAATAAAAAAAAAAAAAAAAAGGCAGCAGTCTTACAGAAACCTCAAATAAAGGCTAAATCAGAGGTTTAGGGGACACAAAGTAAAGGCTAGTAGTGGTGATTATAAACAGTTGACTTTTCCTTCTTTATATTTCACTTTATTTCCTTTAAAGAAAAGAGTTCGTATCTTTTCTTATTGCCTGTAGTTTTTGAAAGCTTATTTAAACAACTCCATTGGCATTTTGCCTGTATGAGATCTTCAAGTGAAATAATACTTTATGAAACCCAGACACACTCCCTTTTAAAAGTTTTGTTGGCTAAAATGAGCTTCTGTTTTGTCTATTTAATAAACTCTGAGAAATTATTTAAGACTTTGGGGCATTAGGAATGGGATATTGTTTCATTTTCATGAAACAAGTCTTTTAAAAGAACAGACCATGAATAATTTCCACTTTTTTTTTTTTTAAGTTCTCTAGAAAATGCCCCTTCTCCTTATGCATAAAAATTTGTTGCTTAAAGCTACAGGTTGAATGATTTTATTTTCACTAGGAGTTGCTCCTTCAAAAGCCAGATATTGATTCTTTTGTTAGACATAAAGTCATTTTTTAAAAAAAATTGTTCCTTCTTTTTCTTGAAGACGAGCATTTTAAATGCATGCTCCTGAACTTTCTGATAAATCGCTGACTACTTAAGTTCTCCACATCATTTCAGGCTTTTGTGTGTGTGTGTGGCAATAATGAGATAGAAAGGGAGTTTGAAGAAGTGAATATAAAAAAGATTTCTCTTGTGTCAAATTTAATGATTTTTTTTTCCCTAAGAGTTTTGAGTAAAGCCATTTTGCACAAGTCACTCCTACTGAGAATAAAGAAGTTGTAGAAGATATTTTTAGTTGAAGAAGATTTTTCACTTAAAGAAACAATGGCATCCTGTATCCATCTTGTATTTATTGAGGAATAATAGAAAACATTATTTCTCTCTAACACATAAGGGCACTTTATATTGACTGTTTGATAAAAAGGTTATGCATTTAATTATAAATGTTTACTTCATACACTGCATAATTATATATTTCCAAAGTTATTAACTCTCATCCCCACTTACAGGGGAGAAACAGATTTAGGGTGCATCTCCTGCACCTACCCATAACCTTCTCCTTTCCAACCCACACTTTGTAAGTGCTCTTTGCTAGCTTAAGTGTACACATACGGTCACATATCTAATTTTTAAAAATGCAATCATTTGTACTCCTCATGTAATACATTTCCAAAAGGTTCACTATCCCTTTCTGTTCCTCAAATCCATGAAGACCTGGCTTACTCAATTCAAAGAACGCCAATCTTGCTTCCAAATGCCTCAAGGAAAAGCAACGGTAGACACTGATCAATCCATTAAATAGTTGGCCCCAATTTGAGGATACCATTACTTCTGGTGTTGCCACACTATGTCACTGTTAAAACTAGTTATCTGCAATGTAATACATCCTTGTCCACTCCTACAACAATGCTTGTGTTAATCAGACCCATGCCTAGAGAGAGTTGTACCATTTTGGGCTTCCAAAATTAAAATTATTTTATTTTTACTTTGAAGTAAAAGCTGTCGGTATCCTATATATCTTTTACAAGGCTGGCGTGCCTGCCCCACAGCTAGTGTGAGTACTGACTGCTAAGAACTCACGGTCTTAGTCTTCTTTAAGTATTGACTTTGGGAAAACAGGAGCTTCTTGTTTGGGAAGTTACACTTGCACCATCTTGCACCTTTTTTTTGGTTTGTTTGTTTAATGTGGAGTCTCACTCTGTCTCCCAGCCTGGAGTGCAGTGGCATGATTTCTGCTCACTACAAGCTCCGCCTCCCAGGTTCACGCCATTCTCCTGCCTCAGCCTCCCGAGTAGCTGGGACTACAGGTGCCTGCCACCGCACCCGGTTAATTTTTTTTTTTTGGATTTTTTAGTAGAGACGGGGTTTCACCATGTTAACCAGGATGGTCTCGATCTGCTGGCCTCGTGATCCACCTGCATCGGCCTCCCAAAATCCTGGGATTACAGGCATGAGCCGCCGCGCCCAGCCCTAACACTTGCACTTTTCAACCTGGGAAAAACCCATAGCGAATCATTGGCTGATATTAGAATGAAGAAGAACAGCCTCCTTGCCTCAACATGGGCCAATTCTGCAGCTGGCATACAGCCTAGAATATAATAGAGATTCAATAAATACATATTGAATGATTGAATAAATAGATAAACACTTGAATATACATTATGGAACATACAAAGCAAATATTTTCTGAAAAGATATTAATATTTTCTTTTTTGGTTTTTAAGTTGTAAATCATGGTCAAAAAAGACTTTCCCACTCAAAACTAATGAAGGATTTTGCTCATGGATTCTTCAACTACTTTTTAAGACTTTTTTTCTTATGATCAATACACATTTGAGTTTTTCACTACTGTGACTAACATAGGTCATTGCACCACCTTAGTTTTACATTTATTTAGGCTGTTGTATCCTCCAAATTTGGAGCCAGCTTGTGCACAACTTAAATTGACAGCTTTTTAAATTTTTTTGTCCTGGAGGTGGAATGGGAGCAGTAGTGGCTGGCAGCAGATATGGTTCCTCATATCAAAACTCCTCCAGAAAAGAATAGAATTTAGGTGAAGATCAATTTGAACCTAAAATGATCCCAAATTTTAAGAAGGGGAGGGAGGCCAAAGTAGGAATTTTTAGTTAGAGGGAATAGCATTATATTGGCTCTGAGCTGGGGAGGAGCTACAAACAGTTGAGAAGCCAAAAGAAGGCCACAACTCTTAGCGGAGATGATAAGAAGTTTGAGATGAAACTTGTAAAACAAGCAGGGGTCAAATTACACAAAACCAAAGTCTGGAGCTTACACGTGCCTATTTGAATCTTGTAAAGATCATTCTAGCTGTTTTGCAAAGAATGAACTAGAGTAAGAAGAGCTAATGGCCTGAGTCAGGGAAGTCGCGGTGAGAATGGAGGATGAATGGAAGAGATACATCGCCAAGTCTGGGCAACCCATTCGTTGCTGTGGACAAGGAAGGAGGGTAGTAAAAGGCAACTGAGATTTAGAGCATGAGATGGCCATAAAAACAAAGGCAGGAGGAGAGGCAGTATAAGTACATTTGGGGGCACATGATGTTTGTGGGGCCTGTGAAATGTCCGGGCAATTTGAAATGTGTGGCTATAATTCAGAAGGAGAAGACAGAAATCTGGGAGCCACTTGATAGATATTGTCCTATGCTGGCAATGAGGTGAAATAAGTTCCACAAAAGAGAGAGAATATAGAGAAAAAAGAGAGAAGTCTTCAAACACATTCTTCGGAATCTTTTGTAAGCAGTTGTAGGTTGGGGTTTCTGTGCCATTTCTTGTGTGAGTAAGTCATAATGTCTGAATACTTGCTTTCCAGCTGTGCAATTTAAGCAGAAGAATAAAATAATTGTTTTAGGGTGCTTACAGTTTGAAATACGATTAGAAATTAAATAGTATATTTATGAGATATGAATCTTTTGAGAAATGCAGAAAGTAGGTCAGATAAAATAAATATTGCTACAAATAAGCACATCCAATAGGCAATTCCAAAGCATCCTGATTTTGTATAGCAAGCCATCAACCTTCTAATACTTTTCGCAAGAGAGAGGAGGTTATGGCCAAATGAAAATTGTAAAGAACAGATGGCAGTCCTCAGGTGACAAATGTTTAACATGAGGCACACAGACATTTCTCAGTGGGTTGAAAAGATCTTAATGACTGAAAATTTATTTTCACTTTCTCTGCTTCAATGAAAGGGAATACAAACTTTCCAGCCTCCTCAGGCAGTTTATTGTTATAGCTATGCCTTTGAAGACAAAATATTGACCTATGCTATCTTGACAAGGTGAAAGAGGGCTGCAAGGCAGAGTCACCAAACTTTGTCTGTTCAGGTGGCCCTTGGTGTTTATTATTCCACAGCATCCCAGACCAAAAGAAATATCTGACACTTCAGTATAGTAAATAGTTAGTTCCAAACAACTTAATAAGTATTTATGTACTAGCAAATTATTAATAGTAGCTGCTTAAAGTAATACACATAAATTTAAAGAGAAAATATTTTATATCATTCTTGAATAACCACAATTACTTCCTAATGAGAAGCATGCACTCATTGGGCACTGCACAGCTTCTCAAACCTTGGACTCAGTTGGGACACCACTACCCTCAGTTCGTGTTCCACATTGCTTTTTGTGCAGTCTTTGCTTTTTATTACATCATCTGTGAAAAACCCAGCTTCTAAAAGATATGATGGTATGCCGGGGAATGGTATGCAATCTGCGAATTACCTTCAGATTGTAATTAATTCATGGAACATCTGACAGGTGCTAAAGACCACTGTGTTTCCCTTAAAAAATATAAAGCATCTCACAGTCCTCTCTATGGATTTTCTGCCTCACCCTGAGGTGCTTTGGCACATAGTTGGGAAACTGCAGCTTTACAGAGTTTGAGGGTAATCAGAAATCAAAATGGGATCAGGGAACAGACAGACATTTAGGAGATTATCTCTTTGACTAACCATGTGAATTCCTCACTATAAAAACCTAAGTTTCATTGAGGTTTTAAGAGGCCTCATCATTTGTTCCCAGTTATGCATCAGCATGCGTTTGCATGATGTCCTTTCTAAATAATGGAATTAGTTTTCAGGATAAAGCTATAACCTTTTTTCCCAAGATACCATCAGATTTCTTGAGTGAAAAAAAAAAAAAAAAAAGGTTAGGCTATGTTACTACTTCAGTGGGCAGAATCTCAAAATAATGTAGGTCTGACAGGGTGTGATTTGTTTTCCTCTTGGAGTATATTGAACTGTTTCTTTGATACTTTCTTAAAGGACACAGTGTCAGAGCTATTATCTATGAGAGGGGACAGGAGATGACTCTGCATATAATCACTAGCAAGCCTAGATATTTTATTAGACAAATGAAATATTAGGTTCCTACATCACCTTAATTGTGTTTCAAATTGATCTCAAAATTAAATCCTGGTTTCCTGTCTCTTACTGCTTAACTTGCTTGCTTTTTTTTTTTTTTTTTTTTTATCGCTATGACAACATATTCATTGTAAGTTACAATTTATCAGCTGTCTATAAGATAACCGTTGAGTAGAACAAGATTACCTTTAGCTCCTAGGACAATTATGAAGAAAACTTATCTGTCTTTTCCCATTTCTCACAGAATCAACCTGATTCTACAATATGTCATTTGTGAAAGGAAGAAGAAGAAAAAAAAATTACAGTACTTTTTTTTTCTAGTGCTTATTGTGTGCTATGCAGTTCACCTGCCTTAATGAATTTGGAGCTCACAAAATCTCTGTCGAGTAGATAAAACGGTCTTCTTTTTCTTTTTTTTTCTTTTCTGATGTGTAAAACATTCCTCGGAATTAGTAAGTGTTAGGGTAGGAATTCAAACCCTGCCATCCATGTTCTTTTTACTATATGCTATCTCCTCTCTCTAGGACATTAGGACAATGCAACCACACAATGCAAAGCCCACATCTCATCTGTGTCCCTTCATTTCCGTATCACGAAAACAGGATCAAGCCAAGTTAGAGTTAGCATTAGGGCCATCGATGGGGAATGTCCCACCAGCTGATGTGCAGAGAAATCATTCATGGTGTGTTTCCTTAGATTACCAAGTTGAGATCATGAGGCTTACAAACCCTTAAAAACTTCACCAAGAAGTCCAAAGAAATATGGTCCCGAGAAACATTGGTACTGGGAGAGACCTTAGAGATTAGTTAGTTTAATTCCATATTATAGATAAGGAAAGAAGGACCAGAGTAGTTTAGTCACCATATCAAATTAATGAGGAGCTGCTTTAGAACCCAGGTCACCTGACACCAAATCTAGAGTTCTTTCTACTATGTCACAAAGCCTTTCTTCCATCATGTGCCTTTTTCTTAATTAAACAATACAACAATATATATCTTTATAGAAACTTCTCTTAAGACTTCTGCTAAATGTCTTTCCATCCACATATATTCATGTACATTTTTCTTTTTAATTTTATGGGTATGTAGTGTATATATTTATGGGGTACATGAAATAATTTAATACAGGCATGCCATGTATAATAATTGCATCAGAGTAAATAGGGTATCCATCACCTCAAGCATTTATCATTTATCTGTGTTGCAAACATTCCAATTCTATTTTTTAAATTATTTTAAAATGTACAATAAATTATTTTTGCTCAACCTGTTGTGCGATCAAATACTAGTTCTTCTTTATTCTATCTAACTATATTTTTGTACCCCTTAACAATCCCCATTTCCTGCCCGCACATCCTTCCTAGCCTCTGGTAACCATCGTTCTAATTTATCTCTATGAGTTCAGTGTTTTAAATTTTAGCTCCCACAGTAAGTGAGAACACAGAAAGCATGTGTTTCTGGGTCTGGTTTATTTTATTTAACATAATATCCTCCAGTTCCATCCATGTTGTTGCAAATGACTGGATCTCATTTTTAAAATAGCAGAAAAATACTACATTGGGAGTATGTATGTGTACCACATTTTCTTTATCCATTCATCTGTTGATGAATAATTACGTTGCTTTCAAATCTTGGCTATTGTGAATAGTGCTGCAATAAACACAGGAATGCAGATATCTCTTTGATGTATTAGTGTCCTTTATTTTGGGTATATACCTAGCAATGGGATTGCTGGATCATATGGTAGTTCTATTTTTAGTTTTTTGAGAAACCTCCATACTATTGTCTATAGTGGCTATACTAATTTACATTTCACCAATAGTGGGAGGAGCCCCTTTTCTCTGCATCCTCATCAGCATTTAATATTGCCTGTCTTTTGATTAAAACAAGTTTTAACTATGGTGAGGTGCTATCTCATTGTGGCTTTCATTTGCATTTTTCCAGTGATCAGTGATGTTTAGCATGTTTTCATGTATCTATTTGTCATTTGTGGGTCTTCTTTTGAGAAGTGTCTGTTCAGATTTTTGCACATTCTTAAATTAGATTAGTAGATTTTTTTCCTATAGAGTTGTTTGAGCTCCTTGTATATTCTGGTTGTTAATTCCTTGCTAGATGGATAGTTTGAAAATATTTTCTCCAATTCTGTTGATTAGATCTTCACTTTCGTATTGTTTCCTTTGCTGTGCAGAAACTTACGAAGTTGATGTGATCCCATTTGTCTATTTTTGCTTTGGTTGCCTGTTCTTGTGGGGTATTACACAATAAGCCCTTGTCCAGACCAATTTCTGGGAAACTTCTCCAGTGTTTTCTTTTGGTAGTTTCACAGTTTAAGGTCTTGTATTTAAGTCATTAATCTATTTTTATTTGATTTTTGTATTTGATGAGAGATAGGGGTCTAGTGTTATTCTTCTGCATATGGATATCAGTTTTTAAAACACCATTTATTGAAGAGATTTTCCTTTCCCCAATGTGTGTTCTTGGCACCATTGTCTAAAATAAGTTCATTGTAGGTGTATGGATTTATTTCTGTGTTCTCTACTCTGTTCCACTGGTTTATGTGTCTGTTTTTATGCCAGGGCCATGCTGTTTTTGTTATTATAGCTCTGTAATATAATTTGAAGTCGAGTAATGTGATTACTCCAGTTTTGATCTTTTTGCTCGGGATAGCTCTGGCTATTCTGGGTCTTTTGTGGTTCCATATAAATTTTAGGATTATTTTCTCTATTTCTGTGAAGAATGTCACTGGAATTTTTTATAGAGATTGCATTGAATCTGTAGATTGCTTTAGGTAGTATAGACTTTTAACAATATTACTTTTTGGAATTCATGAACATAAAATATATTTCCATTTTTGGTGTCCTCTAATTTATTGCACCAATGTTTTATAGCTTTCACTGTAGAGATTTTTTAAATTTCTTTGGTTGGGTTTATTCCTAAGTATTTTATTTGTAGCCATTACGAATAGGATTACTTTACTGATTTCTTTGTCAGATTGTTTGCTGTTGGCATATGGAAATACTACTTATTTTTGTATGTTAATTTTGTATCCTGCAACTTTACTGAATTTATGAGTTCTAATAGTTTCTGGTGGAGTCTTTAGGTGTTTTCAGATACAGGATTATATAACCTGCAAACAAGGATAATTTAAATTCTTCCTTTTCATTTTGGATGCCCTTTCTTTCTTTCTCTTTTCTGATTGCTTTAGTTAGGACTTCCAGTAATAAGTTGAATAACATTGGTGAAAGTGGGCATCCTCGTTGTGTTTCAGATATTAAAGGAAAGACTTTCAGTTTTTCCTCATTCAGTATTATGCTAGTTGTGGATCTCTCATGTATGGCTTTTGTTGTATTGAGGTATGCTTCTTCTATACTAAGCTTTTTGGTATCAGGGTAATACTGGCCTCACAGAATGAGTTTGGAAGTATTCCTCCATCTTCTATACTTCAGAATAGTTGAAGTGGGATTAATATTATTTCTTTTTTAAATGATTGATAAAATTCAGCCGTGAAGCAATTGGGTCACAGGCTTTTCCTTGCTGGGAGACTTTTTTATTAAAACTTAGCTGTCATCACTTATTATTGGTCTATTCAGATTTTGGGTTTCTTCATGGTTCAATCTTGTTAGGTTGCATGTGTCTAGGAGTTTATCCTAGTAACTAAAGTAACTAAATTTCCAATTTACTGACATTTAGTTACTCATAGTAGCCTCTAATGATCCTTTGAATTTCTCTACTATCATTTGTGATGTGTCCTTTTTTTAAGAAAAACAATCTCTGATATTATTTACTTGAGTCTTCTCTCTTTTTTCTTAGTCTGGCTGTAGTTTTGTGGAATTTATTCCTCTTTTCAAAGCTCCAATGTTTGTTTCATTAATCTTTTGTGTTGTTTCCTCATTCCAATCCATTTGTTTCTGCTCCGATCTTTATTATTTCTTCTCCTAATTTGGGGTTTGGTTTGCTCTTGCTTTACTAGTTGTTTAAGATGCATCATCATATATATATATATATATATATATATATATATTTTTTTTTTTTTTTTTTTTTTTTTTTTGCGGTTTTTCGTCTTTTAAGTTATAAACTTAGTTTCAGGAACCTAAGGAGTCTACTTTGTGCTCTTTTCTACTGTGGCTGAGCTGGCACCCAAGCCACAAGACACAGTTCTTCCCACTCTTACCTCACCTTTCCTCAAGCAGGAGTCTCTCCTCATGGCCACTACCACCCCAGGCTCACAGTGAGTCCTGCTTAGCTACTGCTGATGTTTACTCAAGGCTCAAGGCCTCTTCAGTAAGCCTGTGGTAAATGCTGCCAGGCCTAGGTCTCTACTTTCAGGGAAGTCAGCTCCCCTCTGGCCCAGGGTGGGTCCAGAAATGCCCTCCAGGAGCCAAAGCCTAGAATAAGGGACTCAGGAACCCACTTCTTGCTTTAACCCACTGTGGCCCAGCTGGTACCCAAGCAACAAGACAAAGTCCCCTTTACCCAACCCTCTTCTTCCTCAAGCAGAAAGAGTCTCTCCCCATGACCACCACAACTGAGAATGTTCTGGGTCACAACTGAAGCCAGAATGGTACTGGATCTCACCCAAGGCCTGCAGCAATTACTACCTGGCTGCTGTTGATGTTTATTCAAAGCCCAACTACTCTTTAGTCAGCAGCTGATGGATCCTATGAGAACTGGTTCCTTCCCTGGGCCAGAAGGAAACCCCAAAAGGTGATGGGTTCCCTTCTGGCCCAACATATGTTTAGACGTGTCATCTGGGAGTTAGTGCCTGGAATACGGGCCTCAGGACTCTGCCTGGTGCCCTGTCCAGCTGTGACTGAGCTGGTATCCAAGTTTTAAGAGAAAGTCCTTTTTACTCTTCCTTCTCCTCTCTTCAAACAGAGAGGAGTCTCTTCCAGAACTGCAAGCTGCACTGCCTTGGGTTGGGGGAGGGGTGACACAAGCACTCTATTTTCCACCCCAGGTTATGTATCATTAGGTCATGTGCACCCCAGGTCCACTGGCTCCAAGAGACTTGCAATCCCTGTGGCCTACACTGCCTTTCATGTGCGTTTAGAACCCCATAGCACTTTAGTCTGCAGAGGTTCGGCTAGTTGGAACTCAGGTTCTAACTGCTGAGATGGATGATTCCTCTCTGGTGGTGATGGTCTGAATGCTCCCTGCATAGGTGCCGGCTGAATTCTGCCCTGTGTTGCTTTCCACTGTGACAGGCAATGCCAAGTTCAATGCATAGTCCTACAATCACTGTGCTCGCCCTACCCCAAGTGCACAGATTCTCTCTCCACACCAGGTGTCTGTTGCTGGAGAATGGGAGAGGGGCAGTGTCAGCAATTCAAGACTGTCTTTCCTACCACTTCACTGTCTCTTCCCTTGGTATGATGTTACAACCAGGTTCTGTGATTGCTCATCTGATTTTTGGTTCTTACGGAGAGGCTTTCTTGTGTGGATAGCTGTTCCATGTGGTGTTTCTGTAGGGGGAGTGATCACTGGAGGGTTCTATTTGGCCATCTTGCTCTGTATGATACATCTCACACACATTTTAAAAATGTGATTCTACTACGTATGGTCGTTAACAATTTTTTTGGCCATTAGCAAATTTTTACTCAATATTTTCTAAGTACCGTTTCACATAAATAAGTATCTATATCATAATTTTTGATATAATAGCATAGTAGGATATATGAAAAACTTTGTTGTGGATATTTATTTTCTTCCTAATTTGTTGCTATTATAAATATTCTTACCACAAACCTCTCATTATGTACAAGATACACAGCTATTATATACTGTATTGTATATATTATATGCAGTCTCATATACTGTACACATACAGCTCTCTTTCTATTTGAATAATTTGAATACTGTCCAATTAATTTCTCAGGATATATTCCTAGAAGTACAATTCCAGGAATAAAGCATGTGTATTTCTCAGGACTCTCTAGAGAAACAACCAATATGATGTGTATACGCACACATACACATGCATATATACACACAATTTGTGTGTGTACATAGAATGCATATACATCATGTGTTTACATATGTTTGTAAAGAGATTTATTATAAATAATTGGCTTATGCAATTATGGAAGCTGATGAGTCCCAAAATCTTCATGATGATTCAGCATGTTGGAGATCCAGGAGAGCCAATAGTGTAGGTTCTAGGCTGAGTTTGAGGGCCTGAGAACCAGGAGAGCCAATGTATTCCATCTGAAGGCTGGTAGGTTCAAGATCCATTAAGAGTAGGTGCTTCAGTTTGAGTCCAAAGGCAGAAGACACTGATGTTCCAGTTTGAAGGTGATCAGGCCAAAGGAGTTCTTTCCTTTTCAGAGGAAGATCAGATTTCTTGTTCTAGTTAGACCTTCCACTGATTGGATGAGGCCCACAAACATTGAGGATGGCAATCTGCTTTACTCAGTTTAGCAATTTAAATGTTAATTCATCCAAAATCACCTTCACTGAAACATCTAGAATAATGTTTGTTCAAACATCTGAGCAACCTGTGACCTAGTCAAATTGACACATGAAATGAACCATTACAGCATGTGAACAATTTTAAGGTTTCTGATTCGTATTTCCAAGTTGGCTTCTGGAAAATCTGTACTAAATCAAAAGGCACACACCAGCAGCAGAGTGTGTCCACTGTCCCTCATCCTTGCCAACACTAATCTTGTCTAATTCTTTGTCAATATATAACCAGTTCTCATTATTCGTAAATTCTGTATTCTTGAATTTGCCTACTCATTAAGATGAAGCACTTTCCTGGCCATTCATGAACATTCAGAGTGGCAAAACATTTGGCACATTTCCAACTAAAACTGAACAAGGCAATATTCTGCCTTCTTGTTTCAACTTTCTTATTGCAACCAAGCATCATTTTCAGGCCAATTTAGTGCCAAAATTTTGCATTTTTGTGTTTTTGCTGATGGCTTTGCTGTTTAAAATGGTCCCCAATCCCAGTGCTAAAGTTCTGTCTAGTGTTCCTATGTGTAAGAAAGCTGTAATGTGTCTTCTGGAGAAAATACATATGTCCAATAAGCTTCATTCAGGGCTGAGTTATGGTGCTGTTGAACATGAGGTTAATGTTAATAAATCAACACTATGTTATATCCGGAAAAAGCAAGTGAAAATTTGTTCATCTGTATGTGAGGCAGCTCTGGAAAAATGCTCAGGTAACATCTATAGTCCAGGCTGATGACATGGAAAAGATGGAAAAGCAGCTAACTTTGTAGATTTATAAGATGACAGGTAAAAAACGAATAGTAGATAGTCTTGTTGTGAGGCTAAATGCCAAAGAAATTTATATTCATGTCACCCAGGGTTAGGAAAATGTTAAACCTTTCTCAGTTACAGTATATAGTAAAATTAAATTATATTAATATATTAATCATTTGACAAAAATGTTGTCACTGAAATCTTACAGGAGTCTTATCCCATATTTCCTTTAAAAGTAATGACTTGGTACTCACTACTTTAGTATTCTCAGAAACTTTATAGGACATAATTACTGTGACTAATGAGATCAATTATATGTGAAATGTGATTTCTTCTTGTTTTAAGTTGCATATCTTTATTATTGTTAAAATTGGACTTTCCATGCTTATTAACTCTTTTTCCCTTTTTTTTAAGGGGCAGTATAGTGTAGCAGTTAAGAGTGTGTACACTGTCTGACATGATTTCTTAGCTCCCTACTTCTTTGATATCAAGAAATCTGTGTTCCAAACATTTTCTGCCACATGTGTTATTGCTTTGACTTTCTGAGTTTTTCTTTTCACATACAAAATGAAGGTGTGATTATTTTTAATTCCAACATTGTGGATTTTATAATCTGTAAAATGAGCCTGATATATATAAGATCAACTCTAAATTTATTCCCACCACATACATTTTGTGAATCAATGACTATTATCATCTTTCCCAGAGGCAGAACACAATTGATGGGACGCTATCATGCAATATCTACTATCTGTGATTCTGCCTTGAAGGACTCATGTGTCTGAAGAATTTTGGAGTGATTATATTCCTAGGAGTTGTTTTATGGATATATAAATGATATTTAAATTGTTGGGCTAGCCTAGTTTCCTAATGCTATGTTGACTCAGATTAGCAAATGAAACTGGGACTCATTTCATCAAGTAACTATTCCAATTTTTGTTCTATATTATAGAATGGATTTGGACTCAATTTTCTTGTGTTCTTTGTGTCTTCACCTGCCTTTAATTATGCAGAGATTATTATCCTGAAGATGAATTGATATGTTTACTTCTTAACATAGGTGACAATCACATAATCACTGCTAATAAGTAAAGTAATTTTTGGTAATTTTAGCTAAAGAAAAATACAATCACCAAGGCTTGTACTTAAGATGGCCAATTTACAGCTAAAGTCAAAAGAATATTTAATGTATAGTGTGTAGAAGTGATAAAGTTAGCAGTACAAAGCCATTCATAACTATTTTCTGAAGATGTTAATTTTTAAATCTGGTCTTCTGTACCTTTCCATATAACAAAATGTTTCAGCTGTTGTTCAAACTTGCTTTCTTAAATTCCAGTCCGGAATCTATACTCACTAGATTATGCTCAGATATATCTAGCCCATCACCACACACGAGTTCCCAGAAGTAGCCAATCCAGAATTACAACATTTTCTCAGTATTTTTTTAGAATTATTAATGAAGCTTTTATTTAAATGGTCGGATATCATTGTGAAAAACATACATTCTAGAAAAGGAATTATGCATCTGTATGTCCTAAACTGTATCATTTCTGGATGCCCAGTATTTTTTGAACTACTTGTCTATATTTTGATAATTCTCCACACTTAAAGTTTTGCTTTTTCAAAGGAGGATCCAGAAAACTCACTTTTCTAGACTCCTTTGCTTCTCAGCTGAGGACACAGCATTCACACTCTAGAAGACTGATTCAAAAGTAAGCAACCTTAAAGTATAGCATCCATTTTTCCGGAAAATGTGGTAGCTGGAATATGAAACTTTTGGTGGTAGAAATTTCTTTGTTGGACCAAATCTCTGTGTGCTCTAGGATGTTCAGTTCTGTTTCCTTAGCCCCATCTATATTCTTTAACAAATTCCTTCCTACTTAGATTAGGCAGGATGTACTTTTTGGTTTGCAAAGTAATAAAAAAAAATTGAGGATTTTCTTTTTCTTTTCTTTTCTTTTTTCTTTCTTTCTTTCTTTCTTTCTTTCTTTCTTTCTTTCTTTCTTTCTTTTTTTTTTTTTTTTTTTAGACAAAGTTTGACTCTAGTACCTAGGCTGGAGTGAGTGTAGTGGCCCTGTCTTGGCTCACTGCAACCTCTGCCTTCCAGGCTCAAACCATCCTCCCTCCTCAGGCTCGCAAGTAGCTGAGACTACAGGTACATGCTACCACACCTGGCTAATTTTTGTATTTTTTGAAGAGACAGTTTTACCATGTTGCCCAGTCTGATCTCTAACTCATGAGCTCAAGTGATCCACCCGACTCAGCACCCCAAAGTGCTGGGATTACAGACATGAGCCACTGTGACTGGCCAAAGATTTTTAATCAAAATAATATACATGTAGCTTTCTAAAAATAAAAGGCTATAACAAACATCAGATACATTCCCACTTCTTCATTTCCAGTGCCATTACCCAGAGACATAACAAGTTTAGTTGGGTCTTCTGGCATTTCTGCCTCTTCCATATCTGAATTATACATCACTTTTTCTTGATTTATCACATTTAAATATTACTTAATGACTTACAAATGTCTCTCTTTTGCACTAACCTCTCTTCCTTTCCTCTATCTTCTCAATATCTTATAAAACATTTGCTTAGGTTAATGTCAGTATTTACTATGTAGATATTGTTTATTAATGAGTTAAGTAGTATACCATTATTGTATTTTACTTTTTTTCAGCCTTTCGTAACTCTTGGAATTCATAACTGCCTTATTCTCTTTCTTGTTTTTTCTGAATTTCCACATACCTTTACAAATCCTGTGTCAGATCAACCAAACTCACCACTATTATTTCCTCAAATGTACAAATAAATATAGTAATTTGGAAAGCTTACCTCTTGCTATAAACAAAATGTTTGTGTCCTCCCAAAATACTTATATTGAAACCTAATCGTCAATGTGAGGCTATTTGGAGGTAAGATCTTTGAGAGATGAATAGTTCATCTGGGCAGAGGCAACCCTCCTTAATGAGATTAGTGCTCATATAAAAGAGACCCCAGTGATCTCTTCCCTTTCCACCAAGTGAGATTATCATTGATGAACCAGGAAGAGAGCCTTAACCAGACACTGGATCTGCCACAGCGTTGACCTTAAACTTTCCAGCCTCTAGAACCATGAGAAATAAATTTATCTTGTTTGCAAGCCACCTAGTCTATGACATTTTTGTTATAGCAGCCCAAATAAACTAAGATATCCCTGGAGTCCTTGTTCTTCCTGCTTTGACCGATACTGGTTACTTTCTAGCCTAAGTCATGGCTGTCCTGGTAAAACTCCACTTTGTAGCTCTCTGTGTTTGGTCCTGTATGTTCTGGATACCAATCTACCCCTTTCTTGTTTTTCTACCACATTTTGCTAGGGCATATCTTATAGTGACTTCTTGAACCTGTACACATGGGATTTTGAGTGCTTGCACCTTTGCAAATTCTTTATTCAATACTTGATCATTTGGGCATAAAATTGAATATATTTTTTCCCATATGATTTTTCTATGAGCAGCAAGTCTCCTTTTTATAAAAAGAATCAATTTCTCTTATTAATTATCTTTCTATTTTTTATTTCATACAAATCAATTATTAACTTATGGCCATAATAAAGTGGGTATAACTGACGTCTACATTTTTAATGAACATTTTTATATCTAACTATATTTTGCCATCATTAAAAGGAGCTAAATATTTTACTATGTCAAGTTTATGAAATAGTCTACATACCATCAAAATAATGTAAATATTAATTGATAGCTTTTTAGTGATCTTCTTCAAGACCCAAGACAATTTAGTGAACTATGAGAAAACTTGGACTTAGGATTTGATAGCTATTTCCAGCTGGGAGGATGAAAACTGTTTTGAATACTGTCATTTCTAACAAAATCTACCAGAGAAATTCTGAGATTTACAGGTGTTACAAAGACTTCTTTGATGCTTTTGTTTATTACCAGAAATTCTGGCATCTTGATTTTACTCTCCTCCTCTATATTTTCTCAACATCTTACGCAGGCATTGAATTATGTGTGTTATCACCACCTCTCCCACTTGATGATGAACTTTAGGAGAATTGGATATTTGATAATTTATCTTTGTATTTACCTGAGTGGCTACCATTTTACTTTGCGCAGAGAAGGTGTTAATCAATGTCTATAGAGTTAAGTCATTAACTTAATCTTTGCTTGACCAGGTTCAACAATGTGATAGTACTGTTTCAGTGAAAAAAATAAAAAATGGAAAAAGATATTGGTGTAAACAATGGGATAAAAATGTATGCAGAGCATAGGTAAATATAAGAATACATCTTTTAAGAAATTCATCTGAAAATTTTGCAATAATTTAATTCCTTCAAGGTCTTTGACAGCCACTTTTAAATAAGACAAGAAGGACATTGATTTTTACCAACAAAGGATTTGATTAGTGCCCTCTTCTTGTTAAGATTAGAACAACACCTTAAATTCAAAGAATTTTCTCTCATAAAAACCTTTTTAAGGAAACATATAGGCCTTTTGAAGCTCATCCATGCAAATACTTGAGGTTGAGATGCATTAGCAGGTTGGAAAGTTAACTTTTTTAATGGCTAGAGAAAAGATGAAAAAATAAAACGAATGAAGAAATCTGAGTAGAACTAAATATGTTAATTAGAGTAGAAAGTTAAAAAAGCAGACTGCAAGGATCACCTAGGTGTTGGGATTAGCATCAAGATCAACCATGCAGAGGAATTTAATTCATCTGGGAAATCCAGCTGAGATTTGACAGCTCTCTCATCTTATTGTGTTTGCTCATCCAGGAAAGGTACTGGCTCATTATAATTTTTATGATACTGAGATGAAGCATCTTAAGATTTAACTCTAGACATAACACCTACTCAAATTGCTATATTTCCTGGCTTACCTCTTTCTCTGAATCTTCTTGCCTGCTAGGCAAAATTCAAGTTCCTTGAGGGCAGGATTTACATGCGCGTGTGCGCGCGCACACACACACACACACAGAGCATTTATTATTTATTTACTCCAAATCAAACTGTATCCAACTTTAGTAAAGGTATTTTTCATAAACAATCATGGCATTTCATGCCCATTTCATGGGCAGACGATCATTAGGGCAGTATGCAACAACTTTCAAACTCCCTTCTTCAACGGGTTACCAAAATCAGAAAGCCACTATAAAATGCATTGAAGTCTTTATTTGATGCTCTAAACAGGAAAAGTTTAGAGTGAAGGTTGACATTTCCCATTTAGCTGTTGTTTAACAACTTTTCCCAAGCTGACCCTCACTTTTGGGAAGTGAAATGAAAATGGCAGAATTTATCTGAAGACCTACAGTCTAGAAATGGAATTGCTGCTCTTTTGTGGGGCCCTGGAAAGTCCAGATTGCTTGACATACTGGTAACCAATTACTGAGGGTCAGGTCCCAAAAGGTGACTGGATTTAAGGGAGTTAAGCCTATGCAGAAGGTGGAAAGGGAGAAGAAACATTAAAATGAATTTGTTTTTCTACACCATGAGCATTTGTGCCAAGTTGGACATGTGTGTCAACGTCAGAGAATCTCTTCTGGGAGCCAAGAGGAAGTCTCAAAACTAGAAGGGAAAGGTGTTTTCCCCACATCAATCCAGCTTCAGTGACATTCTGTTAGTGACATATGACCCTTCCCCCAAAACAATAAAGCGTTCTGTGAGCTGACAGCATGGCTTAAATTCTACATTTTTATAAAACTTGATAAAAAATAGTATTTCAAATTGTACATTCACCAGAAGTCCAGAGTTATCAAAAAACACACACACTTCACTTGTCACATCACAACGCCTTTAGCTTTCTATGCCTCGTCTGTTTTGACATCTTTGTTTTTTGCAAAGTTATTTCCATCCTTGCCAACATAAGTTTTTCTCTTTTTCTCTTTATATAAACATTCTCCCTTATTTGTAGGGGCCTTTTCTGGCTTGGGCTCTAGCTTTGGAGAAGGAGGTCTAGCAGACAACCTTGTGGGTCTTTTCCGTGGTTCATTCTTAACCTTGGTCCATCCTTCGGCCTTTCTCTTGGGCATGGTGTCAACAGCTGCGAGTCGTAGGTACTGGCTCCAGCGATGCAGCTACACGTGAGTTTTGGAGTTTTGGTGGGTCCAGGGGTCATTCTCAGCTTTTCACACTGCTCACATGGCATTGAAAAGTATTCTTTGATGTTGATTAAGGTGGGACATTTCTTCTTTTCCTTACAGATTTTCTATTTGGTTATTTACAAGTGGTTATTATGTAGATCTGAAGTTCAGTGATTATAAAAATGTGTTAGAAGGAACTGTTCTGAACTGAATTGTTTAGAAGGAAACACTGAATGTTGTCCCTGGATCAATTAGTTCAGTTGGAGGACTATGACAATAAAGAAAGGTCCAGTTCCTATTACAGCCACTGGTTTGTTTTCCCCTCACATCAAAAATGTTTTTGTGCTGACATAAACTTTACCCTAATCTCAATTAGGTGGGATGCAAATGTGTGTGAATGAGTCACAGTCATTTATCAACAAGTCTGAATAAGCAACTCAGTATCATGACTCTGGGTCAATAATATAATGTTTGTAGAGGGACAACACATCATCAAAGTCAGTCACACTTACTGAGCAATAATGTGAAGTTTAAAACTGAATAAAAAATTCCTAAGTCTTTCTTTCATCTATTAGCTGCTCCTAAATGTTCCAAATTTAGAAACTAAAATTTATTTTATGTACCCCTAAAAGTTTTATATGTTCCCAATCCCCCAGGTTTTAACTAAAAGAGCCAACTGAGAGGCAGACATATCAATTTATAAATTATCACGATTAATAAATCAAAATTATTTATTATTTTAAAAACTCTTGTCATGCTATTCTGTGAAAATTATAAGGCAAAACTGACTTTGGAGAACTAGTTAAGCCTTTCTTTCTAATTTCTCTGCTCCAGTAAGCATGTTGTAGGGTTCCCACTTGGTAGTAAATTAATGATAGACATTGGAATAATAATCTTTATAAATTAGGTACTGAAATAAATGAATGAAAAAAATAGTACTGTAGTCTAAATGATATCAGTAATTTTCAGATTTAGACAATTACATTTTAGAATGATCAAGAAAGTAAAAGCTTATTTTCTTTTTAATGATGATAAAAGAAATGATTTATTTCCTTTTAAGAAAATAAATGCTGTTCATAGAAAATTAGAAAAAATAAAATGATAAAGAATAAAACTAAATGGCCTACTCATATTCTGTGATAAGAATACAACTCAGTGTAATTTTTATTCTAAATTGACAAATTATAATTGTATATATTTATGGGGTACAAAGTGATGTTATGATTTTTAAATACAATGTGGACCAGAGTGGGCTTCCTGGGAAGTGTCTTAAAATACTGGGCAAGCTGGATGTGCATCTCCAGTTCTCTTTTCCTCTTGGAGAATACGTGGGCTTAGGGAAATCCTCTCCATGTGGCCTTGTGCCTATTTGGGGGAGAGGAAGGAGTGATATCATTAAAGTGAAACCTTCTGATGCAACTTTCATCCTGTTCTGTGGTCCTTACAGGTGTCCACATGGACATTATATATATATAAAATATATAAATACATAAGAATATATATATTTACATAAGTATATAAAAATATATATTGTTTAATGTTTTTAAAATAAAAATGTGAATATCTATTTGTAGATACTGGCAATTACTCTGTAAAGATGTTATACCAAGAAGATTAAACTTGAGCAAGATGGCAGAATAGGAATTCTTAGGCTTCAGTAATTCCTCCCAACATGAAGTTTAACTAGCAACTATCCACAGACAAGAACATCTTTGTGAAAACCCCAGTGCTTGAGAACAAGCCTTGACCAAATGTTTTAAATAGTTAAGGCACTTTGAGTCTTTTAATGTGGGAAATCTTCCCTCCACTCCACTCTGTTTAGATATATGGAGATATGCCCTATATCAGCATTCAGATATCAGAATTTGGTTTGGATTTCATTTATCGATGTGCCATTCTGCTCAACTAGCAGTGTGCTTTGAATATGATGTTCATATAAATAATTAAGATATAAGTAGTAGAATAATCTTATAAGTGGCCATTCTTTTTGAGGATAAGCTAAAGTGTTTCATAAAGATAATGAATAAACTTCCCTCCAAAAGTTAGTTATGTTTCAAGGATGTTAGATTTTGTTAGGATTCAAAATACAAGAGAGAGAAAGATGTTTGGCTTCTGAGCAGGAACCTTAGTAGTATGAGCGTGAAAAGATAGAATTAAATATGAGTGATGCTGAGGAAGGCAAGAAGATTTTTATTTAGAAGTGTCCCCAGTGTCACACCATGGAAAAGAGGGGCAAGCACAAGACTGGGCCATATCTCCATGATTTCTGGGCAGAAGACAGGTCAGGCTGCTGTGTTCTCTTACACAGTGCCAACAAAAACAAAGACATCAGCTGAGGAGAGGAGACACTGACGGAGTTTTTGGAGAATCCCAAGAAGTACATCTCTGGAACAAAAATGATCTTCACTGGCATTAAAGAGCCGGGCTCGGTGGCTCACGCCTGTAATTCCAGCACTTTGGGAGGCCGAGACGGGCAGATCACCTGAGGTCAGGAGTTCAAGATCAGCCTGGCCAACACGGTGAACCCCATCTCTACTAAGAATACAAAAAATTAGCCGGGCGTGGTGGCACATGCCTGTAATCCCACCTACTTGGGAGGCTGAGTCAGGAGAATAGCTTTAACTTAAGAGGCAGAGGTTGTGGTGAGCCAAAATCGGGCCATTGCACTCCAGCCTGTTCAACAAGAGCGAAGCTCCGTCTCAAAAAAAATAAAAAATAAATCTTCACTGGCATTAAGAAGAAGACAGAAAGAGTAGACTTGACAGTACTGATACGTAATAATTGGCCACTGCCTTATCTATTACAAAAAAGACATGTCTCATGACTTTCTTATGTGTACCATAATTTAATTGATCTCATACACCAGAATCCCGATCATAAATGACTGACAGGATATTTTTATTGGGAAGTCCTGATTTAAGTAAGACTGTCTTGTGGTTAAATAAATATGATCAGTTTTTTTAAAATTTGATAACAATTCTAATCAGTAAACGCTATCACTGTTTTCTCTCAGCCAAATCCACATACAAGGGGCATACCTCAATCTAATAAAAGCCATCTAATACAAACACACAGCCAACAAAATACCGAATGGGGAAAAGTTTAAAGCATTCCCTCTGAGAACTGGAACAAGAGAAGGATGCCCACTCTCACCACTTCGCTTTAACGTAGTACTGGAATTCCTAGCCGGAGCAATCAGACAGGAGAAAGAAAGAAAGGGCATTCAGATTGATAAAGAGGAAGTCAACCTGTTGCTGTTTGCTGACGATATGATAGTATACCTAGAAAACCCTAAAGACTTCTCCAAAAAGCTCCTAGAACTGATAAAAGAATTAAGGAGTTTCCAGATACAAAATTAACGTACACACAGTAGCTCTCCTATACACCAACAGTGACCAAGCTGAAGATCAAATCAAGAACTTAACTCCCTTTACAATGGCTGATATTGTAATACACACACACACCTAACCATGGAGGTGAAAGATCTCTACAAGAAAAACTAAAAAACACTGCTGAAAGAAATCATAGATGACACAAACAAATGGAAACACATCCCATACTCATAGATAGTTAGAATCAATATTGTGAAAATCACCATTCTGCCAAAAGCAATCTTCAAATTTAATGCAATTCCCATCAAAATACCATCATCATTCTTTACAGAACTAGAAAAAACAATCCTAAAATTCATATGAAACCAAAAAAGAGCCTGCATAGCCAAAGCAAGACTGAGCAAAAAGAACAAAACTGGAGGCATCATATTACCTGATTTTAAACTATACTATAAAACCATAGTCACCAAAACAGCATGGTACTAGTATAAAAATAGGCACATAGACCAATGGAACAGAATAGAGAACCCAGAAATTAAGCCAAATACTTATGGCCAACTGATCTTCAACAAAGCTAACAAAAATATAAAGTGGGGAAAAGGCCGGGTCTGGTGGCTCACACATGTAATCCTAACACTTTGGGAGGCTGAGATAGGTGGATTGAGTTTGAGACCAGCCTGGTCAACATGGTGAAATCTCATCTCTACTAAAAATACAGAAAATTAGCCAGATATGGTGGTGCATGCTTGTAATCTGATCTGTGCAGGAGGTTGAGGTAGGAGAATTGCTTGAACTCAGGAGGCGGTGGTTGTAGTGAGCCGAGATTGTGCCACTGCACTCCAGCCTGGGTGACAGAGTGAGACTCTGTCTCAAAACAAACAAACAAACAAACAAACAAACAAAAACCTGGGAAAAGGATACCTTATTCAATAAGTGGTGCTGGGATAATTGGCAAGCCACATGTAGGAGAATGAAACTAGATACTCATCTCTCATTTTATACAAAAATCAACTCAAAATGCATCAAGGACTTAAATCTAACACCTGAAACCATAAATATTCTAGGAGATAACATCAGAAAAACCCTTCTAGACATTGGCTTAGGCAAGGATTTCATGACCAAGAACCAAAAAGCAAATATAATAAAAACAAAGATAAATAGCTGGGACTTAGTTAACCTAAAGAGCTTCTGCACAGCAAAAGGAACAGTCAGCAGAGTAAATAGACAACCCATAGAGTGGGAGAAAATCTTCACAATCTATAAATCTGACAAAGGACTAATATCCAGAATCTACAACAAACTCAAGCAAATTAGCATGAAAAAAACAAGCAAGCCCATCAAACAGTGGGCTAATGACAGGAATAGATAATTCTCAAAAGAAGATATACAAATGGCCAACAAACATATATAAAAAAAAAATGCTCAGTATCAGTAATGATCAGGGAAATGCAAATGAAAACCACAATGTGATACCACCTTACTCCTGCAAGAATGGCCATTATCCAAAAAATCAAAAAATAATAGATGTTGGCATGGATGTGGTGAACCAGGAACACCTCTACACTGCTGGTGGGAGTGTAAACTACTACAACCGCTATGGAAAGCAGTGTGGAGACTCCTTAAAGAGCTAAAAATAGGAGTACCATTTGATCCAGCAATCCCACTACTGGGTATCTACCCAGAGGAAAAGAAGTCATTATATGAAAAAGATACTTGCACACTCATGTTTATAGCAGCACAATACACTATTGCAAAAATGTGGAACCAACCCAAATGCCCATCAACCAATGAGTGGATAAAGAAACTGTGGTACAGATATACAATGGAATACTACTCAGCCATAAAAAGGAATAAATTAATGGCATCTGCAGTAACCCGGATGGGACCGGAGACTATTATTCTAAGTGAAGTAACTCAGGAATGGAAAATCAAACATCCTATGTTCTCCCTCATAAATGAAAGCTAAGCTACGAGGATGCAAAGGCATAAGAATGACACAGTAGACTTTGGGGTCTCAGGGGGAAAGTGTGGGAAGAGGGTGAGGGACAAAAGACTATAAATCAGGTTCAGGGTATACTACTCAGGTGATTGATGCACCAAAATCTCATAGATCATTGTTAAAGAACTTACTCATGTAACCAAATACCACCTGTTCCCCAAAAAACCTATGGAAAATTTTTTTAAAACTTAGTTTAGGTACAAACCTCTTTGAAGTTGTTTTGAATATCAGATATAACAATCCAATGTACCTCAGCATGGGCTGGTTTTTTTCTTAGAGGCTACCTCAGACCCACAGATTTAACATTTCAATTTATGGAAGTGAGGCCTCTGTACTCATAAGAATAAGCTTTGCCAATTGCCCTGGGCTTTGAAGAAATGCTCTCTCCAGCAAATTTTTTTTTTTTAAATATATAACCACTTACAAAAACATAAAAAAGTAAATGCTATTACTCTTTTCTCCTTCTAAAGATATGATTAGGCCTAATTAGTACTGTTCAACTTTTCACAGAGATGGGGGAATGTCATCTCACAACCTCTTGGAGATTGGTTTCATATTTAGATTTCTATGACTAAATATATTCAGTCATAGAAATCTAAAGATGATAAAAATATAGTAAATAATATTAAATATAATAATAAATATATTACATATAGACAGATTAATATATTATATATTAATATATGATAATAATATATAACTGAATATATTTAAATACTGGGGAAATTCGTTCTCTGTCTCAGAACCAAGCATGATTTACTTGGGTTTTAATTTGTGTTCATCAGCTTGTTAAAGGCAAGGGCTGAAGATAAGGTGGCAAGGGCTGAAGAAGGTAGCAATGTCTGCTTTATATTTTTGGCTTTTATGCCAATCTAATTAGAATTACCTGAATCTCAAATGCTGCATTTATTTATTGAAAGGCATTTTAATGTGGTTTATGTATAATATCACATAAAGAATATTTAGCACTTTTCACATTTTACAGACAATCTATAAGGTCAGATGTCTTTAAAAGTCAGTGTGACAAGAAATAGCAGCATGTTAAACTTTGCTTTTGAACTCTTTACTAAGTCAGATTAACTTTCAATTTCGAATTTTCTTTTGACAGCTATTCAAGAGCCCAGAAAATGGTAGAACTATTATGTATGAGTGATTGGTAATGATGATTTTCAAGTCATTAGAAGGAATGAAGTAGAGGAGATATAGACAAATTTATAAATTATGTGTGACCATGAGACTTAAAATAATTTTTAAAAACCACAGATCATGATTTTAAAAATATGTAAAATGCCATATGAAATGACTTCAATAGGTTAGAATAGACTTATATCTAAGATGAGGGGAACTGAATGAGATTTTAAATAAATTTTAAAATTAATCTTCTTAGCAGAAATGCCAGTTATTGAAAGTTGTTTATCATAGGCAGGTATCTGATGCCTCTCGGTTAATGATTTTCTCAAAATTATGACTCTCCTCAAAAACAGTCATACAGCTTAATGATAGTTTTCCTTTTTTTAAAGGTATGTTTCTATTTCATTTCTCTAGCAATTTTTAAATTTTTAATAGCTTTACTGTAGATCTTTGGGTCTACTTTAGAAGGTATGCTATTCTCTATTGTTCTGACAATTGGACATTTGTGTCAATTCCAGACATTAAAAAATACTACTATCTTTTAAATTTGTTTTAAATTTGATAGACAGTGAGGACCAAGGAGTGGATGAAGTCCTTACTTGGTAATAAAGAGGATTACTTCATGGCAATTTTGGTGATATGAAACATCAATGGAAATTATGATGTCTGAGGTAAGGCTATCTTTGCTTAAGATTATAAGGGCTAACAATTTCTCTGCTTCATTGCTAAAGATAAACACCTCCTGGGAGTAAGTGCTATTTTGCTTCACATGAACACAAGTGCACATTTGCAATCTGTCAATTTCAGAATATGGGCATCACCTACGCTGAGTGTTAGCCCACAGCTGGAATTAGACGACACAAAATTATTTAGTCCATTTTACAAGTGTAACGTTCTTTCTGGGTGGTTTGGTTTGTCTGTTTTATAAGCATCACCTTGGCTCCTTTCGTTTTTAAGAGTACTTCAGTTTTACAGTTAATATATAAAACTTTAAATGCCATATCCAGGGGACATTTATAAGAGTGTTCCCTGCTGTCTACATCATTTTCCACCCATCATCAAAACTTGACAGGTAGCCTTGTGATGAATACTTTAAAAGACTGAGAACATTATCTTTCACTAAGAAACGCTACCATTGGGATGAATCAGATTTTGAATAAAAGCCAAAGCTTTTAGGAATACTATTAATGTCCTGGGTATGCCAAAATATCTTGATTGGCATATTAATGAAAACATTGTTGACTATGGATTTACTGGAGAAGATTCCGATTTCTTTTTGAGACTTTGCTTTACCTAATCTCAATAACAATAGTAATAACAATGGTAATGAGAGCTAACCTAAATTAAGCATGTACTATATGGTTATTTGATAAGGATACACTGTCTTATGAGGTAGATAGTGCTGTTCTTTTCATTTTATATGTGAAGAAACTGATACTCTGTATATCAGTTTTCTATTTATTCATAACAAACCACTACAAATTTAGCAGCTTAAAATAACAGCCATTTAATAGCTCATAGTTATGTAGGGCAGAAGTCCAGGGGCCACATGGCTTGGTTCTCTTCTCGGGATCTCACATTGCAACAATCAAGATGTCAGCTGGGCTGCGTTCTCACCTAGAGCCTCTGGTGAAGAATCTACTTCCAAGCTCATTCAGGTCGTTGGCAGAATCTAGTTCCTGGAGACTGTGGAACCGGAGTCCCCGGTTCTTTGCTGGCTGTCAGCTGGGGATCACTCAGCTCCTAGAAGCTGCCCACATGCCCTTGCCATGTGGCCCTTCCATCTTTAAAGAAGACAGTAGAAATGTCTCTTGACAAAGAAATCTCTGACTTGTTTGTCTCGGACGTCTAGATCCAGACTTAAAAGGCTCTTGTGGTAAGATCAGATTCATCCCCCACTTTTGTTTTGAAAGGGAGTCTCGCTCTGTCGCCCAAGCTGGAGTGCAGTGGCACGATCTCAGCTCACTGCAAGCTCCACCTCCTGGGTTCACACCATTCTCCTTCCTCAGCCTCCAGAGTAGCTGGGACTACAGGCGCCCACCACCACGCCCGGCTAATTTTTTGTATTTTTAGTAGACACGGGGTTTCACCGTATTAGCCAGAATGGTCTCGATCTCCTGACCTCGTGATCCACCCGCCTCGGCCTAGGTTCATCCTTTCTTAAAATCAGTTACGCTATATTAAGCCATGGGGTGGTTACTCTATAACATTGACAGTTCACGTCCACACACAAGAAGCAGAACATTAAACAGGGAGTGGTCCACTGCTGGTGAATAAATAACTTTCCTAGGCAACACAACTAAAATTTGCTGACATTTGAACTGATGGCTGACACTAGAGCTTTGCCTGTTTTGCCACATAGACCACACATATTGAATTTAGAGATACAGATTAAGTAGAGAATGTCAAGCCATTATATTAGTTTTAAATGATGTTCCTTGGAATTCTGGAGTGGTCCTCAATAGACCATATCATCTTTTGCCTCATTCTAAACCCATATTTGTTTTGTATCTTTAATGTTGTCACCATGATACATGTATTTAGTTTAAAAATCACCACCATGAAGCTTATTTTTACTTTTTATTTTGAAATAAACTTCACTTACATAAAAGCTACAAAACCTAAAAGTCCCATATACCTATTACAAGATTCCTCAGTTATTAATATTGTATTACATTGAACTTACATTTTCTCTATATGTGCATATTATTTTTAATAGGTTTGTGATATGATTTACATTATCATGAAGTTCACCTGTTAAGAGTTTATAATTCAATGATTTTAGTACATTTGTAGTGCAACCATCACTTTAATCTAATTTTAGATTACTTCCATCACTCCCTAAAGAAACCTTACACCCATTATTGGTTATTCTCCTCCTTCCCCCACTTAGCTCTAGCTAACTACAGTCTACTCTCCATCTCTGCAGATTTGCTGATTGTGGCCATTTCATATAGATACATTTATACAATATTTGGTTTCTTTTTTTGAGAGGGAGTCTGGCTCTGTGGCCCAGGCTGGAGTGCAGTGGCCGGATCTCAGCTCACTGCAAGCTCCGCCTCCCGGGTTTACGCCATTCTCCTGCCTCAGCCTCCAGAGTAGCTGGGACTACAGGCGCCCGCCACCTCACCCGGCTAGTTTTTTGTATTTTTAGTAGAGACTGGGTTTCACCGTGTTAGCCAGGATGGTCTCGATCTCCTGACCTCGTGATCCGCCCGTCTCGGCCTCCCAAAGTGCTGGGATCACAGGCTTGAGCCGCCACGCCCGGCCATATTTGGTTCTTTGTGCCTGACTTCAATCACTTACCATAATGTTTTCAGGTTCATCCATGTTGTAGCACCTATCCATATTTCATTCCTTTTAATGGAGACATAATTCTCCATTGTATAGATACACTACATTTTGCATATCCTTTTATCTGTTGATGGACATTTGAGTTGTATGTACTTTTTGTCTATTTTGAACATTCTATACAAGTTTTGTGTGAATGTAAGTTTTCATGTCTTTTGGGCATATATGAAATTTCTGGGGTATCTAGTAGTTCTATGTTTAACCATTTGAGGAACTCACAATCTGTTTTCTAGAGGAGCTGTACTATTTTACACTCTCACCAAGCACTGTTTGAGTGTTCTAATTTCTCTACATCCTCACCAGTACTTGTTATTATTTGTCTTTTTTATTGTAGCCTTCCTAGCATGTGTGAAGGGGTATCTCATTGTGACTTTGAATTGCATTCCCTTAATGATTAATGATGTTGAGCATCTTTTTACGTTCTTATTGACAATTTGAATATTTTCTATTCAAATTGTTTGCTCATTTTGAAATTCTGTTATTTCTATGTATGTTATGAGATTTTTATATATGAAACAGTTCTTATTAACAATTTAAAAATATGCATATTTTTAATTGACTCATAATAATCATTTAGATTTATGAAGTATATTGTGATATTTTGATATTTGTATAAAATAAATAATGGTTGAATCAGGGTAATTAGAGTATCTACCACCTCAAACTTTTATCATTTCTTTGTGTAGGTAACATTCAAAATTCTCTCTTCTTTTTGAAAAAATACAATGAATTATTGTTTATTATAGTCAGCCTACATTGCTATAGAATACTAGAACTTATGCCTCTTATCTGCCTGTAATTTTGTATTCATTATCCAAACTCTTCCAATCCTCTCTTCCTCCTATCCTTTCTAGACTCTAGTAGCCACTATTCTACTTTCTACTTTCTACTAAGATCAACGTTTTTTCAGTTTTCACATGTGAGTGAGACCGTACAGTATTTATCTTTCTGTGCCTGACTTATTTCACTTAATATAATGTCCTCCATGCTCTTCCAGGGTGCAGCAAATGATTGGATTTCATTCATTTTTAAGGCCGTATAGTATTCCACTGTGTATGTCTATTACAATTTCTTTATTCATCTGTGGCTGGACATACAGGTTGATTCCATATCTCAGGTATTGTGAGTAGTGCTGCAATAAACAAGAGAGTGCAGATATCTCTTCAGCATACTTCTTTCTTTTCCTTTGGATATGTACCCAGTTGCGGGATTGCTGGATTATACGGTTCTAGTTTTAGCTTTTAGAGGAAACTTGACACTGTTTTCGTTAATGGTTACGCTAAATACATTCCCACTTATAGCATATGAGTTCCCTTTTCTCTACATCCTCGCCAGCACTTGTCTTTTGTCTTCTTGCTAATAGCCATTCTAACTGTGGTGATATAATATTTCATTACGGTTTCCATTTGCATTTCCCTGATGATTAGTGATTTTAAGCATTTTTTATGAATCTGTTGGCTATTTGTAAGTCTTCATTTGAAAAATGTGTACTTAGATCTTTTGCCCAATATTAAAAAAGATCATTTGGTTTTGTGCTATTGAGTTCCAGTACATAGTCTGAATATTAATCCCTTATCCAATGAATGTTTTGCAAATATTTTTCTCCCATTCTTCAGGTTGTCTCTTCACTCTGTTGATTGTTTCCTTTACTGTGCACAAGCTGTATAGTTAGAAATAATCTCATTTGTCTATTTTTGCTTTTGTTGCTTGTGTTTTTGAGGTCTTCACCATAAAATGTTTGCTTAGGCAAATGTCCTGGAGGATTTCTCCTATGTTATCTTCAAGCAGTTTAATAGATTCAGGTCTTACATTTTAATCTTGAAATTTTTTGAGTTGATTTTGTGTATGGTGATAGGGGTCTAGTTTCATTTTTTCTGAATATGGATATTCTGATTTCCCAGCACCATTTATTGAAAACGTTGACCTTTTCCCAATGAGAGTTCTTGGCAGAATTCGTTGGCTGTAGATTTATGGATTAATTTCTGGGTTCTCTATTCTGTTTAATTGGTCTACATGCCTGTTTTTATGCCAGTACTATGCTGTTTTGATTACTACAACTTTATAGTACATTTTGAAATTAGCTAGTGTGATGCTTCTAGCCTTGTTCTTTCTGCTCAAGATTTTTTTGCTATTCAAGGTATCTTGTGGTTCCATACAAATTTTAGAAATTTGTTTCTATTTCTGTGAAAAATGTCATTGGTATTTTTATAGGGCTTGCATTAAATCTGTAAAATGTTTTGGGTAGTATGGTCATTTAACAATATTAATTCATCTGACCCATGAGCATGGGATATGTCTTTCCATTTGTTTGTATCTTCTTCAATTTCTTTTGTAGTTTTTCTAGTAGACGTCTTTCACCTCCTTGGTTAAATTTATTCCTGGGTATTTTTGTTGTTGTTGCTATTGTCAATGGGATTGCCTTCTTGATTTCTTTTTCAGCTAGTTTCTTATTCATGTATATTGAAACACTACTTATTTTCATATGCTTATTTATGTCCTGCAATTTTTTCTGAATTCCTTTATAACTCTGAGAGGTTTTTTTTGTTTTGTAGAGTTTTTAGGTTTTTCTGTAAATAAGATCATGTCATCTTCAAACAGGCACAATTCGACTTTCTCCTTTCCAGTTTGAATGTCCTTTGTTTTTTCCTCTTACCTAATTGTTCTGGCTAGGACTTCCAGTTCTATGTTAAATAAGAGTAGTGAAAGTGGATATCCTTGCCTTTTTCCAGTTTTTTTTTTTTTTTTTTGAGCAAGGTCTTGCTCTGTTGCCCAGCTTGGAGTCACAGCTCACTGGAGCCTCGACCTCCCAGGCTCATGCGATCCTCTGTCAGTCTCTTGAGTAGCTGGGACTACAAGTGTGCACAACAGATGGCTTTTTTTTTTTTTTTTCGTGGAGACAGGGTCTCACGATGTTGCCCAGGCTGATCTTGAACTCCTGTGCTCAAGCCATCCTCCCTCCTCAGCCTCCAAAGTGTTGAGGTTACGAGGATGAGTCACTGCATCTGGCCCTCATTTCAGTTCTTAAAGGGAGAACATTCAGCTTTTTCTTGTGTAGTATAATATTGGCTGTCATTTTGTCATATATGCCCTTTATTGTGCTTGGGTATATTTCTTTTATTCCTAATTCATCGAGAATTTTTATAAAGAACAGATGTTGAATTTTGTCAAATAGTTTTTCTGTATCTATTGAGACAATCATGTGATTGTTGTCCTTCATTTTGTCAATATGATATACCACATTTACAGATTTGCACATGTTTAACCATCCTTGCATCCTTGGGATAAATCTCACTTGATTATGGTGTATAATCTTTTTCATGTGCTGTTGGATTCAGTTTTATGCAATAGTTCTTTGTGTATTGATAGTGCCCTTTGAAGAACATTTTAAAATTTTGAGAAAGTCCAATTTACCTACTTTTTGCGTTTTTTTTTTTTTTTTTTTTTTTTTTTTTTGTTTGTGTGTGTATGTACTGGGGGTCATGCCTAAGAAAACATTACCTAACTTAAGGTAATAAAAATGTACACCTTCAGAGTGTATTATAGTTTAGCTCTTAAATTTAGGTCTTTGGTCCATTGTGAGTTAATTTCATTTATTGTGTGAGGTAAAAGTCCAACTTCATTCTTTGGCACGTGAATATTTAGTTGTCTTAGCACTATATGTTGAAAAGACTGTTTCCCCCCACCTCCGTTAAATTACTTGGCACCCTTGTTGTTAGCCTATTGCCTATCAATGTGAATATTTATTTCAGGATCCTAAGTTCTACCCATTGATCTGTATGTCTGTTATTATGGTAGAACCACATGTTCTTAATTGCATATGTAGTTTTATAATAAGTTTTAAGTTGGGTAGTGCAAATCTTCCAACTTTGTTCTTTATCAAGATTGTTTTGGTCATTCTAAGTCTCTCGTATTTCCAGAAGAATTTTAAGATTAGCTTGTCAATTGCTGGAAAAAAAATAAAATAAAATAAAAAAAGCAGTCAGCTAAGATTTTGATTGGAATTGAATCTGTAGACTAGTTTGGAGAGGTTTGCCATCTTAATATTAAGTCTTTTTGATTCATAAACATGGTATGTCTTTCCACTTATTTAGATGTCCTTAAATTCCTTTCAACAATGTATTATAGTTTTCAGTGTACAAGTTTGGTGCTTCTTTTGTTGCTTTTGTCCCTGAAAATTTTTTTCTTTTTGATGCTATTGCAAATTAAATTGTTTTCTTAATTTAGTTTCAAATTGTTAATTAATAATACATATAAATATCACTGATTTTTGTAAGTATATTCATTAGAATTTTCTATACAGAAAATTATTATATATTGTTCCATATTTCTGTACAGAATATTGTCTGCAAATAGAAATAGCTTTCCTTCTTTTTATCTAGAAAAACCTAATTGACCTGCCTAGAATCCTCCAATAATGCTTTTATATCAAATAGTTTTTCTTCTGGTCCAAATTCAATCCAAGATTATGTGCTGTGTTTACTTATAATTGTTTTTTAGTCACCTCCAATAGATAATTTTCCTCAGTGTTGGTTTTTTTTTTTTTTTTTTTTGGTCTTGTATGACTCCGATATTTTTGAAGAGTACAGCCTGGTTGTTTGGTAAAATGTTCCTCAATATGGCCTTCTCTGTTGTTTTCTCACAATTAGATTCAGGTAATATTTTGTGGTAAAAATTTTATAAAAATGATTTTGTGTTCTTAGTGAGGCACATGATATTGCTTTGCTTCATTCCTTGTGATGTGAATTCTTTTAGTTATCATTCCTTCCAATTATACTAGTTGGCCTTCAATTTTAATGTTCAGAGTTTTCTTCTTCTCCACTTAAAAAATTGTGCAGGAAATGGAACACAATATTGGAGGAATATTGGACTTGTGAGTTGGGGTGCAGCTGTGGGGGTTAAATGTACTTTTGTCTCAGACCACACACATTTTAAAGTGAATCTGCCTGGGACTGTTCTTTATCATTTACTGGGAAGTCTTTATTGCGTGATTCACTGTTTCTTGGTACTGCATATATGAGATATTTTCTGTTTGTCCCCTTAGGTCTCTTATCAAACTGTTCTCACCCTTCCTTTTGCCCAGGATACTGACCTCTATGGTTTCTTTTTGGTTATGTCAATGATGGATGCTGGCTGGAGCTGGCAGCTTGGAAAAGAGTAAGTTTGAGGCATTTATTCTTCTAGCTTGTGCCCTGAGAGGTGACTACAGGTTGGCTGTGTCCTATGCTAAAGGCCACATCTCTTGCCAAATAGACTTTCCTGAAAAACTCATGTCTTTGGTAATTGCTCCTGTTCCTGTTTTTTTGGGACTAGTGATTGTAATAGCTTCACATAGTTGCTAGCCTCAGGCTATCCTATCATCCCTTTATCAAACTTACCTTTCACCCAGTTTGTAAGATCTCCGTGAGTGTAAGATCTCAGTTTGACAAATATGCCATTTATCTTTTTTCTGTATTTACATCCTTATTTTATTTTGGTGGGGATCATCATTAAATTCCCCAATAGCTTTCTGTGAAAGGATGTATGGATAGTACAATTTTTGATACCTCAAATCTGAAAATTTCTTTGTTTAACCCTCATTTCTGATTAATTTGGGCTGGGCAAAGATTCTAAGTTGAATATATTTTTCCTCTTAAATTTTTGAAGAGGTGTTTTACGTTTTCCTCTACCTTCTTATGTTGTTTTTAATAAGACCAATGCCCAGCTGATTTCTGACCTTTTTAATAAAATAATGATTTTTTTCTATAGGACTTTTATGTTTACTTATTTGCTCCCGGTGTTCTGGAATTCCCTAAGTCTCTACTTCGTGTAGATCTTTTTTCTTTCACTATGTTGGAAACTCAGAAAATGCATTCTATCTGGAAATTTTGTGTTACATTTTCTATTTCTGAGTATTGCTGTTTTGAACATTAGACTTCTTATACCCATACTCTAATTTTCAATTTTCTCCATCGTTTTATTCTTTTCTAGAAAAAAGCTAGATCCTATGAAATTTCCTTAATTCTATCTTTCAGAATTTGTATTAAAATTTTTATTTTTGATATGTCTATACATATATACATATATACATACATATATTGTGTGTGTATGTATTATGTATATGTATTTGCTTAAGTATATGTGTCAAATTGACTGAGCCATTGCTTGACCAGATATTTAGTTAAACATTATTTCTGGGTTATCCATAAGGGTATTTCTTGATGAGATTAATTTTCAAATTAATATACTGAGTAAAGCAGATTGTCCTCCCCAGTGTAAGTGGGTCTTGTCCAATCTGTGGAAGACCTGAAAAGAGTAAAATGCTAAGTAAGAGAGAATTTGCTTTCTCTGCCTAACTGGGTTTGAGCTGGGGCATTGGTCTTCTGCCTTCAAACTTGGACTTGAGCTAAAACTTACACCATCGGCTCTTCTGGTTCTCAGGCCTTTGATTTGAACTGGGACTATACTGTTGGCTTTCCTAGGTCTCCAGCTTGCCAACTGCAATCCTGAAAATTCTCAGCCTTCCAGCCTTTATATTTGTGTGTGCCAATTTCTTATAGTAAATAATCTTGGGGTGTGTGTGTGTGTGTGTATCTCCTATTGGTTTCTTGGAAGAACCCAAACCAATACAGATTTTTATATGTGCATATTTTTCATTTCTAAAGCTCTTTTATTATTTTCTCAATATTTCTTTGTGGTAGCTTGTTGCCCTTATTTTATAAACACTATATTTTGTATCTCTATGGGAGGTAATTATACATTTTTTCCTTTTATGTTTTATTCTATTCCCTGAATTGTCTCTTTCTCCTCGAATTTCATTGTTTGTTTTGGCTTTTTTATTTTGCATCAGAGGCATAAATACCTGATGAGCCTTTAATGTCTGTTCATATTTAAGAAAGAATCACTAGAATATTGATTAGAAGTTCTACATATATAGGTGGGACTTATCTAGGGGTGAGCTTACTATAGGGTGCATCAGAAGCTCTCCAAAAGTGAGTATTTATAGGTTTTTCTTGTTAGGCTACTCAGTTTCCCCAGAAGGCAATCTTTCTTGCTTTGCTCTTGGGGATGAGGCTTATTTCTGGTATGTTGAGAGCCATGCAAATGAAACGGGTTAGAAGGTGTCATGGGCTGAACGTTTGTGTCTCCTCTATATTCATATGCTCACCAGAAACCAATCATTCTGGACTTTGATCTTGGACTTCTAGCCTCCAAAACTGTAAGAAAATTAATTTCTGTTATTTAAGCCACCTACTCTGTGGTGTTTTTTATGGCAGCCTGAGCAGACTAATACAGTATGTATCTACATCTTTCTCTTAGTACCACTCTCTTTAATATAATGTTTTCATGCCTCGTATGTTGCCTTGGTTGTACACAATGTCCTTGGATCTATTGTCTTATCTCTATAAGACTGAACCTTGAATTTTCTGCCAAGGAAAGGAAGGGAGTATATGCCTGGTTATGCAGTATATAGGTTTGGTGTGAAGGTCTAAGTGCCACATCTAAACGTTTTCCACAGATCCACCTGTTTTTAGCCCCACTCTGAACACTTCCCATCACGCAGATGACTCCAATTCATGCATGCCTGGGGTTTTACAGATTGAGTTACCTTGTTTCTTGGAAAATTTGTTACCATCTTTTTTTTATTGTTGTTTCCTCTCCTGTCTCTTTTTCTTGGAAATGCATGTCTTTGAAGTGTTCTAGTTGTTGTTTTCCTGATTGTCATTTTATAATAGTCATTTTAATGCGGTCCTTTGTAGGAACTGGACACCAAAATATCATGGACTTGATGAATTCCACTAGTTCTCCCATCCTAGAGAGCCATTTTTTTCAGACCACATCTGCAATAGATTGCAGAACGAACAGCAGGGACAGAGGAAGAGATCAAACTGTCTGGAACATGTAGAGCAGGGGAGGGAAGTAGGAAGCCTGTTCCCCATGATAAAACCAGTATTTAGAAACCAGACTCTTATGGAAATCAGTTGGCCAGACAGTGTTAAGAAACAGTGATAAAGAACAAACAAGGGCTTCCAGCTGTCTCTGAGCCATTGTGAATGACCTCCCCCAACCTTCCTCCTGCCTAATAGCAGAGAGGGCAGGGGAACCACAAGGAAGCTGGAGGAAACCACAAAGAAGCTGGATGTAAGCAGAGGATGCCTCCTTTCCAAGTCACATGAGAACTAGATAGCCTACAAAGGGGAAAAGGGAAAGAGGAACACTGTATTAGATAAAGAGACATAATTTTAGGAATAATTGACATTGACTCTTTAAATGCCAAAATGAGACTGCTTAAAGAAGAAAAATGGAGTAAAGGGCTACGCACTCTGTAAAAAATGTATTTAAGAGGATCACTAAGACGATGAACCAACTGAAGTAGCAGTATCAGCAAGTTGAACACAGGAAACTGGGTGGAGGCCGGTTTTAAAAACATTTTTTCCAAAGCATTAACTAAACCACAACATTTCGCTCTTTCTTTCCGACCACAGTTGTGCTGTAATGGTATCATGCATCATTGCGTTAAGTATTACGGACATACCAGGACTATGAGATATTTAGCAAAAATTTTTTTAAACCTCAATTTATAGCCTCTGGTTGGGTGACCTTAGAAAGTGAGCAAAGTTATTATTTAGCTACATTTCCTTCAATCAAGAGAATAACATCTGCCTTGCAAGTTGTTATGCAGATCAGAGAAATTGTCTTAGAACCATGCCTAGCTCTCATTAACGACAATTGTTGATAATTCAGTACAAAGACAAAACACGATAAAACTGAACATGTAAGCACAAAATAACTAGGAGGAGTTAACTCATTAGCAAGTAAAGAATTTGAGAAACTTGTTACAAACCTGGAAGTGTGGAGTTAACTTATCACAAATGGAGCATCCATAACCAAAAGGCAGCAGGGACAATTTCAGCAGTTTGCGCAAGCCAGAAAAGGGACTGCTATGTCACATTTCTTTTGCATCGTTCATTAGGAGATTCTGTGCTATGAGCTTTGCAAGTCAGATTTTGTATGATGGGCAGAAAGGGAGATATCGAGTTTGAAATTTTTCTCTTTGTTGTGGCCTTTAAATACTGCTGGGGTATGGCTCATTAAAAGAAGGTGAAGCAAAGTCTAGAAATATAATTTTTACATTTTAGTCACATAGGAAACTTGATGCGGAGATTTTCAGAGGACATTTTCAAATCGTGAACTTCTTAGAATTAAAGGCCTCTAAAGAAACCAACTTTTCAGATCCTTTATGACTCATAAGATTGAATTTTCTACTCATATGTCAAGACACTGAACACATTTGTCTTAAAACCTCAGGAAGAGAAAACAAGTTTATTATTGATTTGTTCAAGGAGGTGGTAGTGCAGATTCAAGCCCATTACGTGTGTAGTGGGGGTGCCAGTGTGGTCTGCAGCTGAGTGCCCTGCTGGAGCTAAAACATGACCAGGCATGTCTGGAGGACAAATGAGACGGGTTCACCAGAAATCTATTTATATTAGGAATGAAGCACCTTCTAGGACATAAATCATCCTAAAGGGAAAAGGAATCAGATATGTGGGGTTGGTTCAATGGCAAAGACTAAGTCACCTGACAGGTAATTTTGAGGATAGCATGGTTTATGTTACTTAGATTCTCAGCCTCCCAACCTTCCTCCAATTTTCTGGCATTCGTGTACATTTTAGGAATTGTGATAGATTTAGGTGTCAACTTGACAGGCAGGGTTAAGCAATACTCAGATATCTGGTAAAGTATTATTTCTGGGTATGTCTGTGAGAGTGTTTCTAGAAGAGATTGGCATTTGAATCAGTGGGTTGAGTAAGGAAGAGCCACCCTTACCTAGTGTGGGTGGGCACCATCCATTCAGTTGAAGACACAGATAGAACAAAAAGGCAGAAAAAAAAAAGGCCAATTCTTTCCCTCTCCCTTCTAGAGCTGCGGTTCTCTTCTTTTTCTGCCCTTGGACACCAGAACTCCAGGTTCTCTAGCCTTCAGCCTGGAACTAAGAGTTACACCAGCAGCCCCCTAGGCTCTCAGACCTTCAGACTCAGAGTAAGCTATGCCACTGGCTTTCTTGGCTCTCCAACTTGCAGATAGCATGTTGTGAGAATTCTCAGCTACCACAATTGCATGAGCCAATTCTCATAATAAATCCCTATATAAATACTGGTCTATCTATCTATCTATCCTTATCTGTCTATCTATCTATCTATCTATGCTCTAATATCTTTCTATCTATTGGTTCTGTTTCTCCTGGAAGACTAATTCCAGGTATTATAAATGGTACATCACTTAAACCTGTAATAACAGCTCTTTAAATTATTTGGGAAGAATCAGCCCTTTCTATTTACCTGTTTCATAGCATAATATCAAAGAGCAAGAGTTGGAGGTGTGCACTCAAACCCCATCTACCCATCTCCACTTCTGCATGAAATATAGAATGTCTTTCCTAATCTGAGGACTCTAGGGAACGAAGATCCCTTTGGCCTTTCAAGGATCTTAGAGGATGGCAGCGGTGACCATCAAGAGCTGGGTCAGCATTGAGCCTTGGATGTTCACAGATGTAAGACACTTTCATGTGACTACACAGATACAACACAGGTCTCAGAAATTAGAAAAGAAGAACATGGCTAATATTCATTCATTCAGCAAGTAATTGTTGACTAATTGACTAAATCTCTAGAATGCTTGGATGCTGTGTAATCAGACAGCTTTGCAACAGCCTAGAGATTCTTCAATAGACCATTTGAAGGAAGGTCATTGCCTATGAACTGTGAACTACATTTCTTAATGTCACCTCCATGAGGGCAGGAGTTTTATCCATTTTAATCACTACTCTAAACCCAGAGCCTACACTGGGAACACATCCATAATAAGATCTACTAAATACTTATCAAATTTGTTGAATGACTGTGATTTCATTTACTATTCTGGGCAGATTGTTCAATAAAATATGCTTTAATGGTTAATTTTGTGTTTCAACTTGGCTGAGCCATGGAGGCACCTACATATTTAGTGGACATTATTCTGAGTGTGTTTATGAGGGTATTTTTGAAAACACTAACATTTGAATTGGTAGACTAAGTAGAGCAGATTGCCCTCCCCATTGTGTGTAGGCTTCATCCAATGTGTTGGAGGCCTGAGTATAACAAAAGTGCTGAGTAAGGGAGAATTCACTCTGTCTGCCTGACTGTCTTGGAGCTGAAACATCAGTCTTCTCTTGCCTTTGAATTCAGACTAGAACATAACATTGGCTCTCCTGGGTCTCCAGCTTACTGACTGCAGATCATGAGATCTCTCAGCCTCCATAACCTGTGAGACAATTCCATATCTCTCTCTCTATATATATATATAAAATTTATGTTACATATATATGTAACAAAAACATATATATTTCATGATATATAAATGACATTTTTATATGTTATATAACTTTATATTACATATTTATTTGCATAATCTGTATGTAATCCATGAGTTAGTCTGGGTTCTCCAGAGGAACAGACTGATAGGATATATATATGTGTGTGTACACATCCTCACAGCCCCCCCCACACACATATTCCATGTATATTATACACACATACATATATAGTACATATACACCATTATATCAATACCTTATATATAATCCATGTATATTATATACACACATATATTAAATACATTTGTTCTCTTCAGCCTTTCTTATGTTTAACTTGCTTTAATCTTTCTAGCTTCCTGAGGAAGAAACTTAGAATACTGATTTTAGATATTGTTTTCTTTTTAGTACAAGCATTGAACACTACAAATTTCCCTCTAGTGCTGCTTTAGCTGCCTCCCACACACCATCTTGAGATATTAAATTAATATGAGTAAATACCTATATTTGTGACTCTAGTTATAAAAAGAGAAAAAAGAGGAAGAAAAAATACCATATTTATTTGAATAGCTTGCTCATTGTAGTTAATAACTTATTGATTAAAGAGAAAAGGAATCAGTGAGCAGTATTACTGACACACCAGTAAACACTGATAGCACACAACCTAGAGCATAGATTTTTTCCAGGACATTTCTGGTACTATCATTATCTTGCAGAAGCAGTTATTTTAAGGCCAAGTCCCTATAAAACCAATTAAAGAGTATAAATATAGTTGATGTTTAGGAAGTCTTCCGTTCGTCGCTCTTGTCCACTTTCCAGATGATGACATTTGTATCTGGGTGGTAGTGGTAATAATAGCAGTGTTGGTGGATCAAAAAGGAATGAAATGTATACACAATTGTAGTAAATATTTATTGAATAAACATTAACTACTAATAAATAACAGGGAAGAAAAGGAATTAAGTCAGGAAACTTCCTTTTATTGTGTGATTACTTTACTTCCTTGCAGCTGGACATTGTGGGAGAAAAATACTTTTTGCAGTATCTTCACCATCCAGCAGCTACAATGACCTTTTAAAACATAACTCAAATCCTGTCACTCTTCTGTGCAAAACTCTCCAATCACTTCTACCTTACTCAAGGCCAGAATCATTACAATGGCTTACAGGACCCTGCATAATCTGGCTCTCCATTGCCCGTGGGGTTTCATCTTCAGTTCTTCTTGCCTTATTCACTCTGCTCCCCACAGTAACCGCTTTGCATTTCCTCCAACATTGCAGAAATTCCCCCAAACAAGGACTATTATACTTGCTGTTCTCTGTGCCTGGGTCACTTTCCCTCCAGATATTCATATTGCTTGCTTCCTTACCTCCTTCAGGGCTTTGTTCAAAAGTCTTCTTCTAATGGACTCCTCCCTGATCACCCCACTTAAAATTGAAACGTGTAGACAACAACCCATATTCCACTTTAGTGCTTTATTTTTTTCTTTAGGACGTATTCTCTAACATGCTATGAGCTACGTTTCCTTAATTTATTGTCTCTCTTTCCCTCCACTAAAATAGAAATTTCATGGAGGCAGCGGCTGTTGTTTCTTTTGTTCCCAGCTGTATCCACAGCATCTAGAACAATTCCCAGTACATAGAAGGAATTCAATATACTTTTGGTGAATGAGCAAATAATTGAATGAATACTATAAAGATTTATCTAGAAGCTTTGTTGTGTTTCTAGAAGCTAGAAGTGTTGAAATGGCTTGTCACAAAACCAATAGCATCAAAAACCTTTTATAGATCACCTGAATGTGAAACATTTTTACTAGCTGTTATTCTTTAGAAATTTGAGTGTGTGGTTAGTGTTACTCGCGAATTCTATAGCTCTTTATTTCTCTAAGTCATATTTCTGCATGGAGTCCCTGTTTGGTCAACAACATGGGAAATAACTCAATATTATTAATCACTGACAGCTTTGTCCTTTGTCAGGGCTGTGTATAGGTCCTGGGAAGCTAATGAGGTCCAGAAAATTTGGCAACGGCCCTCTGGTTTCTTTCTCCTGGCATGATCACTGATACACTTGCATGTTGCCTTGGAGGCAATCTGCTCTTCTGCATCTCTGCCAAGGTTTGACAAGCCGTGTCCTTGCCAAGGCTCGGAGCCTTGTCGTCTTGAGTCTAGGTTTCCTAGGTTCATCATGGCACTGTGCTTTCTGCAGTCTTGCTTCCCTCCATGGTTTTAGCAAGGGAATGGGAAATAAATTCCTAATACTCACAAAACCTGCAATTACCTTCCCATTTGGAATCCAGGGACTCTCTTTCTCCCAAGGGCTGCTACCAATTTCTCTTCTCTGAAAGAATCCTTTGTAATCTCTTCTTGACAGCCCTTAAAAAGGTAATGTTGGTCTCTCTCATGCAGGATGGGAAAAAGATGCTGAAACAGTCAGATTTTCTCTTTGAAAAAAAATTTAAAGAAAATGCTTTTAAAATATATGTTTAAAAACATATTCAAAACCTAAGAAATAATTTTCTTAGTGAGTTTTACTACAGGATAGTTGTGAGGTGAGTTTAGGGGCTTTGCTAAGGGATAAATGAAATGCCTACCAGGGTACACTTCTTGAAATAAAAAAGAACATTAACGTTTTTATTGTTGTTGCTGTTGTTGTTGTCGGTTGGTTGGTTGGTTGGTTTTAAGAGACAGGGTCTCCCTGCGTCACCTAAACCTGACTACAATGGCCTATTGATGGCTCCCTGCAGCCTCAAACTTGGGCTCAAGCAATCCTCCTGCCTTAGCCTCCCACATAGAGAGGACTACAAGTGCATGCTATCACAAGTAGCTAATTTTTAAAAATTACCTTTTATAGAGACTGGGTCTCACTTTGTTGCCCAGGCTGGTCTCGAACACCTGGCTTCAAGCAGTGCTTCTGCTTACCAATGCCTACCAATATTCTGTGGATACAGGTATTAGCCTCTGTGCCCAGCCAATATTAGGTTTTAAATAATGATAATAATGACTTAACAAATCTAATTTATACAAATTTTTTTTTTTTTTTTTTTTTTGGAAAACATAGAATGGAAGGTAATAGTGAAGACAAAAGTTACATTGTAGCAGAAAAACAGAATATTTGTAGCATGAAACCAAATGTATTTTAATGGGAAAAAATATTGGTAAAGTTTTTTAAGGTTAATAATTTGCTAGATCATGTGCAAATGGGAAATATTTTTTATAGTTATATCCACAAGTGTGTTTTTTAGAATACTTTAAAATATGAAATATAATGGAGAAAGTTGATACTCTATGTGGACTTTTTTGCTTTAATATCTGTATATTCAGCTGTTTCCCAATTCATTACAAATTCTCAGTCTTTGTTTTAGTTTTGTTCCAGTCATTGAACTGAGCTTGAATGAAGTAGCAGAACATAGACTCTATCACAGACTCTTACTCTGGAGGTTCCTGGCTTGACTATTAGAAATAGAGCTCCTACATACTTGTTTTAAGACAGTTCTTTGACTCAGTGTGATGGATAATTTTATGTGTCAACTTGACTAGACTATAGTGACCAGTTGTTTGGTAAACACTAGTCTAGATGTTTCTGTAGGGTATTTTTTAAGCAAAATTAGCATCTACAGTGAGTAGAGCAGATGACTCTCCATAATGTGGGAGGGCCTCATCCAATCATTTGAAGGACATAAGAGCAAAGACTGAGGTTTCTCAGAGAGGAAGGAATCCTACCTCCAGGCTATAACATAAAAATTCTGCCTGAGTTTCCAGAACTTTGGATTCAAGACTGCAACATCAACCCTTACTTGAATCTGCAGCCTCCTGACTTGCCCTGCACATTTCAGACTTTCCAGCCCCTATAATAATCATTTGAGAGAGCAAATTCCTTAATGCAATTTTTCTCTCAATCTAGATAGATAGATAGATAGATAGATAGATAGATAGATAGATAGATAGATAGATACACAGATAGATAGATAGATCGATAGATCCTCTTGGTCCCATTTCTCTGGAGAACCCCAACTCATACACTTGATGTGGTACATTTGAAATGATGGTATGATTAAGTGTCAAAGTGGGCTTTGCATTTGATGTAAGTGTGCAAACTGTTGACTACCAGCTTACAAAAAAATAATGCCAAAAAAGTATAGACAATGGGAGTAAGCATTTAGAAACCATTATTACAATTGACATACCATGGTATCCAAGCTCATGATCAGTGAACTCATCTTGTTTGAGAGGACATAGATCAGTATGGATACTGTTGAACTTGCATTTGTGAAGGGGAATTTGTGCGTGGTTCACCTATGTACTAGTCATGTGTGATATTTTAAAGTTATTCTGTCAATTAGAACCCACATTTATTTTAAAATCTGAGAATAGAGAAGCATTAAATGTTTATAACCTGTTATTTTACTTTTTAATTCAAAAATTTAAATTTTACAATGTAACATTGTTAGCTATGTTTCAGAAGTAAAATTCATATTATTTGTATTTAATTCCAATTTGCATATGGCCTTTTCCTAAGTGTAGTTCATTTGATTTTTTTTTTTTTTTTTTTTTTTTTTTTAGTCTGGAGAAAATACTTCTTTCTGAATGTGGCAATTAAATGTGTGATTCCAAGAATGGAAGATCAAAAGAATCCATACTAGTTTTAGCTGGAAATCTGATGCCTCGGGTGGGCAGTTTAGTTTCATGGTTGCCGCTGACGGAGAAATCTGTTAATACCTCAGTGTGATACTTCTGGAGATGCGCTGGCTAATGAAGTAATAACAGGAACACTTAAGCAGAACTTGCATTCATAGCATAAAGAAACATTCAAATCTAAAAGAATTCTTCCAAAGAAAAAATATTTAAATAAAAAACCAGCAGAAGTAGATGTTCACCATTTCACATGTAAACACTAGTGCTTTATAGGTTACCTCTAATGTAACAACACATACGAATGCTGAATCTTAAACAAAAGAATGTATAAAAGATTTTTGCTTGGAAACTTTGGGAGATTTTGCAGCAGAGAAGGTAGCTTAAGTACCTTACAATGGTATCACAGCTCGATGTATTCTGGAACTGGTGAAAGATACAGAAAACCAAGTCAGAATAAAGAAAGCTAGCAAAGTATTTTTCATCACAATGTGATAAATGCATAGATACTGCTAACATGACAATTCTTTCATAGGTGTGTGATTTAAATATGATGGTGATTATTCGGTCAACAAATGTGGTCCAGAGTTTAAGTTTAGTATGGGAATAAACTCTGACGGTATAGTTGTAATGGCAGGAAAATAATCCGGAGTAGTTACCCAAATCAAGGAGCTTGTCCCAACATGTAGATTAACTCACTGTTTCCAACACTGATAAAGTCTTGCCTTTTGGAAAAAAAGGGGATAAAAAGTAAGCTAAACTGAATAGCAAGATAAATAGTAAAAATTATGAATTATATAAAGGCAAATGCTATAAATTTAGGGATATTTCCTTTTTATATGATAATAAAGAAACTGGTTGTAAATAAAAACTAGACATGCTGACATAGATGTTATCGAGAGGAAAAACTCTATCAAGAACAAACTCTTCATATTTCTGCAATATGCTTTTTCTTTTCTTTTCTTTTCTTTTCTTTTCTGAGACAGGGTATCTCTTTGTCACCCAGGCTAGAGTGCAGTGGTGTGATCATGGCTTATTGCAACCTCGAGCTCCTAGGCACAAGCCATCCTCCCACTTCAGCCCCACAAGTAGCTGGGACTACAGGTGCATGCCACCATGCCTGGCTAATTTGTTTTTTGTTTTGTGATTTTTTGCAGAGACAGGGGTTTCTCCGTGTTGTCCAGGCTGGTCTTGAACACCTGGGTTCAAACAATCCTCCTGTCTCAGCCTCCCAAATTGCTGGTGTGAGCCACCACACCCAGCCTCTACAATATTGAAATAGTTTGTTCTCAACTTTTTAAAGATCTTCAACAAGATGCTAGACTTGTTTATTTTTCTTACATCTGTGGCATTTTTAATGATCTTTAATTTTTTCCTGCAAGAAAAGAATGTAACACATTTTCCAATGGAAGATAAGAAAGAAGGGATAAAATGAAAGTCAGAAGCTTGGAAGAACAGTTTGTTGACTGTTATTGCATGTCTCACAATTGAGCAATGATCTATGAAGCAGGGGATCTTGATGAAGCACATCAGTAAGATGAAATTCCCATAGGATATTTTTGGAGAGAGAAAGTGAGGCATGGGGTGAGTTTGCTTTAGGATATGGATATGCATCTATTACATAGGCAATTACTACCATTCTTTGTTCTTCCTTACTTGGCTCCCCTGTTTAATTTCTCAAAAAATTAAAGATAGCATGAATAAAGCATATGTAACTGAGTATTAATTATTTTTCTCTACTAAAAGCATTCCTTTTTTTGGCATTTGTCTTTTTTGGTAAATCCAATTTTCATTTTCTTTTCTTTTCTTCTTCTTTTTTTTTTTTTTTTTTTTGTTTTTTTTTTGTTTTTTTTGTTTTGAGATGGAGTCTCACTCTGTCACCCAGGTGGGAGTGCAGTGGTGCAGTATTGTCTCACTGCAACCTCTGCCTCCCAGGTTCAAGCGATTCTCCTGCCTTGGTCTCCCAAGTAGCTGGGATTACAGGTGCCCGCCACCATGCCTGGCTAAATTTTGTATTTTTAGTAGAGATGGGGTTTCACCATGTTGGCCAGGCTGGTCTCAAACTCCTGACCTCAGGTGATCCATCTGCCTCGGCCTCCCAAAGTGCTGGGATTATGGGCGTGAGCCACCGCGTCCAGCCTGTAAACACAATTTTCTTCCATTCTGCCATATGTGCCTAGAATTCTTGATGATCATGATGGTGATGATAATGATGATGGTGATGTTTATGTTACTGATGTAGATCACTCTAATTTAAAAATCTAAAATATGTGTCTCTTTTGTCCTCTTCCTGGAACAGCAAACTTTACATTCAAGGGCACCATTTGACTCTGTCACTGGAAGTGAGGCATTTAATCTTTTGAGATATCTTGGTATAATGCCACAAAAGCTTTTAAAATGGCATTTTAGTGGAGAAAGAGGTTCTGGCTCATCAACAACTACAGTTATGTACAAATTATTGTCCCAAATTACCCCTTTTTACTTTTCTTATTCTCCAATCTGAGACCTGCAGGAAAAAAAAAAAAAAAAAAACTGATTCATTTACTCATTTAGCAAAGCTGTACAAACCTTTGAAGGACTATACTGCCAATAAATGTGGTTCTCTAGTCCTCATTTTTTGGAACAAAGAAGAAATAGTCACCTGCTCTCTTGATCAGTTCAGATATACGGGGTCAGATCCTAGCTTAATAACATGTTCCAGACATGTCAGAAATACTGATACTTAGTGAAGCTGAAACAAGCAATAGTTGTCAATTTTTGTTGAGTTCTGTAGGCTAGAGAATGACAAGGTCTATCTCCACATTTTATCTTGAGTCAGCACCACACACAGTTGTCTCTTTCTCTCCTGCTTCCCTCTAGTTGCCCTAGTATGTAATGCATCTCTCCAGGTATTTGCACTTTTGTAGGCTTAGAAGACTTTTACTATTGAGATGATACAAGTAGGAAATGGCAGTGTCAGGGCTTTATATATCTGGGATGAGATTGATGACTTTGTCTAAGGCCCCAGGTACAGTGAAAGAGACTATTTTGGGCAACACTCTTGCCTTACCAGCAGCATGTGACCAGCTACCTACCGGGTCTATTGTGTCCACCCTGACTGATGAAAATGCAGTTTGGGCTTCTGGAGAATGACTTTAATAGGGTCATGGTAGATTCATACTGAAAGTTGTGAAAACTAGAAGTGTGTAGCTAGATCTCTGGTTTTGTAGTCATAAGACTTGAGATTGAGCTATTTCCAACACTTACTAGCTGGATCATCTCAGGGAAGTCACTCTAACCTATCTGAGTCTGTTTTCTGAACCATATAATGGAAATAATATCACTTCATGGACACGTTTTGGTGATTACATGCAATAATACAAGAAGAAATTTTTACACAGTGTATTCAAATACATAACTGCACAGTAATAGGTCCTCTACGTTTTATTCACATGTTTATCTTGCAGTTTATCCCTAAGGCTGCTGGATCAATCGGTAGCTCTCAGTAGGAAATGGTCTTATTTGAACTTCTTATGATTTTCTAGACCTTTCCTGACATTTCTAAAATTTTCTTGAATCTGTCATGTTCTCCAAGGAGACTCATTTCACGTTTAATTTGAATGCTTTCCAGTGCGTCTGCCTTCTCTGTGCTCAGGAGTCTGCTGTTGCTGCGAGCTGGTTGCTTATGTACACAGCTTCAGGCTGCCCAGGCTCAGGTTTAACTCACATCTTTCAGCATGGCCCTGATCTCCCTGAGGAATCTGCTCTGTTCCCCATCTCCCCGACCTGTCTCTGGGTCTAATTTACTTCTTTCTCGCCAACTGGTTATAAAATACTATATATATTCTTCTTTCAGGAAAGAGGGACAGGGGCTCCTACTGGAGGAGTTTAGGTCTCTCCTGAGTGAATTTTCGCAGACTTACTACACAATCCTCTCCAGCTTTCCAGACATGCCCCTCACATACCAGCAGTTTTACCCCCGCTTCCACCTACTGCAGTTTTATCTGGCACAGACTATATTGCTGAACCTGATCTATCACACCAGGTTTTTTCTCAAGTATGTGGATTGCTCTCTCAGGGTACCCACTGGGACTCACTCTAGTCTATTGTTTCTTGTCACTCCATACAAACTAGATTCAGATTGTCTTCTTTGAGCCTCCTGGACTGTGTGTAAATCAGAGATTCTGCCTAGACACTGGTGAATATGCCAATAAACTGCTTATACCAAAGTACCACAACCTTACTTACATCCTCCCATTCACTATAAATAATTTGGGTAAGAATAACTGAATTGCTTTAAAAACAAGGGTTACATATAACTAGATAAGCAGCATCAGAACATGTAACTCCTCAAAAAAAAAAAAAGCCTCTTTTTAATATTAATACCTGCCCTGATGGATTAGCCACTTATCATTATGAAATACCATTATTTGTTTCTAGTAACAATTTGTCATTAAATTTGCCTATTTTTCATATACTCAGTATGGTCATTCCAGCTTTTTTGGTCATTGCCTGCATATCACATATTTTTCTATGGTTTTACAGGCATACCTCAGAGATATTGCAGGCTTGGTTCCAGATCACTACAATAAAGTGAATATCGCTGTAAAACAAATCACATGAATTTTTTGTTTCCCAGTGCATATAAGTTATGTTTACACCATATTGCAGTCTATTAAGTATGCAGTAGCATTATGTCTAAAAAATACATACCTTAATTTAAAATACTTTATTGCTAAAAAATGCTAACAAGTATCTGAACCTCAGTGAGTCATAATGTTTTTGCTGGTGAAAGATCTTGCCTTCATATAAATCTTTTTTAGATATGTACCATATCTTAAATAGAATGAAAGTAAAACATTGTTTTTAAATATTAGCTAAATACCATTGCCTGCTTGAGCCTTAGTCTGAAAATTTACTCTCTCTTAAAATACATTAGTTTTAACAATGTAATGAAGATATCTCAACTCTAAAGACTATTCTTGACCCACTAAAAGAAATCAATTAAAAGGGAGAAAGTTCTACCCACTTAATTCAGTGTTATTTAATGCACTACTTGAAATTCCCTGTACACAGTCCACATTTTGCAAAATGCTCTACTAGTGAGAGCTGGCCAATTCTTCTACTCTTTATAGAGACATATATTTTCAACATAGAAAATACTTGGGGCTCATCTCATTGAGTATAGCTGAGCAGCAAAGGATGTGGAACTACATATGGTAGTACTAAATTGATGCCTAAACAGTCCAACAGTGTGAAACAGGGAACGATTATCACATTAAACGGAGCACTGGGTTCTTTTAGTCACCATATATTTCTTTAGAGCAAAGTAGAAATCTCATTTGTGTGTCTAGACTAGTTCTTTTTCTGATATTGGAATCAGTCACTGAACAAAGTCACTCTTTTAGTTGTCACAATGGTTGGTTTAAAGAATGTTAGTGTTACAACGTTTATTGGAAGACATTGAAACTGAACTTTACATTTTCTGTATGAGAAAGCTGAATACAGACAGGTGAAATCAATGCCTCTGGCTCTCCCTGCTACTTCATGGCAAAACCAGGCACTAGAGCCCTGCCCAGTGGCTTTTCCTCTACACCAGTGGTTCCCCCACCTGCTTGCACATTAGAATCACCTGAAGGGGCCAGGGGCAGTGGCTCACACCTGTAATCCCAGCACTTTGGGAGGCCAAGGTGGGCAGATCACGAGGTCAGGAGTTCAAGACCAGCCTGGCCAATATGGTGAAATCCCATCTCTACTAAAAATACAAAAATTAGCCAGGCATGATGGCACACGCCTGTAGTCCCAGCTACTTGGGAAGTCGAGGCAGAAGCATCGCTTGAACCCAGGAGGTGGAGGTTGCAGTCAGCCGAGATTGTGTCACTGCACTCCAGCCTGGGCAACAGAGTGAGACTCCATTTCAAAAAGAAAAATCACCTGAAGGGTCTAGCAAAAATAGTGACACTTGAGCCTCACTCTAGTGAAGCCAGGGCTGAGAGTCCCTTTTTTTTTTTTTTTTTTTTTTGAGACAGAGTCTTGCTCTGTCGCCCAGGCTGGGGTGCAGTGGCCGGATCTCGGCTCACTGCAAGCTCCGACTCCTGGGTTTAGGCCATTCTCCTGCCTCAGCCTCCGGAGTAGCTGGGACTATAGGCGCCCGCCACCTCGCCCGGCTAGTTTTTTGTATTTCTTTTTCTTTTTTAGTAGAGATGGGGTTTCACCGTGTTAGCCAGGATAGTCTCGATCTCCTGATCTCGTGATCCGCCAGTCTCGGCCTTCCAAAGTGCTGGGATTACAGGCTTGAGCCACCGCGCCCGGCCAAGAGTCACATTTTATGCCACTCTCTTGCAGAGTAGAAATATTTACAAATATTAGCTGATGGATTCAATTTTTTTGCCTTTGCTCTATAAGTGTCCATGCTGAAGCATCCATTGCCTTAGGGTGTGATAGAGAAAAAGCTAAGGGCAAAAAAAGTCATTGTTCACCTTTGATTTTCAAAATAGACTTTAAAAAGTGTTTATCAAAAAGAATTTGAAAGCTAGACTTTCAATGGCAATGGCAAGGCTCTTGAGAGAGAAAAGGCTTCTCTAAATTCCAAAATCTTTCTTTCTAGTATCAAAAGTCAGAAACTGTTGGACTCAGACATAGAGTGTAAGTGAGCCACATAAGAGGAAAATGTCAGGCTATGTTGAAAGAGGCATCTCCAACTACACAGAAATGAGAGTAAAATATTAATGATGACTACTTTCTTAGAGAAAACTGGAAGCAAACAAAAGATGCATGTCTTAGGCTGGCTACCTGATGTAGAGAAACAGGAACAATAGGAGAAGGAGAGAGAGGGGAGAGAGAGAGAGATAGAGAGAGAAAGAGAGAGAGAGAAATTTTTAAGGTATTGACTCAGGTGATCATGGAGGATAGCAAATCCAAAATTACAGGGTCAATTTATAGGCTGGAGACCCAGGGCAGGGCCAATGTTGCAGTTCCAGTCTAAAGGCCAACTTCTAAAAAAAATGTATTCATGTAGGAGGAAGAGGGTGCCGGGGGAGTCTTACTGCATTCAGGTCTTTAACTGATTGGATGAGGCTTACCTACGTTATATAGAGTAATCTGTTTTACTCAAAGTTCACCAATTTAAATGTAACCCTCATCCAACAAATACCCTCACAGAAACATTCAGAATAATGTTTGATCAAATTTCTGTGTACAGTTACCTTACAAAGTTGATAAGTAAAATTAACCATCACACCTAGTATATGCCCAGTTGTGCTTCTGTTACCTGTGGCAAATCCATACGGGTCTGCAGCAACCTCAATTCTTGCCTCCTCAGAAGAAAGAATTGAACTGAGGGGCATAAGGCAGAAGAAGAGATGGAGGCAAGTTTTACAGCAGGAGTGGAAGTTGATTAAAAAGCTTTAGAGCAAGAATGAAAAGAAAGTAAATTACACTTGAAAGAAGACCAAGTGGGCATCTTGGAAGTCAAGTGCAGAATTTGACATTTTCAGTTGGGGTTTTATATGCTGGCATACTTCCAGCGTCTTGCATCCCATTACCTTTGATTCTTCTCTTAGGGTAAGCTGCCTGCATGCATGGTGGCCTGCTAGTACTTGAGAGGTGAGCATGAGCAGTATGTTTACTGGAGTTGTACACATACTTACCTGAGGTGTTCTTCCCTCTTCCAGTGAAATGCCCCCAGAAGGTCAGACGCCAGTTAAACTCCACCATTTTGCCTCTTAATGCACATGCTCAAGCCCACTCACACAATTCCTGAAATCTTATTGGGAAGCTGCTGATCACCAGTTACAGGAAATTTTATCTATTGGGAAACTGCCTTAACCTGGTGAGGGCTACAACCAATTATTATTTTAGAGAGGTAGTGTGACAATCACCTGACACCTCACCATCACCTGATGGTTGCCTGACATTCCTGCTGGAGTTGGGGGAGGCATCTCCTGCCCCACTCATACCTGGCTAGCTACGTACTGTAACACTTCTACCAAACCTATCTCCTACTCTCTCCTTTCTGTTGTGCCCCAGCCAAAATTCAAGGAGGAAGAGTATCTGCTCCTAGATAGCTTTTAGGGTCAAAATGCAAAATGATTCATAGGAGACAACTTTATATACCAGAGAGACAACATGAGGATCCGCATATCCTAAAACTTTATTTACTGTTAGAATTTTTTAAGTGGGGAGAGAAGTTACATATAGAATAGCACAGGATCGAAAAAGATTACCCCAGTATCTTGAATATTGTAGCTGCTAAAGAAATGTTAGTTGCCCTGGAAAAAATATTTAGCTATCAAAATGTAGATATCTGTAAAAAATAAAGTTTCTGATTCATATCTTAATGGTTCACCTACTGTTACAGCTTTTAAATCAAAGCTAGATTATGTAACGTCTTTTGTGTAGTTGGAAGAGCTGGGGAGAGTTAAGTATGGGGAAGGGCATGGGCAGAGATGTGCAGATACTATCCGTCAAAGTTTTGAGTACTAGAACAATAACACATAATAAAATTAATTTTCTCTGTACAAATTTATATTCTTTCACCACTGAGTTATTTTCTGTGTTTATACATGGTAATTTAGTGAGAGAAAATGACATCAAGATTTCTTAAAATGTATTATGGATGGGTAATGATTTTTAAAGCAGAGAAAATATATGTAATCATTGAACAGGTGTCTGTGCTTGCAAAAAGAAGTAAATAACCATTTAAAAACAATTCTTCATCAGAATGAGTTTAACTTCTAAAATATGATGGACAATATATTCTGCGGATACTTAATACAAATTCATTTGAAAGGCATGCTAGATCTTTTACTCAGTGATCAATTGCTGTGTCTTTATTTTTATTTTAGAAAGCCAAAAAGAGAGAGACTATAATTACTCTGAATAATACAGACCAATATTAAGCTCTTTGCTTTCATTTTATAGCTCTGTGTGACAATAAATATACATTTATATTAGTTCCTTATTTTAATCCTTCATTTGGGCAACAAGGGCTTGCTATATTATTAGCTTTTTGTATAATGTGATATGCGTAGGGAACATCCTTTACCTATCTAAGACCATATTGGCAATAGATTGAGAATCCAGATGACTGGAATCTATGAGACTTATTCAAGATATTGCTTTAATGGTTTATAGGAGGTTCTGACTTAGGTCAAATAAGATGCAATGTTCAATTTGAAACTATCAGCATATTTGTATTTTATATGTAACCACATACTCTAATATTGAGAGAAAGTTGAGATTAGCATCACATTTTAGCCACAGGACTCTGGAATGCCAAAATCCTTCTCTAGAAAAATACCTCCCACGATTTTCTGGAAAGATATAAATGAAGATGACAATGACCAGCTAAACAAAATAACACTTCATTAAAAATTAAGTCTTTGCTGCCCCAAAAGCCACTGACAAACTCTGGTAAATTGTGCTGGGATTCAACAGAACTCATGCCTAAGTGATATACAAGAGTGACCATCATCCTGTTGAGCTGACATTTAGAAAGAATCACTCCTATAGAACAAAACTGGTATCTGCTAGCTCCGAAAGACATGGAGGCAAGGAAGCAAAAAAGAGTTTTTGCTCCATTGGCCTAGCACTGAGTTAGCCTACACCACTTGCTGTAGACCTTCAAAGATCAAGGCAAGGTCTCCTGCTGTGCAGGAGGGTGGAAGAAAAAAAAGTGCGTGTGTGTGTGTGAGAGAGAGAGAGAGTGAGAGAGGCAGAGATAGACAGAAAGCTGGTACCCTTACCACTTTTCAATTGTGGAAGAAGAAATACTGGGGAAAGCAAAATCAAAGCCTCTTGAAAACTCCACCTGTAGGAAACTCAGCATGTCATCAATCAGTGGACAAGCAGTTCAGCTCTAGTTCCTTAGATGGAAGGAGAAGGAGAGGAAGGATAGCACTCCTAACTGTTGAGCTGATTTGGTCATGGGAAGGATGTAGAAAAGAAGCCCAGAACAACCCCAAGCTAACATCTGTCTCATAGATAAGTTTACGATTCTGTGGGATTTTTGGTTTTCACAAAATATTTTTTCAGCCATATAACATTTATTTCTTTAGACCCATGATATACATTTTTTAAAAAGTTTTCCAGCTCCAGAAATATAATTTCAAGGAGTATACAATCAAAGTTCACTCATCTACTCAATACTCATTGAGAACAACACTGAGTTTTTTGAGGGGTATAAAGAAGAACTAAAATGAATCTGCCTTTGAAGAAACTTGCATTTTAGTAGTCATTGTCAAAAATAACTAGCATACAAATGATTAAGTAAAAATTGTCATAAAATATATATAGCTCAAGGACACTGAGAGTTTAGAGAAAAATGATTTTTTTTTTTTTGTTTGTTTGAGACGGAGTCTCGCTCTGTCGCCCAGGCTGGAGTGCAGTGGCCGGATCTCAGCTCACTGCAAGCTCCGCCTCCCGGGTTCACGCCATTCTCCGGCCTCAGCCTCCCGAGTAGCTGGGACTACAGACGCCCGCCACCTCGCCCGGCTAGTTTTTTGTATTTCTTAATAGAGACGGGGTTTCACCATGTTAGCCAGGATGGTCTCGATCTCCTGACCTCGTGATCCGCCCGTCTCGGCCTCCCAAAGTGCTGGGATTACAGGCTTGAGCCACCGCGCCCGGCCGAGAAAAATGATTTTTTAAGCAATAAATTTCACTATGATTTGTATAAACTCATATAATTGGTTTTGAAATGACCATTTAAAAATTATAAACAGAACGCATATAATACTTCTTTTGAAGAGGAAAAAAAGCAGATAAACAAATATACACCTGAATGATTCAAATATTGATGCATCTGTTCCAAAGCTCTAAAACTAATTAGATATTTGGTTTCATGATTTCTATTAGCTTTTAAAAAATAGGCATCTATTAACATAGTTTGGTATTATAATGACAAACAATTAGTGATAATTGTTCTATTCTGGAAAGAAATAATAATTGAAAGTAGTTGGCTCTTAAATAAATTAAAAAGTAAGCTTGCTAACTTAATTTTAAAAATTTGATTTAGGGAATTTATTTTAGGAATCTTCCACTTTGGATGTATAAAGAACTTGAAGAAAATAAAATTCTTTTTCTTGCTTTGGTTATTTCTCATTAGCTTCCCCTTATCTTCCCTCCACCCTACTAACCCCACAGACCCTTACGTTACCCATTTACATTTCCACTGGAATATTAGAGAAAATATCAGGGTGTTTTTAAGAGCCTGGAAGCTGAGAAAAATTCCTTATAAGATGGAATTAATTATAATCACTTGAGAGATTTGAATAATTAGTTGAAAGTTGCAGAAGGCAGATATCAGCTCAATATAAGGAAGAAATCCCTGAAGATTAGGAAGAATTAACAACCATTTTCTTAAGATGTTTCCAATACCTTAATTTATTCAAAGGCGAACTGGAAAGTCCTTTACTGGATATTGTAGAGCTGATTGACGTAAACATTCATCGGGACTGGTGAAGAGCTAGACTTGTTATGTAAGTTTTCTTTATGAACTGAAAGGCTTTCTGTCACTGAAATTATTTTCTAACAAAGGAGTTATTCGCACTATGTTTCTGTCTCAGAAAATTGTATCCCCTACATGATTTATTCCCTGAAATTGTTTTGAACTGACCCATCCAGATAATCCTGCACCTGGTAGACGTGGGACATTCAGGGGAAGAATGAACTTGGGACACAAAATTAGATATGAGATGCTAAGTTGGACATGCACATTCTTGTTATACCTATTACCTCCAGTGTATTGGAGAATAATTGAATATTTCAGAAGGGTAGATGTAACTATAAGTTTCAGAATGAGAGCTTGGTGTCATTCAGTTGAGTTAAATAGAATGTGGTCAGAAGTTAGCCATCTTTGGCACCTATGCACAAAATTTCCACAAATATAGTTTGATTGCTGATAAAAATCCCTGCATTCTCCAACACCGGACATCTTCTGGTATGCTAAAACCATGGAGAGAGTGGCTCAGATCTCTGTGCATTATAGAAGATGCAAGAAAGTATTACAAAGGTCAAGTGAGCAGATATACTAGAAACTATAGCAATGCCATTATTGGATATGTCATTGTGGGTCGCCGCTGATGACTGGTAGAACTACCACCACTACCGTGAGCAGATAGACTCAACTTTGGGGTTTGATGTTATCTAGTTCATAGGTCTCCTAATCAGTGCCACTCTGGCATAGACAGATATCACCAACTTCGGCCACACTGCTCATAGAAGCCTGTACAGGACATCAGATTGCAACATCAACACATATCTTCCGATTAGCATGATATACATCTTGAGACCCTTATCAGTGAGCCTAGTCTTTCTCATAGCTAAGCAACCCAGCACTTGTCATCCTTGTATAAAACCCATGATTTTCTTGTCAGTTAGCATGTTTTTGCCTGCAAGAAACAGATAGCCCAACATAAAGTAGCTTAAACAACAAAATAATTTGTTGACTGTCATAAGTCTCCAATTTCCTAAGCCCTTATAACTTCTTTCTATTTCCAACACTGTTGCCCTAAGTAATGTTTTTAATATATTTCACCTAAGCTTTTTTTTTCAACTTTTATTTTAGATTCAGGCAGTACACATACAGGTTTGTTACCTGGGAATATTTCATGATGCTGAGGTTTGAATTATTCCGTCACCCCGGTGCTGAGTATAGTACCCAACAGTTAGTTTTTGAGTCCTTTTCCCCTTCTCTTCCTCCCACCTTTAGTAGTCCTCAGTGTCTGTTGTTGCCATCTTTATGTCCATGAGACCCAATGTTTAGCTCCCACTTATAAGTAAGAACATGTGGTATTCATTTCACCTAAACTTTCGAAGTTATATCCTACCTGGTAATTCTGCCACTCATTAATAATTTCCTACCATAGCCATTTATTCATTCATTCAACATTTTGAGTGCCTGCTATCCTATTTTGGGGGAAGAATATGTCATTGAATGAGTTATGTTGCAGTCCCTAAATTTAAGGAGGTGTTTTAGTAGGGAGAGGGTAGGCTATGGTGCAACATCAAATGATAACAGAGGTTTACTCTCTAACTATCCATCTTTTATAGAATGACTGTGGCTCTGCTCCATGCCAGTTTACCTCAGAAGCTAGGCAGATAGGCCTTGATCTGGAAATTTGCCCACTGGTATGGCACAAAGAAAGAAAGTGTGACAAAGCACAAACTTTCTCAAAATTTCTGCCTGCAAGTGACCTATATCACATTCATTTATATTTCACTGCTCAAAGCAAGTTGCTTGACATAACTGACTTCAATAATGAGGGAATCATACACCTCTTCCAAGGAAGGCACATGGATATTGGTGAAGAGTAGTGCAATCAACCATGTGACATTAAAATTTAGAGCAGAGATCAGTAAACTACAGCCTGCCACATCATTCTGTAAATAAAGTTTTATTGAGACACAGACACACCCATACATTTACATATTATCAATGACTGCTTTTGCACTACAATGGCAGGGTTGAGTAGTTGTGACACAGACCATATGGCCCAGAAAGCCTGAAATATTTACCATCTGGTCCTTTACAGAAAATATTTTCCTACCTTGATTTAGAAAAGCAAAAAGATACGAAATAAACTGCAATATTTAATCATGCATTTCCTGTGTTTATTAGCTATTAGCAACAATGATGATTGCTTTCTTTCTATACAGACTCCATTAGGATACAAGATATATTTTTGAAAAAATATTGGTTTCTGGTGATGAGCAATCTTCTGGTAGCTTCAAGATTCCATCCAGCATTTTTAAGTTTGGCAAACAGGAGAATACTCTAAAGCAAAAGTTAAAAAAAGGAAACACTATATTGAACAAAAGCATTTTATTTCACTTATTCTCTTTATAAGTGAATGGACTTTGCTATTGTTATAAGGAAGATGAATGGCTATCACTTCATTCTGTGTTCTTTATCTTTGCAGTGGAGCTAAAATAAAATATTACTCATTTTAGTTGACCTGATGATATTGCCATAGCTTGCCCTTTCAGGGATCTAATAGATCTTTCAGCAGGTGGTAAATATTGATCAGAGAAGTGGGACTGTCTACAATCTGTTTTTATAAGAGAATTTCATTCCAGTTTTTACAGTCTTATAAGGGAAAAAAAATCAATGAGTGGATTTAGCCAACTAACCATGAGAGACAGAATGAGATCATGATATATGTGCTCATTATAAAGTTAAAAGTTTAGAAAGAGAGAGAAAGTAAAGTAAGCCCACGATATTCAGTGATAGTTAAAGAAGAATTCTGGCTGATAAATATAGAAGAGGGAGTGGGAAATAATATTGTGCTGTTATTTTTTTCCTGAAAGAGAGCACTTCTAAAGCTTGTATTTCAAATTCAGGGAGTCACTTCTATGTTCAGAAACAGATCCTTCAGTTCAATCCAGTTAACAGTGATCATATACTAGCGGCATTAAAAAGCAGCATTTTCTTTAGAATGACAGCTTTTCTAGATCTGGGAATTCTGAGGGCTCAGGCTGGGGGGAATCTATGGCATTTGAATTTGCCTGCATGAAAGATATGGAAACTTCTTAGCAGATATGCCAAGTCAACTAATGATGGTGCTGACCTCCTTGAAAGCCCCCATTGGCTACATGATTTTCTTAACATTAATTGCTTCCTGTGCATCTCTTTTAATCCTCACAACAACTCTGTCAGATTGGTTTTTATCCTTCATTTAAAGTAACTTATCCAAATCATAAGGCCTGTAGGTGACGAAGCAAATATTAAAATCTATGTCTTCTGGCTTCAAAATTAATACTTAGCTGGCAAGAATTTCTAGCCACTGATTTTTTTTTTTTTTTTAAGTCAAGCAATAATGAACTAATATAATGTTTGACTCCGGGAGAATGAGACAGAAGTTTGCCTGTAGGTGTCCCGGAAATGGGGCCACCTTCTAACCTACTGGGACTTACACTATTAGTTCTATCATTAAGTCCTTTCTCTTTTGAATTGTGCTGTCTTCTTATTGGAGGATCTGAAACAAAGGAGGAAGGGAAAGCAGTCACAATTCTAGGTGATAATGGTCAAGAAAAGCTTGTAATTTAAATAATTCTGAGCATGGTGTGTAAAAAGAGTCAACTGAAGCTCTGGCCCAAATCCTCAACACAGATACCCAGTGACAAAATTAAAGCTATTATAATCTTCAAGGTGCAGATTTTTGGCTGGGTGACTGAACCCATATTTGAGTGAACTTCTGACTCCAGCTTAGTTCCTTAGCATGAGTGGATGCTTAAACCTTTTCCTTGTACTTTAAAATGACTCCATCATTCTGTTCAACACAACCCTGCACTACCTAAGTTAATATAACCTGGCTTTTTCTAACTTGAAAGTCAGCATATATATACCTTGGACTCAATCCAATAGAGTTAATACTGGAAAACCAGAAGAACCACATTATATCCCTCATTCCTACATAACTCTATACCACATCATGAATTTTGTAGACAGAATTATAGTAAGACCTCAGGGCATATCCGATTTCAGACAATTCATCTTAATACTATTATTGTAAGGCATTCTTTGAAGAGAGGTAAGAGGCTGAGTTGGGACCAAAATGCTTTATAAAACCCCACATATGAATTAACAAAACTGAAATACAATACTATTAAATTAACCTTATGACTAGGAATGTGCTTTCTTATGAATGATGTTGAAATGTCCAGCTAAACCTCCTCTGATTATAGGAAATATAATTTTAAACCTCCAAATATTATTATGGTTAAATATTAGCTCAATATTATAGCAACTGTGCTGCTAGTTTTCACTGTTACGTGAAAGCAATTTAAGAATCTATTATCACAGACATGAAATTTTGCTTCCAGACTACAGTCATAGGGGAGACAACTGCAGTAATGAGATTTATGTAACAACAGAGATTAGAATTTCTGTTTTGACAAATTTTCATTGTACACGAGGCATTGAAGAATCTAACCTCATATAGGCTTCTAGGATACAGTTGCTGTTCATGGGAAAAGAGCAGTGTGAGGAAGGAAGATGGTGAAAACTATGTCTTTTACTGAAATGAAAGTAAGCAAAAGATTGTAATCGTAGAATAGAAATAGACCCTGGAGATGATCTAACTCTTTGTTTGACAGATTTGCCTGGGAGGGGAGATGACCTCAGTCATGGATGCAAATACAGGCTGTAGAATTCATTTGCTTGTTTTTATCCTTTTAATTCCCGTAAGCACAATAATTAGTGGTACTGGGAATTAGCTGGAGACAAATAGATGGGCATATTACTGGGTGCACACTTCAATGTTTACATTCCATTACTATCATTGGGAATGTTCTCAGTTGTGACAAAGTAATAAAAATGGTTTCTTCTTGGCAGGTTTTTGAGCTCTTTCGACCACTGGAGTAAACTGAATTCTTTGTATTCACTTAGTGTTGGCCCTGGGGCCCAAAGAGTGAAAGTAATACCAGAGAATAAACCATTTATAAAGTTGTCACATGCAACTTAATAAAATATATATATGTATAATTTTTTGAAAGACATCATATCTATTAAGCATGTGGGAGAAAATGTGTGGAATTTGAAAGTCTAAAATTAAACATCTTTGTATAGGTAAAGTCATTACAGAAGGAGCCTAAAAATCTGTATAGCAACTATAAATTAACCAAGAGAAAAGAGTGTATTAAGATAAATTTTTAAAAAGATAAAGAAAGATCTGTTCAAAAGTCTTTAGAACGAGATCAGAAGCATGAAGTGTTCAACATAGTACAGATTCTATAACTATTTGCTGGGTAAATTTGAGCAAGAGAGGAACAATATTTTAAAATATAGTTAAAAGTGTAATATTCAATGAAGTGCAAAAGGTGACTTAGGGTGTCTGGGGCCTTACCGCTTCCTGTAATTTTGGTGGAACTCACAAGGGTTCCTCTTAAGAATAAGGGATTCCAGTGGAGTGCAACGTAAACTGGAGAGTCCAATAAGAGTCTCAATGTGGTTTTCGGCCAAGGATAAATGCTGTATCTGAGGTATCTTTGGTAATTGTTTGAAAGACATGAGATGGTTTTTGCTCATATTTAAAATTCTGCAGCTGGATACAAAAGAGAAACATCTTGTTACTTGTCTCCTAAAGAGAATGGTTAACTACCAAATCTAACATAGGACTAGCATGCCTTATGTAGGCAATAACCCCTCAATAGAGTAACAGTGATGTTACTGTCATGATGGTCACACACAAACTATGTGACAAATATAGTTTCCTAAGAAAATTAGAAATATTTATATTAGAATATTAAGAGAAAATAAGCAAGATACATGAGGCCATCAGTTTGTGGAGCACAGGAATCTGTTTTCTTTTCCAATGAATGTGCTTGGTACCTGACTTGGCCCATGGTGGATTCTTGATATGTCTTAAATAAAAGGATGAATAGCTGCATATCATCTCAGCAATATAAAAGTGGACACACACAAAAATAACAACTTGTGAAAAATACTGTTTCTAAGTAGTGAGATTAGAGTTATTTTTCTTACTACCTTTCTGTAATTTAAAAACCTCTATATTGAGAAAATAGCATTTTAAATCAGAAAGGAGGCATTTTTAATATAAAAGAACACTAAAGTATCCTTAGAAACAGTAAAATGTATTAGGCATTTAAATTTATACATTTTCCTGATAGATAATGCTTCTCAATGTGTTTGCCTTAAAACTATAACTGTACAAGACTGGGTGAATAGAGAAAATAATTCAAAATCTGTCACTGACATCTTGCCTTAAGGAAAACTTCCTTTATGTATAAGTTAGGATTTAATATTATGAGGTAAATACAGGGTATATATTTATGGGCCTTGGGCCCCACAGAGACACTTGGTAAATGGTCATTGCTAACGGGAAAGAGGGTACTGTAAAGAGAGAACTGCAACACAGAAACATTAGGGGAAAAAAATCCCTTTGAACCACCTAGATTTCATTGTAATTTTTTTGAATCTATTATTTTTATTTTTGTTCTTTCCTTTCAGTCCCTCTCCATATGTATATTTTATATAGAGCTCATCTTATCTTTGATAACTTTTGGCTTCTGCTTATTTCCAGAATTCATACAGACTTCAGGAGCACTTCAGTACTATGACAATTTCTCATTGAAAAACCAGCCCAAGAAGTTCCTACCCCCGTGCCTCTCTCCCCATTCTCCTCTGAAGTCTGTTATTTTCTTGTTTACCAGTCATGCTCTCACTTTTTCATAGGGATCCTTTTATCCTTTCAGTATCTCAGATTCACCACACCACAGATTGCCCCAGTCGATAGGAAATGTTAGGGGAGAGAAGGGGGGCAAAGCAGGTGGGTGGTGACACAACTTTCTCTGTCTTGGCACTTCCTGTCTGCCAGACTGTTTCCCTCTTGTGTACAGCTATCATGACCTCTTTCTGTGACCTTCTCTCAGCCAATGCTCAGAATTGTATCTTAACCTGCTCTAGAAATTACCCTTCCTTTTTGTGGATGCTCAATTTCCTTCATCTAATTCACTCCTGAGGAGCTCTGTTGGCCCCTCTCATTGCCACCAAAGCTCACTCCACCTACCCATTCTGCCTGCTGAAGCAAATAGCAGCTCCCTGTAAAAAGGGTTCTCTAGCAATCCCTGAGTAGAAAGAGATTATTTTTAACAATATGACTTTGGAATCCTTGAGAAACCAAAGAGTCTATATATATTTTTTATTTTTAGTTTATTTCTGTCCTTAATCTGATAACCAGCCTCCGCTCCAATAACAGAATGTTACCCTACAGGCTACTATTGTCAACTACCTTGTAAAGTCTTTCCCCATAGGTGTTCAATAAATATGACTAACTAAAAATTAATGTCTTAAACCATAATGTATATGTCATGTAATTGCATTTTCTAGTTTACATCACAATGAAAATGGCAAATTTTTCTACTCATACAAATAACTTTCCTAAAAATTGGTAATAAAATATTAATTTGAAAAAAACAGATGTTTCCCTCTAAAGTATGACATTTTGATATATAAATTTCTCTTTTGGCCTTGCTGTATGTGCCACTTCAGTACAAAGTGTCACCTTTAAGACCTGACCACATGGGGCCAGGTGCAGCCAATGATCACACATATCCAAATAGAGAAGACTTAACTTTAACCTGTTAACTAGACATGCTACAGAGCAGATACCTTGGCAATCTTATGGCACTTAAGTCCACCAGTGAATTATCCACTAACCAGAGGGTTTCAACTCGAATTAGTCTTCTAAGAATTCTGTTAAAATTTTCAACTTGGTAAGGATCCCCCAAATCCTGAAATGAAATGTTCAAATTCTGAGGAAAAACAAATAAAAAGAAAAAAGTAAGGCTTTTGTCAGCTTTAGTTATTCATTTAAAATGTATTGTGTATATTAATTATACCAGTAGTTTTTAACCTTTTTTTTTTTTGTCTTCCAGAGTACTCATACATCCAAACACAATTATGTTGTAGCAATTTTCAAGTTAGGGAGGGTGAAGATCTTGATCAGAATTACTGAGCAGTATACAGGGTTTGGGAGGGTTCCACGGGTGTATGGAGGAAGAAGGACAGGATTCTTAAGCAGATTCTGAGATTTTCTAGGGGTGTAGAATAGAAGGGATAAACTTCTGACTGCTTTACATGATCAGTAATCATTAGCTTCACTTGGAAATTCTCAGAAATCACATTTATAAAATTTTTAGAGTAAGATAACATAATTTGGAAGACGAAAACTATGATTTTGTTTAAAGTAACTAGAGATACATATCTAAAAATGACTTGGTGTGCTTCAAAGATAGTGAATATTTTATTTTCACTTTAAACAGCAGTCAACTTTGGTGTAAAATACATTGCTACCACTCTCAGTGGTTGCATTGCTCTTCTAAACTGCATTCCTAAAAGTCAACTTAATTTTTTTATTTCCATATGTTGCCATCAATTTCTGTCAATCAAAATATTGAATAGAATGACAATCCCTTTTTTAAAAATTCGAGGCCAAATAATTTGCTGTTTTTAAGGAAATTCAGACATTATATTTAGGAAGATTAGTAACATCTTGATATTTTTAGATATTATACTTTATAAAATGTGATACATGAAAATTTATTTTCCAAAAGCATACAAAGTCTTTATTTTAAAATAAAACTTGAGAAATGATAAAAGTTTATGTGTATCGCCTATACACTAACATCATCTCCTCAGAAAAGTTTTTTAAAAAATTTAACACTATTTCCCAACTAAGTTTTCTATGATAGTTTAGAGTTTATTTAGCCATTCTCTTACAGTATAGTTATTGAAAGGATAATTAATTCTTCCATGATAGTTTATTAGAAAGGCTCCATTGACTTTAAAGTATACCCAAGGTTAAAATTGCAAGTATAAAGAAGGAATGAATATAAACACCAAAATGACTACTCCTAAAGAGAGACTGGGAATGGATGTCAAAGCCTTAGGTGTATTGTTTAAATTTTTTAAATAAATAAGGGGGTGTGTTGTTTACATTTGTACTAGATTGTAACCATTCATTATATATTAATAACTTTAATTTGAAAAGAAAGAACCATACTGGGACATGGTATTCTATTTTCTTATCGTTCCCTGAAAAATTGCATAACTTTGAGCAAGTCAGTTCTCTTCCTGGACTTCCTTTTCCTTTCTGAAAATAAGAAATTTAAACCAGATCCTCTGTGAAGCTCCTTCTCATTCCCTAATTTCTTAATTCTATGGTATATAAGTCTGTGAAGCAAAGGAGGCGTCAGGAGTCCTCAACAAGGAGTTTTAGGCTCTGTTTCATTTCTGGAAGTCTTCTTAAACTTTTCAAGCATAATTTTATCCCTTTAATATACAAAAATATTAGCCTCTCACTCTGTTGTGAGGAAGTTGACTTTTTTTTTATTGCCAGAAGCACATGTCCCAGTTAAATCTTCAGTCCTCTGCCTAAGCATGACTTGATCCAACTGGAGTTAGAAGCTTGAGTCGCAACCCCACAGATTTGTAGTGGTCAGGTTGACTAACTGCAGGGGAAGTTTCAATGCTAGTGGTTTAGTCAGCAGGGTGATTTTCAGCAACTAGAAATGAAAATCCAGTTCCCTCACTGGGGAAAAATTTGATTTATTCCAGCATAGCTTTGTTTGAGCTGGCTGCTCAAAAGTTTCATCCTGATGCATTGTTCAAAGGATTCCAGATTGCATCATAAACTCATTGATATGGATTATTGTCCAACATTTGACTTTTTTTTATTATTAACAATTTTGTTCTTCTCAAATATTTTAAACTTCTTCTCAGAGTTCAGCAATATCAGGTTAAAATGAAGGTTAGAAAATATGTAACATATTATGATGAAAAGAAGGGGAAAGAGAAACAGAGAAGCCCAAACACCGGGAGTTTTACAGAAAGCTGTGAAGACATGCTAAAAGTTGTGTTATTTATGCCCAAAAAAAAAAAAAAAAAAAAAAAAAAAAAAGATGTCACAATTTAATCAATGGATAAATAGGCTTTAAAAAAAATAAAAATAAAAACTCCTACCCTGCAGTCTTCCCAGTTTTCTTGTAGCCATGTTTCCCATTTGATTTTTTCAAGAACTCTTTTCCTTGGGGGCAAGGTACACTCTACCTGTCTGAAAAGTTGCTCTTCTTCAGAGGGTCCTAGATAAGAACCACAAGGTAAGATTTTGGAAGTATGTTTAGGGGGCAGGACTGGCACCTTCACTTGCTATTTGGCCAGTTGTTTGAAACTCCCACTGGATATCACAACTGGGGAAAGTATGATTTGACCCACACAGTGTGAGCAGTAGTAAAATGATTTAACCCACTTCTGTCTCCCTAACCTGGTTGGGGGAAAGATTGGAGACAGGGAAAGATCCAGGACTTCACCAAATTTTTCATTTTCTAATAGTTGAAAATCATTTTTTTAAATTTTGCCAACTAACTTTCCTCTCATATCTTCTAAGGAAAATTGAGCTATACCTCTTATTTGACAAAACTAAATCAGATTCACAGTTATGACAATAATAAATTAATCAAAATATGGCTATTAAATATCTAAACCACTCAGTTTTCTCATTATTCTTCTGCTATAGGAGCCTGTGGATGTGTGTGAAGGGCTTACTACTGAGCCCTCTCAAAACAAGATGAGTGATACAAAAAAGGGGAAATTTGAAACAAATCAGCAACTTTATTTCTTTTTCATCTTCTTTGCTTAAAAAGCAGAAGAAAGTTTTTTAAAAACTATATTAAGGCTATAATACAGGTTATAAGGTTATTAGGTTATAGATTATTTAAATTGTTCTTTTTTTGATGGAGTCTCGCTCTGTCGCCCAGCCTGGAGTGCAGTGGCGGGATCTCAATTCACTGCAAGCTCTGCCTCCCGAGTTTACGCCATTCTCCTGCCTCAGCCTCCCGAGTAGCTGGGACTACAGGCGCCCGCCACCATGCCCGGCTAGTGTTTTTTTTGTTTGTTTTTTTTTGTTTGTTTTTGTGTTTTTTGTATTTTTTTAGTAGAGACGGGGTTTCACTGTGTTAGCCAGGATGGTCTCGATCTCCTGACAGGGTTTCACCATGTTGGTCAGGCTGGTCTCGAATTCCTGACCTCGTGATCCGCCCACCTCAGCCTCCCAAAGTGCTGGAATTACAGACTTGAGCCACCGCTACTGGCCTACAATTAACTTTTAACCATACGTAAATATTTCTAGCCCAGTCAAGTGAGAACAATCTCTAGTATAGTGATTTAATCTTCTTATAATTTTCTCTTTGGGAATTGTGAAGTCATTCCTGATTTTCTTTCTCTTGTGTCTCAATTCAGTTAGTCACCTTATCCTAGCAGTTTTCCCTTTGAGAATCTGTCCCTTCCTTTTCAATGTCCAGGTTCTCACGTCTTCCTACTTAAACTGTAATTACTTTCTCTTGAATCTTCTCGCTTGTGATGTTCTCTCCTCCAATATAAATGACACACATTACCATACAACCTTCCTGAAACACAGCTTTTACCCCAGGACTCACTACTCAAAACATTTCGGAAATTTATTCTTGCCTACAAATCCTAGCTTGTCAGATAAGGTTTTCCATAGTCTTATCTCAACTTCCATTTCCGAACTCATTTCTCACTATTTTCCAACATTATCATCCTCCAAATAAGGTTTGCACAAAACTTTGAGGGTTAGGGAAAGAATGTCCTGTTTCCAGTCTGGAGTTGGCTGGTAGATAAATGTGGCACTCCAGATGACTAATTTTAATATCCTGATCTTCAGTTTTTCATGTCTGCAAAGAATAGGGGGAAGGCCTAAATCAAGTGCTGACCATAAACTGAATTTGGTGAGAAAACATGTTGGTTTGGCATGCATGGTGCTTTATAAAAATACTGATTTCTAGTACTTTAAGGATAATATAGGTTTTTTTATTGCCATAGGCCCCTACACTCTCTATTGTGTGTCCCCAGGCAAACTTCACTCTGATATGATGTCAACCAGGCCCCTGAAAGCAACCCTACACTAAATTACTTCGATTTCCTACCAGCTCTATCATGGTGTATTTCTATGAGTCACACCTGGTACCATTTGCACGCACTTTTCCCACTCTGTTTTTCTGGAATGGGTGACTCCCCTCATTTCAAAGGTAAAATAATACAGAAAAAGGACACTGAGGACATCAAAAACAAACTTTGCTTTTGTGGCCTGTGTGATTTTGTGGACTATGATAAAAAGTATTAAGTTCATTTGTGAAGAGTTTATGGAAGGCAATATGAGAGTCCAATATTTTATTATTTCGACACAAACATCAGTTCTTACACCAGGGGCAGGTGGAGGCCAGGGTGTAGCCTCCCCTTTCAGTCATTTCTCTCATAATGAACTCTGCTGTTACCACCCAGGAAATCCTTTGACCCAGAATGAGGCAGTATTTCAACCGACTTACAAATAAAATATCCTTATGTTAGGAAATGTTCTTCTTCATTGATGAGGGTGGTTGGATTTAAAAATCGTGGAGGTGGAAAACTGGAGCAATCACCTAATTGAGCAGGGAGACCCTCAGGCTGTATTGTCTTTCACCCACCCCCACTTCAAATTTGGCAGCTTTCTCTGTGTACCAGATAACCCAGAGTTATTAGACTCTTCCCTGTATTGTTTGTTTGAGGGCTATTGATCTTCTGCTCTTTTAATTATTTCTTTTTAAAGTAGCTTTCAAAGCTTTCTTTGAAGTTGGAGGCCAAAGTTCACTTCCACTGTGAGGAGTTGAATTAAATTGGATTTTTCTTTTTTTTTTTTTCTCAGACTTGGTTGGTAATTGAAGATATATCTTAGCAGCTGAACTACAGTCTGGAATATCTGACAGTTCAGGGATGTTGACTTTCACTTGCTCCCTCTCAGCCTGTCCTTTGTCCCCTCACTGGATTTGTAACACATAATAGCAGTCACTGAATTAACTTCCTGAGATATTTTTGAATGGAAAGAATTTATTCGTTAAAAGAATTTCTGCCAGCAGTTTACTCTTTTGCTTTATTTAATTGTGAAAATTTAAGTCAGTCTTGATCTGGAAATCGAAGCCTTAGGCAATTGCTGCTTATCACACACCAGATAACCTTTCCTGTCTTATGAGCTCTTCCTGAATGTACAATTGAGGCAATTGAGATAAACCGAAGTAGCTTTGATGGGTGTTTCCAGATCTAATCTGGAAGGAGGGTAATTCTTCTCCAAGTGCTTTTGTAAAGCATTTGTTCTCCATGTCACAAAACACACTTAAACAAAATTAAGAGCAATGAAGGAGGGACATCTATTTCTCCCTGGTTTGAGGTGAGGGGATTTTTTCGTATGTTTTCCATCCCCTAGATCATGCTCTGGTCCTTTCATGACTAGTCACTTACAAGAGATTGGGTGTTGTTAATGATCTATAGAAGGAAAATGTGCTTTTATCTCTGCAGAGCAATGATGTCCTCTGCATGAATGGCCACCATGGTCAGTCATTACGTTGGGTTGGTTTTGCTGAGTGACGGCCTCAGCACATAACCTGGCCATTTCAGTCAGGGAGAGAAGGAGACCTTTGGACATTCTCTGCACAAGCTCCTTTTCCGTTTACCCTCACATTTTGTTTTCTTGTCATCTCCAATTTCTGGAGTTCTCTCTAAACCCCGATCCAGCACTTGTGCTCAGAATACGATTTCTTTTTGCCTCGTTATGGCTGCCACAATTATCAACCACCTGCCCCTGCACTCACACACTCATGTCAGCATTTTTACTTATCAATCTATTCACTTTCTATTCAAATTTCTTTCTTCTCTCCCTTTCCTCATGCCTCTTAAACCAGTGTTTCTCATAATATAGCCTTTAAATCATCTACAACAGAATTCCCTGTGATAATATTTTACAAATCTGGATTCTGGGCCCCATCCCTTACAACAGATTCTGTGGGAGTAGGACCCAGGAATCTGACTTTTCATGCACCTCAAGATGATTTGTTCACACACTAAAGCTTAAGGACTAAATTAAATCCTTCCCGCTTTAGCTGGTGACGTAGCTCTCTCTTCCTTTTGCTGGAGGACTCCTGATACATGTGACACACTCAGCCACCACTTTTCTTGGGGTCCTTCCTTCCTAATTCTTCACAATTTCTCACTCTTGGGGAAAAAAAAATCTTCCCAAGGTCCTTAAAGGACAACTCTAATTTATCCCTAGTAGTACTATCTACTCACATTTTAAAAATAGGAGTCAGTGCTTGGCTGCAAATATAGCTGACAGAGTTAAAGCATAAGAACATATTTTACTCAAAGTATAAGAAAATTACGCTATTTTAGTTCCCCTTCCTTTGCCAACTGAGTTTGAGTGAAAGAAGATAAGTATCATGTGGGGGTCCACAGAGAGGGAAAATGAGCAGATGAATAGACCTAAAGCCACTTTTCCTAAATCAACAGTAAAATTGTGCAATATACAATATTACTGCAAGTCTGCTAACATAGATGGAAGATAGCCAAGATCTGATGTTTCTTAGAGACTAAACATTCACTGAAGCAGGAATCATGTCTAATATTATTTCATTGGCTTTTGTGGATGCAGAAAAATACATGAGAAATGCATGGCCTCTGTTCTTACAGAATTTATAATCTATTGAAAGCTGCTTATTGAAATCAAACATTATGTATATCAAGGACTGCAGATGGCGGTTATTCAGATTGCTATACTATTACCCTTGTAAAACCTGATAGAATAAAATAGTAATAGCAAAACATAGTTATTCCACCAAATTTAAAGTGCTGTGTGAAAATGTAAAATGAGACTACCTGGTTTATTCAGTGTGATGGTTAATTTTAGATATCACCTTGACTGAATTAAGGGATATCCAGATAACAGGTGAAACATTACTCCTGGGTATGTCTGTATATTAGTCAGGGTTCTCCTGAGAAACAGAATCAATATGAGACAGATAGATAGATAGATAGATAGAGAGATAGATAGATAGATAGATAGATAGATAGATAGATAGATAGATGAAAGGGGGGTCATTATGGGAATTGGCTAACATAATGATGGAGGCTGAGATGTCCCACCGTATGCTGTCTGCAGGCTGGAGAATCCATGAAGCCAGTGGTATAACTCAGTCTGAGTCTGAAGGTCTAAGAACCCGGAGAGCTGATGGTGTCACTCAGTCTGAGGATGAAGACCCGAGAATGCCTGAGAATCTGGCAGCCTGCTGATACAAGTCCTAGAGTCCAAAAGCCAGAGACCTTCGAGTTCTTATGTCCAAGGCCAGGAGAAGATCAGTGTCCCAACTCCAAAAGAGGAAGTAAATTCATTGTTTCTCTGCATTTTTGCTCTCCCTAGGTCCTCAAACACTTAGATAGTGCCCACCCACACTGGGTGAGGGCAGATCTTTCTTACTCAATCCACTGATTCAAATGCTAATCTCTTCCAGAAATGCCCTTACAGACATCCCCAGAAATAATGCTTTACCAGTTTATCTAGTTATCCTTTAATGCAATCAATTTAACATTGCATTAAATTAAAATTATCCATCACAGCCGGAGAGGACATTTCTGGAAGAGATGAGCATTTGAATCAGCAGGCTGAGCAATGATTTGCCCTCACCAATGTGGGCAGGCATCATGTAACCCATTGAGGCCCCTGATAGACCCTGATGGAGTGACACTATCATCTCTCCCAATTTGCAGATCTTCAGATACAGACCAAATTATTCCACTGGCCTCCCTGTTTCTCCAGCTTACAGATGGCATATTGTAGGAATTCTCAGTCTCTATAATCATGTGATTCCTATAATAAGTCTTATCTATCTATCTATCTATCTATCTATCTATCTATCTACCTACCTACCTATATATCTCTTTATATATATATATCTTGATATATAGATGTATATATAGAGAGAGATGTAAATATCGAGAGACGGAGAGAGGTGTATTTTATTGGTTCCATTTCTCTGGAGAACCCTGACTAACACATTTAGATTCTATTTTGATGCTGTTGGAAAAAAATATATAGAATTAAGTCAACTTAAAGTCATCAATTGAAATGACAGTATTATTCATTATCATAAAAAGTAGTAAATAAACTAAATTTCCAACAAAGATTATTGGTTAAATACATTTAATGATATGATGGAAAGTTATGCAAGCTTTAAAAAGTATGTTTTGGGTAATGTTTAAAGGCATGGAAGAAATGCTGACAACATCATTCTGTTAAGTGAGAAAAACAAGAAGAAATAAAAAAATACATATATGTATGTATGTATATATTTTACAATAAAAGAGTAAATGGAAATAAAAGTCACAGTGGTTATTCTGGATAGTCAGTGACAGGTTCTTCTTTATCTTTCAATCTTTTTCCAATATTAATACTGAATGTTAGTTATTTATATAATCAGTTATAAGAATATGCTTTCAAAGGTGGCTTCACATATCAACAATTCTATGGTCTTGAAAAAGGAAAATTTTACCTCCAAATGATGTCCTTTTTTTTTCTTCAAGTAATGTCTTTTAATCCACAAAAAATTCTACTCAGAGGATGTACACGAAAAAGGTACACATTTATTCTTTTACCTTCTCTTACTCTTGGGCAATGCAGTTGACTTCCTTGAATGTCATGTTGTTCTACCTTGTTCCAAGTGAGGTACTTACAAGAATCTGATGGAAGCTTTAAAACAAGAGAAAAGAGAAATACTATATCATCTGGCAATATGTAGTTCATTTACTTCCGTGTGTAAAAGTAGTGTAAATCCATGCCAAACACTTAGCCAAATTGAACTCCAAATATCTAATGGTGTGCTCATGGAAATCATCTTATGGAATCTAAATTATGTGTTCTTATTCAACTTTGCATCCTCAACACCTGCAACTGATTTACATTTGATGGTAAATGACAGCGTGAATAAATATATGTACCCAGTTCATGATCCCCTTTAGCCCAATTTATATAAATCATTCTTGAATATTTTTGAATATCTCATGAGCAGTCTCATTCCATTTATAACAGTTCTAATTGTTAAGATGTCTTCATTACATGGACTCTGTTTATTATATAATCCGTCTAACTTGCTCCAATTGTACGAGTTATGTCTTTTTAAGGCTACACAGAGAATCCCTCCACATATGATTACTGTTTTAAATGTTTAATAATAGTTGTCATTCTCTTCCTAAGTCATTCAATTATTACTGATAGATAATTGTCTATAAATTAGTAAATGTTTTGGTGGTTATTCTTGGAAAGAGTTTCAACTTATTGACATTGCTCTCAAAATGTGTAGTTCAAACTGAATGAAAGATTTCAGGTATAGCCATCTTGTTCTGGACAGTATGTTACTGACTAGAACATGTACCAAGATCATATTTGGGGCAATTTTAATTGTTTACTAACATTGAGGTTGTAATCAATCAAAATTCCAGTGTTTTATATAACTTGTGATTATTTCAAGGTTAACACAAACAAAAGGCATATTACTTGAAAAGAATATTATGTTAAATATTTACACCATAGATTCATTCTTCTGTTAGCCAAAGTTAAACACGTGTACAAACAAACTCGGAATATTTAGTTTAAAAAATGTTAAGTATTTGGAACAAATACTCTGTTCTTTAGAACAGAATTTGGCAAGTGCTGCCCCAAAATAAGTTGAGAAGAGCTGGCTTTTTAAGAATAATTTAACTTTAATGTTTTAGCTGCATTACTTACTTACTGAAAGACCTTGGCCTTGCTCCAACAAGTATCCCAATATCTTCATTTTAAAAATAGAACTAGTAACAAAAGCTGTCTACCTTCTTATCAGTAACACTAAAAAGTTAACTTATGCTTGAGCAATTCTTGGAGATATTCTGAGGATTTGCTAACGTGCTTTCAGGGAATGAACTCATCCTTTTGTACTATTCTTTTCGGAAAACAATAAACACAAAACATTTTAGATGATTAAGGAATATAGCCCAACTTATTTGGGGGCAGCACTTGCCAAATTCTGTTCTAAAGAACTATTTGTGCCAAATTCTGTTCTAAAAACAGAGTATTTGTTCCAAATACTTAACATTTTTTAAACTAAATATTCTGAGTTTGTTCGTACACGTGTTTAACTATTCTTTATCTTTTCTATTATCTTTTCTACTCTTAGCTGTTCGGCTTATATAGTTATGGAAGCCTCTTTCCCAACACCTTATGTGCATTTGGAATTTTTCTTTTCTTGCTTCTATTGTAGAATAAAAATTTCTTGGAAGTTAAGTTCCCTAGGACTGCCATACCCATTGACTCTGTTCTATTTTATGAGGCTTGTGCTGGGAAAAGAAAAATTGTTCTAAGCTAAAGTTGTATTTGAGAGGAAAGTTTTCATTTTTCACCAGGCATCTACTTTTGTACAAAAACCTGTTTATTTTTAAGGAGCTAAGTGGTTGACTTTGGAACTTCTGACATTGTAGGAAAATGAGCTGCTGCATGTTTTTATTTATTGCTATGTAAGGTTGTCAGAGTGGTGCAGCTGTGTGACAGTTGTTCCTTCCTAAAGGAAGAACGAATATTTGTGTCTTGCCCTGCAATTTTTCTTTTTTTAAATTCTGATGGGCCAATTGATTAATGTATTCTTCAATAAATATTTTTTGATGCTAGCATGCTTCATCACATTTTATTCAAAAATATATATTTTACCACATTATATGTCAGGCACTCCGTTAAACACTGGGGATACAAAATTGAATAAAACATGATAATTGTGCTTGAAAAACTAATTCTCTGTAATTTGGTAGGTAGACATTTGAATAACTCACCTTAAGCCAGTGGGATGCCTGGAATAATTATGTATGAAGGGAAGGGGGAAGAGGCATGTATGGTTCCAGTTAGATGGCTTAGAATGTCTTAGAAGTGGTGAGTTTGGGAGAAAAGAAAAATGTATCTTGCAGACAAAGGAACAAAGGAAATTCCAGAAAGAAAGGAAAGTAAATCTCAGACTAGAGACAGAATTTGCACTCAGCAGAAGAAAGGAAGGAGGGCCATTTTGGTTTTAATGGTCATTATCTTTTCTACTCATCTTCTCCTCCTTTTTGATCTTCCTTCCTCCAATCCAACTTCTTTCTTTTTAACTCTTTGAATTGGGACTGAGAGTGTCAACCTTTCATTTCTCCTCTCACAATTACAAGGGTAGGGGTAAACAGCTAATACACTTATTTTAAAATGTTGAATATCAAATAAAATATGTTCTATAAACTTATCATCAGGTAAAGAGTTAATTAAAAATACTTACCAAGGATGATATTCCAGAATCCAAACGTGGATGGAATGTTCTTTTCCTTGATGGAGCTGACCCAGTGTGGGTCTCACTTGGATCAGAGTAGTATGATGAATTAGATGGACAAATCTCTTGACTACTTGTGTTTTGACCTGAGGAGCTGAGTAAAATAAAAAGCTTAAAGTGTTCATATATATATATCTGTTTTATATATCTGTTTTATAGTTTTTTAATGTAAATATCCTTGTTTAAAATGACAACAGGCCAGGTGCAGTGGCTCACACCTGTAATCCCAGCACTTTAGGAGGCCAAGGCGGGGGGGGGGGGGGGGGAGATCACTGGAGGTAGGAAGTTTGACACTAGCCTGGCCAGCATGGTGAAACCCCGTCTCTACTAAAAACACAAAAATTTGCTGGGTGTGGTGGTGGGTGTGCCTGTAATCACAGCTACTTGGGAGGCTGAGGCAGGAGAATTGCTTGAACCTGAAAGGCAGAGGTTGCATTGAGCCGAGATAGTGCCACTGCACGCCAGCCTGGGCAACAGAGACTCCGTCTAAAAAACAAACAAAGAAACAGAAAACAAACAAACAAAAAAACACAACCAACAACAAACTATAAGCATAAAGTTTTCCCCTACAAGAAAGATAATACCGTAGATTTTAGAAGGATTTTTACCTCTTTTCATAGTTCTAAGCAAATTTTTATGGCTAATGGTCTCTTAAGACAAATTCCCCTCAAAGGTAAGGATGTCTACATAGACTGTGTGTCTTAGAAAAAGGCATCTAATAGTATACACGAAAACACACACACACACACACACACACACACACACACACACGCTTATAAGATACCAAGGAGTACAGCCCTCATGTTAATGTTGGAACATCATTCCTAGTAGAGCTACAGCTGCAGATCTGGCACCTATAGCCATTCTTAAAATCTCTGCATGACTCTGGAACTTAAATTTTCCCGAGATTTTCTCCAAGCCTATTATATTTCCTCAGATTAGTGGCAAATGACTGAAAAAGTCGGATTCTTTAATCAATTTTACTCACTTTGGAATGTCACTCAACCCTTTCACGTTACAACAGTCCAATTCTCCTTGTATTCCTATATTTATACCACTGAGATGTAAAATATATTTTATACTAATTCTCTGGTTTATTATTCATTGTTATTCTTACACTTTTCCCTTTCTCCTTAGAAAGAGTGATAAGTTTCTCTTTCTGTAATTGATGTTGTACATTATGTTAAGCCAATAATTTTAAAATATTTTAATCTAAATATTTTGTGTGTGTGAAGTAAAACTAGAAACCACCATCTTTCTATAGTTACGGCCTCTTTTTTTCTCTTAGTAGACTATTTTCAGTCTCCAAGAATCTTAAGAGAAAGTATTCTATATTTTTAGCACATTTATTATGACTCTAATAGCAATTTCGCTGATAGGAAACTACACACCTCTTGTTTATTAAGGTTGCCTTCATGAAGTACAATGTAGAAACATCTTTCATTTTTCACTTATTAACTGAGCTAGTATAGTAGAAGAGCACAGCGATTATGTTCTAAAATAGCATCATTCTTTAAAAAGCTTCATATTCTAAAAATATCATTACTGTGCCATTAAATTTTTTTTTTTTTTTTTTTTTTTTTTTTTTTAGTAGAGACGGAGTTTCACTGTTTTAGCCAGGATGATCTCGATCTCCTGACCTCGTGATCCACCTGTCTCGGCCTCCCAATTAAATTTTCTTAAGTGACATATGATCAAGAAGAAAATTGTTTCTGTATCTGCCACTAAATTCAAAAGTCAATAATTTGGTCTTAATTATGTAAAACAATCATAACATATATGCATCTCATTTCTTTCTCGCTTGAGCAATTATTTAACTGTTTGGATATTGCTTCTTGAAATTATCAAAAAGCATTGTGTTATAAAAACAAATTAACAAACATTAGAGAAACAAACTCAAAATTTCTGAATTTTATTATTCCTAAAGCAGATAAATTCTGCCATCTAAAACTGGAGTTTTAGCCAGTAATTATGAGAGAAAATTGAGGGGAAATAGAATAATATATCAGAGGATTAACAGGAGTGAAAGTTTAACTGACTTTTGGGTTCATTTGTCTTTACTGAAATATGCTAGCCATTTTCTGCCAAAATAAAATATGAAAAATAAGGACAATGAATGTGGGTAAATCTTTCTTCAGTGACTTTTGTCTTGTGATGACAAACTCCAATGATGGTTACACAATGAGGGATTGGGTTAATAGAATAACCTGGAAGTCTCCCTCTAAAGTATGAGACATGGTTTTATCTTGCTTATATAATCTCCTTAAAGTAGGACACAAGGAAAATAAAGTTCACATAATTACAAGATTTGATAAGAAAGATCCAGTTGATTGGGTTTTTATTGTACATTCTTGTGTAGTTTTGCAAGACTAAGCTTAACAACTTCAAGGTGAAATTAAGTTTAAAAGTATAAGTGAAAATTATCTCATTATCTTAGTTTACTTTCATCATCTTAGATTTCTTTCTGGTTTAAACTAAAACTCTTTATGGCATTATCCTGGTAATGACCAGGCATTTATTAATAATAGAAGGCAATTAAAACTTTAGTAATACAAATAAGTAGGCAGCTAACACCCTTACCATGTTTCTCTCTCTGTCTCTCCCTCTCCTTCCTTCCCTCTCTCCCTCTCTCTCTATCTTCTCTCTCTCTCAATGCATTTCATTTTTTTCAGAATGGACTGAAAAATGAATTGAAGAATGGTTGTGTTTCAGCTAAGAAAATTCCAATCAATAGACGACTAGTCTGACTGTCTTCGAGTGTGAAATCTGCTTGTAGGCCCCAAAGTCTGGATCCTTTCCTCACATTGTTATATTACTCCAGGCACCACACCAGGGTACAGTGATAAAGGGCAGTGTGCTGGGAGGAGTTTGTGTTAAAAACCTCTGGTACATTCTCAGAACCTTAGTTCTGTCACTTCTATTATAAATTCCGTATGGAATTTTTCTTCAGTCTGCTGCTTTGGAGAAATCTCAGCAAAACAAGATCATTTCTGATCATTTAGTTTTAAAAATAAAATAAAAAATAGGGTACCTTCCAGGTTATATAACTCAAACTTCTCCATCTACAACTGCCTTAATGTGCACATCACTGAAGTCAAAACTGCAAGACCAGCAAGTCCTAGGAATTTGAAAAACAGTGACTGCTATGACCCTGGTCAAGGCACTTAGCATAATCTCTGACCCTCAGTTCTGTATCTTTAATATTCAGAGATAATGTGGACTGTGTCTCAGGGATAGGGTGTTTTGTTTTGTAATATTACTGCTATAATGACAAGTGTTGCTATTACTAAAATTATACTTCTACAGTTTACATTTATTGACATTTGCTATGTGGTAGGCACTATACTAAGATATTTACATGACTTAACTCATTTAATCATTTCAATCACCTAGTGAAACATTATTTTACTTTAAAGATGAGGAAATTTAGGCACAGAGAGACGGGGTTACTTGCTCGAGTTACATTAGTAAATGACCAGAGATCTTAACCACTAGAATTCATACAAGATGCAGATAAAATCATTAATATTGATTTTTCTTATTTTAATTACTTCACTTAAACACATATAAATAATTGTACTAGTTAATAGAACATATAAATTCAAGCAGTTATTATTTACTGAAAACAAAAGTGAAGCCCTCAGTAGTAGAACTTATGAGAACGCCATTCCAGATAACATCAAACTGTTTTTTCAATGCTCCCACCTCCCCTCTCCAAAGGAAAATAAAACCAGACAAATGCAGTTTAGTTGGTATATTGGTTTACTCATTTTTAATCTTTCTGCCTGCAGTGAACAGTTATCATAAATTATAAATCTAAACCTTTATGAAAGAGGAATTAATTTTATTAATGTTCCAATATAAAGCTGCCATGGAGAAGGTGCCATGGCTGAAACTGTACAGCATTTGCCAGCCATGATTTATAGTGTCTTTAAAACAGCTGGCGTTATCTGAATTGGCCATCTAGTCTTGGTTGAAAAAAGATGTAGAATGGCTAACAAAAAGGATCAAGTGAGCTGAGACTGCTGGATGAACAACGATAATATAACTTATCAATTCATGAGCCCTTTCATCAGAAGATTGCAATGTTCTTTACAATCACAAATTTATAAGCCTCATAAATTGTCTGCAGCAACGGTTGCTATCTGTTTAATTAAAATGTCAGGTTGGTGATTATGTAACTTTGTAAGGCGAGTGAAGGAGGAAGTGACAGATGGCCCACTTTCTAAGGTGAAGTTGAGCTCTTAAGTTGCATAAAGATATGTTGAGCACACATCATACACAGGTCATGGGCTCCTTTAAGACATGTAGGGTTGTCGAAATAGTATAGCATATGACTCAGTTTCTAAATGTTCCATTTATATTCATTGCTTCAACATGAGGGCTTTGTATTTAGGAAGGAAGGAAGGAAAGCATGTTCAACTTTATTTTTCAATTAGCAAAGGACACACTTTCCAATCTCTCAGCCTCCTTCTCCCTCCAAAAAATATTGAGCTAGAGTCTCAAATTCAGTGGAATCACGCCAAAGCCAGGTACTTCTGAGGCATGGGCTAGAATAGAATTACTATGAACTCTATAGCATTAAATTTGGATGAAAGGAAATATGAATTCAGCCTCTCTGATTTCTTAGACCATTTTATCTTTCTATTTAAAACTCAGAATTTCTGTCCTCTCTATGCTTGTATTCTGTTTGTAAAATAGGTCATGATTGTACTCTTTACATGCCAGACATGGTAATGGGATAACTGAAAGTACTCTCAGAGCTATCATAAAGTCAGGAAGAAATTTGATATTATAAGTTGTTAATTTCTAAACTGGCAAATTTGCTAGATTTTTTAATTTGAAGATTATTACTATATACTGATAGTTTTAAATTAAGTTTCTGGAAGTAAACATGTAAATTGAGTAAATAATTATTTATCTGTGAACTATTCTGTAAAGCTAGGTGTTTTAGAGATATTCCAAAAATATTTCACTTATCCCAAAGCCTAGGATTTCAACTGATGTGTCCTAAATGATTTAGATTGTTGATTCGAAAAGCATACAACAATAAATTTCAATTTTGAAAAATTCACAATTGCAATTGCTTTTTCTCTACCTCAGTCTGAATGAGTCAGATTTTATGTGACCCGATTTTTATTCTTATAAATTTTGCAGGTCCCTATTATTTTAGCCCCATAAACATTCTTTAAACATTTATAGGCCATCAAACTAAGGTACAACAAAAGTAAAAGAACAAAGACCTATAACACTTTTCTAGAGGTAAAACTTGTAAACTTCAATAGCTACTAGTGGGTACACTGACATTTATAGAAGCAAAAGATATATTCAAATAACAGAACCAATGAAGATAGACTGAACTATCTCTATGTTCCCTCTATGAAATTATATTTAGAAATTTTTAGAGCTTTATTGTAACAACATTTATAGCTGCAGCTTAGGTGGTGAAATTTTCAATATTTGAGGAATATCTACTACTTCCTATGTCGTTACAGCTTTGAAAATTTAATCCCATACAGCACTATGAGCTAGAAGAATATAGATACTAAAAGAAAATATGTGATTGAGGTAGATCTTGCTAGCAGAAATAAAACAATAAAATGCCAAATAAAATTGATAGTGTTTTAGGAAGGTGGGATGAATAAGATTCTTGTTTCATGATGTGCAGAAATGTGATTGAAGAAATACTGGCATCAAGGAAACTTTTCTCCTTCCCTCTCTCTTACTCTCTCCTTTCCTTTCTTCCTTCCCTCCTTCCTTCCTCCCTTCCTTCCTTCCTTCCTCCCTCCCTTCCTCCCTCCCTTTGCCTTTCACAATTTGAAGATTAAAGTTTATGTGGTATCCTGGGTGTAGGCTGGGTGTGGTGGCTCACCCTTGTAATCCCAGCACTTTGGGAGGCTGAGGTGGGTGGATTATGTGAACTCACAAGGTCGAGAACTGCCTGACAACATGGTGAAACCCGTCTCTACTAAAAATACAAAAATTATCCAGGTGCAGTGGCGTAGGCCTGCAGTCCCAGTTTCTCGGGAGGCTGAGGCACAAGAATTTCTTGAACCTGGGAGACAGAGGTTGCAGCGAGCCGAGATTGCACCACTGCACTCCAGCCTGGGTGATAGAGTGAAACTGTGTATCCAAAAATAAAAAATAAAATAAAATAAATAAATAAAAATAAGTCATATCCTGGATATAACTCTTTAGGCTGTCTCTAATATCATTTTATAAAGATTTACTAGTTGAAAAATAACAATGCTGATAGTAAAGATTATTTTATATGGAACAAATAAACCTTTTGTTATAGTGTACTAAAAGAGTTTTAGCAAGTAGAGAAAAAAATGAAGTTTACAATTTTGCACAGAACTGCTATCCATTTTAAACTATTGTTTTGTATGCTAATTTCTCCAAATTAATACACATTTAATTTTTAATATTAAAATCGAGGATCTTGAGACTGAGATATCCAGAGTTGGCTAAACAAATAGAACTTCTGTCACTACTTTGATATTCTAATCCCTTACCTAAACAAAATTCATTTCTTAATTATAGGTAGTAAATGGAAGCTATAATTAAGTTTTATACACTTTTATGAAACCATGATGTACTTAATCTTGAAAACTGAAGATGCAAATATCAGTTTTTAAAAAGTGAGAGCCAGGTTATATACTAATATAAAAAATATTCAAGAAACCTGCAAATCCCCAATTGTATATTATTTAATTATCAGCATGTTTGAGAAACACTTACAGACAGCTATAAAATTTAAGAGTGAGGAAACAAATATTGGGTTTTCGCCTCTATTTAATCTAATTTGTGGCTTTAATGAGCTGGTATAAGTCATATTTTTATGATAGTAATTTCATTTAAACTGAAACACTGATAGATACTTCCTTTCAGCTATCTTGCCTATTTTTCTCATGAAAATCACAAATGCTTTCTTGAAGAGTCCTATGTCTCTTAGATATACCATTACTAAAGGAGTAAGCCCACCTCTCTCCATCACAACAATGATCACAGAAACTGCATTGCATTTGTAACCAGGTATTAGGGGAGACAGTGGCAGTTGAGTTTGCTTCTCTCTCAAGGAACCATAATCAGTAATGCAGGCTGCATGACTTTATGTCTCTAAAGGAAATTTAATCTGGTAACACTATCTACATTTGTTTGGCTTTTTTCTCTCGCTCAACTCATGACGAAGGTCACTTTTAATTTAATTTTCCTACCTTTCAGACATGTCTTGCAGGTGCAAAAAGTCCTCTTGCCTTCATAAAGCTATTTTTCTGAAGACATTTTTCATCATGTTCCCTGGAGGGGATACGAGAGCTGTCCACCAAGAATCTGCAACCTCTTTTGGGGGTCTTCCATGGATTCACTGTGACCAAGGAAACAAGCTGTTACCTAGCAACATGGCCCTTCAGGAGGTATTGTTACCAGTCTCTCAGAGTTCATCAAAGGAATTCCTGTGCTCCTGGAGCAGCTTTAACAGCGATCATTGTTTCTAGGGAGTTGTCTAAACTGTGATATAACTGAACCTCAACTACAGAAACATAAATGTCAGCAGAGGGGATAAATGTCCATAGCATCCCTGGAAGGTTCGCTGTCTTCGGTTCCATTGTTTTTTGAATTGTTTGCACTGACTTGGGTTTCTTGAAGTTATACTTGTGCAGTATATCCCCCAGTATTTGATTTCCTGCTTCTCTTCTGTAGGAAAAGAAGCAAAATGGAAGATATCTAATTCTTGCTTGAAGTTTGCTCAAATAAAACTCCTGTGATTTGAAGACTGGGAATTCGGCCTTGTTCATAAAAAGAAATAAATAATAGTTATTTATTTCAAAGCAAATTTTTGACAACTTTTCAGGGAAAAAAAGGAGTATATGCATACTCGCTTATTGATCCAACTATCCTACTCTGAGTGTCTGCTATGTACATAGATAGCACTGTGAATTTTTAACTTCATGAGCTGATAAAATGAATGTTCTCTAAACTTGAAAGTTGTATGTCTCCTTTCCCAAAAATAGAAGAATGTAGCTGTGTTTCTGTGTACTAAGAAATTGTTGTCTGCCAAAATCATAGTAAACTCTCCCATAGTCTTTACTGCTTCAGAGAAAAAGATATTTAGGAAACCATTTTATTCAAAAAAAGATAATTTGCATATCTTGGAAAAAGCATTATGTTTCTTTAGTAGTATATTATTAGTAGTATAGTATATTATTTTTATAATATAATAGTAGTATAGTATATTATTTTTAGTCTATAGTAGTAATCCATCTATAGGCTAAAAATGTTTCAGTAACCTTATTAATGTGTTTCATATCCAAAACTGAAAATACGTTCTCCTCTACTTTGTTTCTGTCAGGAATTAAATTTTACACACAAAATGCTTCAGGCTAAAACTTAGCAGAAAAATCTTCTATGCCAAAAAATATAATGTAACATATTTGCTAAAGATTTATACATTGATTTGTACACATTAGTACAATTTTTTTTTTAATGGAGTTTCATTCGTGTTGCCCAGGCTGGAGTGCAATGGTGCAATCTCTGCTCACTGCAACCTCTGCCTCCCGGGTTCAAGCAATTTTCCTGCCTTAGCCTCATGAGTAGCTGGGATTACAAGTGCCCACCACCACAGCTGGCTAATTTTTTTGTATTTTTAGTAGAGACGGCTTTTTACCGTGTTGGCCAGGCTGGTCTCAAACTCCTGACCTCATGTAATCCACCTGCCTCAGCCTCCCAAAGTGCTGGGATTATAGGCGTGAGCCACCAGGCCTGGCGTAAGTTAGTATAATTTTTAAAAATTTTCAAATGCCTAAAATATTACATCTAAACTTTCTGGATACTTTTCCCATGATGGGGCAGAGATGACATTTTCCTTTCTTTTCCTCTCTCTCTCTTTGTGTGTGTGCACCTGTAAACCACAGAACCAATGTCAGACATTTTCTTTACTCTCATCTTTTTTAAGAATCCTGGGAACTTTCCCAAGTCCAAAAATTCTAGAGCAGGATTATCCAAAAATGAATAAAACACAACTAAACTTACCTTTTTAGCTTTATAGCCCACAACTATTGATCCACATTCCTAACTGCTATAGGCAAAAGCTATGTAATAGTCCAGCGACTCAACTCTGACTTTGCTTAGAATTATCTTGGGTGCTTTAAAAAAATTCAGTGTCCAGGCCCTTCCTCAACTAAACAAATAATATCTGAAGGTGGGTGGGACCCAGGCATTCATATTTTAAAGTGTTCCTATTATACATTCTCAACTCCTCACTTACCTGTACCTACTTTTGTGGAGCAAAATGTGGTTGAAGAAAAACACACCATTAGGCTGGGCGCGGTGACTCATACCTGCAATCCCAGCACTTTGGAAGGCCAAGGTGGGCAGATCTCTTGAGGTCAGGAGATCGAGACCATCCTGGCCAACATGGTGAAACCCCGTCCCTACTAAAAATACAAAAATTAGCCCAGCGTGGTGGCGGGCGCCTGTAGCCCCAGCTGCTCGGGAGGCTGAGGCAGGAGAATTGCCTGAACCAGGGAGTCAGTGATTGCAGTGAGCCGAGATGGTGCAACTGCATTCCAGCCTGGTGACAGAGCAAGACTCTGTTTTTTTTAAAAAAAAAAAAAAAAAAAGAAAAGAAAAAGAAAAATGCACCATGATGCTGACTGGCCTCACTCTAAAATGTATAACCACTCACCTCAAGGTGTTGTCTGGCAGTCACACTAAATTCCCACAACCATTCTCCAACTTGCCCTCGTCCCACCTAGTCTAGTAGATGATTTTCAGTTGCTCTTCCTTTTGTTCTAGTTTCCCTTATTTCTGCTTCCATCCTACTCTCACCTAAACAATCAGAAAAGGATTTCCACAGGGTACTATCATCATTCATGTATCCACCTACTCAATCTACCTGCCCACTTATTCTACTTTCCCCTCTAACAAGTAGGCCTTATCAGCACTTCCATCTTCATTTGTGGACTGGAGTCTGCCACTTCATCTCTACTCAAAGTCATTAAACCAGAAAGTGTCTTCCTTCTCCATCATTAGTATCTCTTCTTTACCGCATCATTCCCACAGCATATAAGCCTGCTGTAATTTTCCCATTGAAAACAAAAACAAAAGATACCCTCTCTTGTCCTGCTTCTCCTTTCCGCTTCCATCCCAATAGATTGTTTTACATGTCTTACAGCATATGAGAAAAGCATTAAAAGTGCTGTCTATGTTTGCTGCCTCCAATTCTTCTCTTCTGAGTCTCTCTTGAACCCACTCGAATATCTTCAGTTCATTGCTCCACTGAAATTACAGTTGGCAAGGTCATTAATGATTTTCAGGTTACTAAATTCAATGGTCAATTCCTAGTCCTTATTTCCTTTACTTGAAAAGTACAGTTACTCTCTCCTTTCAGCACTCTCTTCATTTGGCTTCTAGGACTCTATACCTCACCAGCTATCTTTTTACTTCATAGTCCCTTTTGCTGTTCCCTACTCATCCCCCACCATCTCCTAACTGTAGTATGCCCAGGGCTCAGCCTCTAAACCTCTTTCTCTCTCAACTCAGTCTTATCTGGATAATGATCTTATGCAGTCTCATGGACTTAAAAACCATCTATATGCTAATGACTCCAAAATTTATAACTCCATCCTAGATTTCTCTCCCTCTTGAATCTCAGACTCATATATTCACCTGCCTACTTGAAATTCCTCTTACATGTCTTAGATGCATCTCAATCTTAATCTTCCAGAAATATATCTTTAAACCTCCTGTCCAAATCAGCTGCTTTCATATCTTCTGTCTATTCAAGCCTACAAACCTTGGAATTATCCTCAACTACTCTCTTTCTTTCAAATCCCATGTCCAATCCCTCATGAAATCCTATGAGCTCTACCTTCAAAATGTATTCAGAATCTGATCACCTGCCTTCCTTTCATGGCCTGTTGTGACACCCCTACATTTATTAGTATCATTACAGCTGCTGCTTTACTGGTCTTCTGCTTCAGGCCATACCTCCCTATAGTCTATACTCCAACATAGCACTCACAGGGATTCTGTTAAATGCAAGTGACTCTTCTGATTAAAATACATCAATGGTACCCTATCACACAAATAAAGAACAGTATCCGTACAATGGACTACAAAGCACCAATGTGTCTGATTAAAAAAAAAAAAAAATCTATTTCAAAATTGTAAGCTAATTTTGAAACAACCACAAAACAATCAAGGTTTAAATTGACTAAAGTTCTTGCACAACTTCCGAGTTGACTAATATCAGTTAAGAAAAGCTAAACAGTTGGTACATGTTGTTAGACAATTAAAAATACCTTTTTTTGTTTCTCTTAGGTCTTAGGATCTGTTAAAATAAGGAATCTGGAACATGAACTGTTTTAAAAAAAGGCCACCATTTACAAATACCTCTTGCAGAGTATGTTCTTAATATTGTGAAATCAAATCAAAATCTAGAACCTGTGGACGTGGCCTACCTAGCAGTCTCCTAATATTATACTTCCTTCAAAAATGATACAAAACAAAAAAGAAAGGAAAAATATATCTACAGAAAAACCAAGCACTGAGTAGATCTTGAGAACAGAGACTACTAAAACTTCAAAATAATCATGGATTTAAAAGTTTGGTATGTCTCGCATGCACCAGCTTCAGCCTTATCCCACAGTAAGACTAGGGCAAACCAAGGAAAACTGTGGGGAGGACAGGAAAGGAAAGAGGCCTAAAGTCGACCTAAAACTATCAGAAAGTACCATGAAAGTGTTCAGGCAAATCAGAGCATGAGCCACAGGGAAGAGTCTTCAAAGTATGCAAGATGTGAAAGCACAGGCTTGATATAAGAGGGCCTTTTTTGAAACACAGCTTTTGGGAGAGAACAAAGGAAAAAAAAAAATAGTGAGACATGTCCTTTGGCAACTGGGAGGTTTTGATGGTTAATTTTAGGTGTCAACTTGACTGGATTAAGGAATACTTCGAGAACTGGTAATGCCTTACTTCTGGGTGTGTCTGTAAAGGTGTTTCCTGAGAAGAATGTCATGTGAGTTGGTAGACTAAGTGGGGAAGATCCACCCTCAATGTGATGGGCACCATCTAACCAGCTGGGGTCCCAGATCTTCTCCTGCCCTTGGACATCAGAACTCCACTTTGGATTCCAGGAGTTACACCAGTGGTTCCCTGGGTTTTCAGGTCTTTGGCCTGGAACTGACAGTTTCACTATTGGCCTGCCTGATTCTGAGGCTTTTAGACTTGGACTGAGCCAGGCTACCTCCAGCCTAGTGTCTCCAGTTTGCTGGCGGCTAGTTGTGGGACTTCTTAGCTTCCATAATTTCTTAAATCAATTCCCCTAACACATCACCTCTTAGGTATCTATATTTGCTTGTGTATATGTACATATCCGACTGATTCTGTCTCTGGAGAACCCTGTCTAATGCAGAGGTGAAGAGGAAAAGAAGAGAAAGGAAAATCTTAAGCTCTTGTAAGGCAAAGTAGAATAAACTAAATTAGAGGACTCACAAACCCCCCTGTGTTAGGCAGGATAATGGCTCCCCAAAGATGTCTACATCTTAATACCTGGAAACTGTGACTGTGTTACCTTACACAGTAAATGAGAAGTAAGGTAGCCAATGGAATTAGAGTTGCTAACCAGCTGACTTTAAAATAGGGAGTTTCCTGAATTATCCAGGTGGGCCCAATGTAATCACAAGTGTCCTTAAATATGTAAAAGGGAGAAAGAAGACTCAATGTCAGAGTGATGTAATGGAGGAAGACTCAATTGGTCATTGCTAACTTTAAGAGGGAAGGAGGCCATGAGCCAAGGAATGCAGGCAACCTCTAGAAGCTGGAAAAGGCAAGAAAATGCCTTCCATCTGAGCCCCCGGACTCTCTCAACACTTCAGACAGAGTTATGCTTTTATGAGCTTTGTAAATGGGCTTCTGCATAAGAGTTAGATTGACAAAAGCCTGTTAGTCATTAGTAATTCCCATGGAAATGGAAAGCAAGGGTTGAGGGTGGGGGAAGGGAAGATTCAGAACATGGTATCAAGAAAGGGCAGATTGATTTGTAAAATGGGGTGGCGTGAAGCAAGGAGCACTGGGAAAGTGAAGCTTGCATAAAGAGGCTATGAGATGGTGCTCAAAAATGAGTACTTACAAAGTAAGGCTATAGGGGTGGCCTTAAATACCTCTACCAAAATCTTAAACACATATGATATATAATTTTCTAAACTTTCCAACTTTTCTGTGATCACTACCTGCTGCTTTTGTAATCTATTTGAAATGAAATAGTTTTACAGAGCAGTGGCAAACCTAGTTTTATGCTAACCAGATTAATTAGACAACAGCTTGGGTTTGGGGGTGCCAGGTGCTCTGAAATGTTCAACTTCATGTTTCTCCCAATTCCAAGACTCAGTCTGTTTAGAGACCCTGATAGTAGTAAAATGATTCTTACTTATCCTGACTGGACAGAAGGTAGTGAAGGTGCTATACAATAAATCAAATATTATTGTTCCTGGGACTAAGATTTTACCATCAACTCAATATACATTTACTGAGTACCAGGTACCAGGCATCGTGTTGGGTCTTGAGAACAGAGTGGAGAACGCATGGAAGCAACCTCTATTTTCCTGGCGCTATGTACCGATCAGGCATCTAATGCTAACTTACATCAAATTCACAACTAATTGATGAAAGCTGTTATATATATTATGATATAGGTATACTGGGTGTTTATTTAAGAGCTTGTTGTAGGAAAAGGGCCTAATCTAATTTAGAAGTTTAAGAAATGGCTTCTCCAAACACATGACTAGTTCATTCATTTTCTTCTACTCTTTCTTCATATTGGTCTTTACCTACTACCAAGTAACTGACAGCCACGGTAGGTTTCCTATCTATATTGTTCACCACTTGGTATCTCTCATGCCAAACACAGGGTCTGGTATGTCATAAGTATAAATGAAGTATTAGTTAAATAAGTGCATGGAAGTACAAATATCTAAAGTCATCCTGCTGACATGGAAGATGGAAACAGTTCACAGCTGAGAAATGATTCTTTTTTCTTTTTCTGAGACGGAGTTTCACTCTTGTTGCCCAGGCTGGAGTGTAACGGCACGATCTCGGCTCATAGCAACCTCTGCCTCCCGGGGGTTCAAGCGATTCTCCTGCCTCAGCCTCTTGAGTAGCTGGGATTAAAGGCATGCATCACCATGCCTGGCTAATTTTATATTTTTTAATAGAGACGGGGTTTCTCCATGTTGGTTAGGCCAGTCTCGAACTTCCAACCTCAGGTGATCCACCTGCCTCGGCCTCCCAAAGTGCTGGAATTACAGGCGTGAGCCATCGCGCCCGGCCAGAGAAATGATTCTTAAGCTGCAGCACACTTCACAGAGTTAACTATTGGGAAATGTTTGTGTGTTTACGTGTGAGTTGCTTACGGAAAACATTTCAAGAGGTTTTTTTCAGTGGAAATTTATTTCAGTTCCCCCTTGACCCGGCAGCTTCAGAAGAATTGAGATTTTCCTGTAACTGTATGAAGAATAACTGGTTGGGAAACAAGACACAAACAGATAAATTCCATGGTACATTCGTAACGTGCATGTATGGATCCTGCCTTATATTCCAGTCTTCGGGGAGAAAATAATCAAGGAAAAAGCTTTTATTTCCTTCTTGGAAGATTAAATTGGAGATAAAGTTTTTCCCTTTTTTCCCCCAGGGTATGAATAGTTACGTTCTTGGTCTAACAGAGTTTTGAGTACCTGGCCCAAGGCCTGACACATAGTAGCCATTCAGTGGTAGAGTGAAACCAATGAGGCAGAAATGCTTGGGGAGACTGACTTTTCTAATCAGGGGAGAAGAAGATCTTACCTCCAAGGGTAAACAGGCAGGCTAAGGGTTTTAGCGGCACTCATTAAAAAGCAGGCTAAGGAAGGACTACAGCTACTAGAAAAAAAGAAAAGAAAGTTCTGTTAGTTTGAGGTTTCAAATCCCCCCAAACCAGGACCAGTATCGTGGTAAAGGCTAGACTGGGGCCCTGGACAGAGTATGAGAATGTGCAGGTGGCATCCCTGAGGATTCAGAGCTTCAATGGACCATGAGTGCTCCAGCTGCATAACTCACTGAACTGTCTTGCCAGTTTCTACACCGGCTTGACTGGGCATAATTCAAAAAGGAAAAGCTCATATTCATTCCATTCTTCTGGAGCTCTGTGATAGCATTTAATATCACCTGAATGGGATGTCTTCCACATATAGTATTAAGGTATTTCTTCATGTAATTGCTAAAAGATACAGGGTCTAACTGTTCTATAATACTCATACCCATTTTATCTAGATGTTCAATGGATCTATAAATCTCTCCCTGGTATTCATCATAGTAACTGTAGCAGAACCTTCAACTCATTAAAAATGCTTTATAGTTTAGGCAGTAGAAGGAAGGCTGGCATCAAAATATTTTGATCAAAAATTTTGACAATGTAAAGGTTCAGTTGCAGCAGACAGTTTTTGGAAAGTAACTGGTAAAGCACTTACCATATCCTAAATTTGCACTCTTTGTAAACTTTGCACATATATTCCGCTTTCAGAATAGTTTTGCAAATTGTACACAAACAAAAAAGGTGGAAGAGTTTTAATAAATTGCATTTATAAATGATCTGTATTAGAATATAATAGATCTCCAGTTATAGTCAATTACTACCTGTGTTGTACAACAGATACCTTCTATTTTATTTGCTAATAAAGGGCTACACAACTAAAAAAAAAAAGCAGGCTAAAAGAAATCAAAACTCAAACTGGAAGAAATTGTTAGGTAAAGATACATTGTTTGTTACTAGGTAATTGATACTGGGTTATAACAACTGATGGAAAGTATGAGATGGACCAAGTGTTTGCCATTTTATATTTTTTTAATATCCTTTCTTTATATGAAATTTTCTAACATAAATGATTATATATACATGTATTTGCATGTGTATGTGTATATGTGTATGTATAAAATATAGTCACAGATTTTTCAAGATTTAACTCAATTAACTTATTACAAATTCACTGTAGAAAATCAGTAGTTTCCAATTTGAGTATTTTATAAATATGCAAAATTTTAGAAAATTAATTGACATCAAATTTATAATTTCTTATTTTCCAAATAAGGTAACTAAAACAATAGAAATATTATATATTTCATCATCTACTTCTAAAATGAAAAGATACATTAGTTAATCCAAATACAAAAAAAATACCCACTATCTTAAAATAAAGGCTAATCGTTTAAAGTAACATAATATCTCATTATGAAACTCGACTATGTTTTCTTTGTGTTCCTTGTTTTCCCTTGGTTTTGCCAATGCTAACTTGTGGACCAGCCTTTGGGGCTTTGGGAGTCACAGCTCTGGAGTCCATTCTAGAAAAGGAACAGGCTGCTGAAGTAGGAACATTCTATTTATTTAGCAGATTTATCATCCTTGGAACCCACAGAGGGCAAAAAGGCACATCATACTAATGTAACTCGTGTTGTGGTATGATAACATCATGCGTACACAAGGGATTTATGTGAGATAGGAAAAACAGTTTTCTTGCTTTCAGATGAGTAATGGCATAAATTAACAACAGGTCTACTGTGGAGATTTAAAATGTGAATACAGAATGGTTTTGTTAAAAGGTGCTGGAGAATAAACTAAAGGATTTTTAGGGTTGCCCAAATCTGATGTTACAGCACTGCTGATTCTTGGAATATTAAAATTTTTCATATACGGATATAATCTTGTTTAGCCTAACGCAAGCTAATTGATAAATTCTAAAGATTTTGCTGTCTACAGTGGAAATGGCATCTAGCCAAATGTCAACAAAACTCACTTTTTAAATTTTTTATTTGCAAAAAATATGATGCAATATGTGCTAAGGATTCCACTTTGTTTTGCCAAAGGCTGTTTAAATCTCTGATGCTTCCCAGCCTTCTTTACAGGAAGGGAGCTTAATAAATGTTCAACACGTAATGAAACTGCTCTATCCTCTATACTTTTCTCTCTCTCTCTTTTTTTTTCTTTTTCTGTTTTTTTCAGACAGACTCTCTCTCTGTTGCCATGCTGGAGTGCAGTGGCACGATCTTGGCTCACTGTAACCTCCGCCTCCTGGGTTGAAGCGATTCTCCTGCCTCAGTCTCCTGAGTAGCTGGGACTACAGATACGTGCCACCATGCCCAGCTATCTTTTTTGTATTTTTAGTAGAGACTGGGTTTCACCATGTTGGCCAGGCTGGTCTCAATCTCTTGACCTTGTGATCCTCCCACCTCAGCCTCCCAAAGTGCTGGGATTACAGGCGTGAGCCATTGTGCCCAGCCTACTCTATACTTCTTTTATTGCACTCTCGTTTGAATCTCCAAATTCTAGTCAATAATACTGATGTTGGCCTGTATCACATCAACCTTCATAAAACATTTATTCCTAGAAGCTTATCATGTTTTTGTTACTTTCCTTTTTGAAGTCAGTTAACCTGTCATTACCAGAAAAATCACTGCTAAGTGTTTATTGATAATCCCTAACAATGAGACTCCATTTGTGACTTTATTGTGTTGGTTGTTCTTCAGATTACCTACCTGCTTTGTGTTTCAATGTGAGCTATCTAGGCTGATAGAAATCAATCTAAAGGCAAACAAGTAATTTCACTGAATCTGAAATCATTTTAATTACCTGAAACTACCTGGCAGCTCTGAGAGAAATGAATAAAAAAGATTATTATGATAAATACTAAACAAAACCCCAACATTTTATTTTAAACCATTTATTATTATTTTCTTCAATGAATTACAAGATTCATTGTTCACTCTATTTTCCATTGGCAAAATTTGACAACATAAATATGATAAATGAGGCTAAAATACAAAATGGTCATTGCTTATTAGACTATAAGATACATCAATTTTTATAAAGAACTTTCATCTCAATCTAAATAAAACTATGTTCAGGTTGATTAAAAATTCTATCACCATTCATAGGCCTTTTAGCATTTTAGCTTCTACTATGTGTGCTAGGCACTGTGCTAAGTGGTAGAAATGCAATAGTGTCAGATTTATTCAAGGAAGAAATATGGTGAAGGTGAAAGAAACAGTAGGAAAGTATTAATTAGCATGAAAAGTGTTACAATAAAAGTAACTAGAACGGGATAAAAGTCCTTAGAAGGGACACTTGATCAGCTGAGGTGGAAGAAAATCAGAGAAGGCTTTCTAGAAGAACTGTCATCCGGTCTGACACCTGCAGGTTAAGTAGGAGTGAGAGAGGCAAAGAAAGGGAAACAGGAGAAAGGACAATACAGGCAAAAGGCAAAGGCTGGAGGTGAGAGAGAGCATTGCTGTTTGAGTATCTTTGATAGTTTAGGGTGGCTAGGGCTTAGAATGAAGAAGAGAATAACAGAGATGAGGCTGAAGACACAAACACAAATCTGTGAAGATTTTTTATGTAGGGTGACAATATAAGTTATCTGAACCAAGACCCTTTTGAGAGTTAAGGGGGCGCTAGCAGAAAATCCTGGAGCTAAAATCATAAACTTAATTGTCTCAGGCAAATGGAGATACGTGCTCACTTTATGAAGAAGTTTAACTTGATTTTTATATAAATGAGAACTATTGGGGGTTTTAATAATGAGAATGAATGATATGATCAAAGTTGTGCTTTACCAAGATCACCTGACTGCATTGTAGAAAATGGATTGAAGGGAGGAGAACTGGAGGCTGGAGGTAACTTAGGAGAGTCTTGCAAAAGTCTAATAATTATACCAAGAGGATACAGCATAGGGGAATTTGAGAGACTCTTTAGAAATTATTACTGGCATAACTAATTGGACATGGAGATTTAAGGCGGAGGAAAAATCAAAGATGTCATTTCAGATTTCTGACGTTGACAAGTAGGAAAATGGTAGTACCATGGACTGCGATGGGGCAGGAAAACCTTTACTTTAGAACGTGTTGGGTTTGAGGACCCTCAAGAACACCAGATAGAACTATCAGGCCATTGTACTGTATTATGTATTCGGAACCCAGAAGAGAGAGAGAGAAGTTAGAGACAGATGTTTTGGAGGTTTGAAAAGATTTTTGAAAATTGAAACCATGGGACTGGATCAGACTGTTTGTAGAAAATGTGAAGAGTAAGGAAAGAAGAGAGGTCAGTACCAAATTGTGAGGAACACTAACTTTTAACGGATAAGAGAGTAAAAAGAGAGCCATAAACAAGACTGTGAATGACATGAGAGATAGAAACAAAGTAGACGGTGTGAGATTCCTCAGATACCAGATGAAGGGTGTTACAGGAAAGCATCAAAAGCTGCAGAAGAGCCAGGCGCGGTGGCTCAAGCCTGTAATCCCAGCACTTTGGGAGGCTGAGGTGGGCGGATCACAAGGTCAGGAGATCGAGACCACCCTGGCTAACACGGTGAAACCCCATCTCTACCAAAAATACAAAAAATCAGCCAGGCGTGGTGGCGGGCGCCTGTAGTCCCAGCTACTCGGGAAGCTGAGGCAGGAGAAATGGCGTGAACCCGGGAGGCGGAGCTTGCAGTGAGCAGAGATGGGGTCACTGCACTCCAGCCTGGCCAACAAAGCAAGACTCTTTCTCTGGGGAAAAAAAAAAAAAAAGCTTCAGGTGGCATTAATACGAGGTGACTGCCTCTAGTGATCTTGTAAGAGCAAATGTAATGACATTAATGCAGAAGCCAGAACGCAATTTCCAAAACATGTGTGTCTTGTCTCATTCTGTTTCCCCTTTCTGTAACTCTTTCCACACTTTAACTCTTTACCTCACTCAGTCCTTTTGGTCCTTCAAGATAATTAGACCACATCGTTCCCTTATTGTTTTGTGCTTATCTTCATTGTATCCCTGTATTGTAGGTGTTGAAATAATAATTTATTTGTTACTTTTCCCAATAGGCTGTGGGCCTCAGAAGACAAAAAACGTTCATGATTATATTCCCAAGTCTTAGCACAGGACTTGCCATAGATGTAAGCCGTTTAATAAATGTTTATTGAATTAACCCAAAAGGAGGCAACTATTCCTGAAGGTCAATGATTCAATGTGAAGTGGTAGTTCAGAAAGAGATTGCTCTAACCTAAAAAAAAAAAGTAAAAAAAATTTTATTATAACTACACCCATTTAACTATATCTACCAACTAACTCATCTACCTTTAGTTCTTAAATTTCCTTTCCATCTCTTTGAGTTTATTTGTAATAAGAGAGCTATTTCATTAAATCTGTATATTCAGAATTACAAGTGAAAGAGACTTGCAAATTCAAATTTACTTACTACTTATTTCCTGGGCATCTGTTAGCACAGGGTAAGTTTTATTGAGATGTAATATTGCTTTATTGCACTTAAAGAGATCTACTAAATGCTTATTTTTCAAAAGTTATAATAATTAGATTTTATTAAACTTCATGCATCATAGCCAAAAGTATGATGTCTTATTTATCAAAAAAGGCAATGAAATGTCCTTGAGATATTTATAGGGCAATCAGTTACCTGTCAACAAAGTATAATTCAAATCTCATTTTGACTTTTGTCTGTGAAATTATTATGACTACATAGAGACTTAAATATATTTGTCTGTGTGCTTTTTTAGTAAGGTAAGTCAAAGGTAGAAGTAAAAGAGCAACAAGAAAAAAACTTTGCAATTTAAGTCCTAATCCTACTCACCTCCAATAAAAGTAATTTTCAACCACATTAGAAAAATAACAAGACGTATTTTTAAAAATTTAAACACAAGGATGTTAGCAAAAGTCATCTAACTTTAATAATCTAGATGCCAATCACATGGAAGTAAACTAATAAAATAAATAAACAAATTACTGAGAAATGGAGATTCTTCCATCCAATCCTCTTTCTTCCTTTCTTCGTTCCATCCACAGTATTTATTGTATCAAGAAGTGAAATAAAATAGTTGAGTTAGTTTCGGGCAATATTTCCACTCTTCTGGGAAGAATGAAGTACATACGCAAGTATGAGCTACAAAATATTAATTGTGTAACTCACATAAGTTATATGTACCTTAAGGACATTTTCTTCTGACTTTTTGCACAAGGGATCCCCACATTCTCATCCTGTGACCGGCCCCACAAACTATGACCTACAAGAACAGTATGGTGTCCTGAAAGTGAAGAAAGTGCTTTCCAGATGGGGGAGAAGGTCTGTCAACTGTGTCAAATGCTGGTGAGAGTTGAGTGAGATGAGGACTCAAAATTGATCATTGTTTTTGGCATGGCGACTATCTAATTAAGCTAATTCTATCAGCTTAGATAGTAAAGTATATGTGCAACATACTATTTTATTTTTCTTTCTCTTTTTCTTCTTTTCTTTCTGTTTTTATTTTTCTCCTTTACTTTGAAAATGCCTACACTAAAATGATTGAATTATTAGATCAAATCTGTCGCTAAAAATAGTTCGTCAAAGAAAAATCTATATTTTCCTACTTTGTTTGCAACATGAAGTATATATGTATATATGTGTGTGTGTGTATATATATAGAGAGAGAAGTACAATGATTTGCCCACCTCCATGTTATTATTTACATAAAAATAAAATTTTCTAGTTTAATTGTGTAGTAGCTCAAATCAGCCACTAGATGGCAGATGTTACCATATTCAAGAAACACTTTCCTTACAGAAAACTGTTTATAAGCTCATTTAGAATAACAAGTTGCAGAGAAAAAAAAAATTGATTGATTCATCCTCTCCATACTTCCTGCTCTTGAAGAATTCATTTTGGGACCAGGTTTCTATGACAGTTTTCCTTGCTTAGAGATGGAAGGATTAAAACTTTCTCATATATATAAGATGGATGATTCTGAAAGTAATTCTGGAGTCTTACCAACTCCATAAAATATAAAGTAGAATCACAAAACTGGATAACAAATTGCATTTAAATGACTATGAAGATGAATGGCAGTGTTGTACTGAAATGTCTTCAACCAAGACCAAATGGATAACCCCACTGATGTTGCATCTTATATCTTACAAGGAAGGAAATGACATACAGATCAAAAAACAAAACTAATGTATTTACTTCTGTGTTGTACTAGTTATACTACATTTTTAAAATGTTGAAATATTGTTTGTTCATTTGATCACAATGTTGGTTACTTACTCCTTATACAGCAATATGTAAGCAACATCAGCTTGTAAAATGGGAATAGTTTTAAGTTTATGAATACCCTAAAGAACAAGAAACATTGATCTTTCTTCTTTTTTTTTTTTTAAAGACAGGGTCTCACTCTGTCACCCAGGCTGCAATGCAGTGGCATAAGCACAACTCACTGCAGCCTCCAACTCCTGAGTTCAAGCAATCTTCCCTCCTCAGCCTCTCAAGTATCTGGGATTACAAGCATGCTGATCTTGCCTCATAATAATTAAGGGCATTCTTGCTGTTTGATAATTTTGTGAAAATTTCATTTTATTAAAGTAGCTGTTGATATCCTGCAATATTTCATACCCTATAACTTTTTGTGGGGGAAGATGGGTAAAAATTAAAAGAATGGGAATTTATTGGCATGAGGAAATGAACTTAAGAATAAAGAATCAGGGTCAGAAAATAAACCCAATTTCCTTCCTGAACTCTCCATCACTCCCGAGACACATGCCATGACATGCTCCCTCCTTGGTTTTCGTTTCATCTCTCTACCTGCTCCTTCTCAGTCTGTTCCTTGAGGTCCTTTTCTGCCTGTTTCTTAAATTCTTTTGCTTTCAGCTCTTTTGCTTCTCACACACTTCGCTATTGCTGTATGCACTCTTGAAGGATAATTTAATTCTTTCATCTACAGTGAATACCCTCGTCTCTCTTCAAATCCTAGGAGTTCATATGGCTAGAGTTGGGCTCTGGCATTAGATTACCTGGGTTTGAACGCTAGTTCTACCATTTAATCATCAGGTGATCTTGATACATTGCTTAACTTCATTGTCTTAGTTTACTATCCTGTTATTTGAGAATGTTAATAGTCCTGCTATCTTGTTAGGTTAGAACAAAGCAAATTTCATAATGCATTTACCACAGTATCTGGCAAAACATGAAAACCTAATACATTATTCCATGTAGGGCTCCTTCTTAGAAAATAGAGCCAGGCTTACTGGATGTCTCCACTCAGATGTCTTATAAAAACCTGAAGACAACCTATCCAAATCTCTTGAATCCATACCTTGCTTACCTATCCGATCCAAATCAGTTCTCTTTCCTAAATTCCCTGCTCAAGTTAGTGGCAACACTAGTATGTAGTTTTGTCTCTCTAATCGCTCATATTTGTTTAGTCTCTACATTCTGTTGACTCTACCAGGTAAGTATCACCTAAGCTTATTTTCTTCAGTTGATTCCTATTCGTTAAGATTGTTTAAATCCATTCATTAATTGAGTGAGTATATTGTCAACTGTAATGGGATCTGTAGACATGCTAATGAAGAAGGCAAGGAGGCCCTGTTCTTCCTGGATTTATAGACGACTGAGAAGAAGGCCAACACAAAACAGAGAAATTGCAAATAACTCTGACCTTAATTTGTCTCCTCAGCAATTCCTCACCTAGATTGTTAACATTATTTTTCATTCTCTCTTCTTTCTACCGTATCTGTCAAAAATTGCCAGAATTTTCTCTTTAAAATCAAATCTAAATCTTAAAACACTATCCAAAATACTCTAACAGCCCAATTTTAAAACAAAAGACATGATCAAATCATATCTATTTAAATTATTAAGTTATTCAAAGATGTCCTAATATTAGGAAATCCATTATTATAAGTCATTAAATTAACGAGCTAAAGAGAAAAATTATTTGATTATCTCCATTAATGCGGTAGATGCATTAGACAAAATGTAATGCCCATTTATGTTAAAAATAATCAGTAAATTTTCTTAGCATATTACAATATATTTACATCATCCCTGAAACTTTAATGTTTAATATTTTAACATTATAATATTTCTTCTTGAAAGGCAGGAACAAAACAAAGATATCTACTATATCCACAACATTGAGCATATTGCAGATACTAACTGTATTGGTATACAAGGGTTGCCATAACAAAATACCTTAAACTGAGTGCTTAAGCAATCAAATTTATTTTCTCACAGTTCAGGATACTGGAAGATCAAAGTGCCAACAGGGTGGGTGTGTGGGTGTCTGGTAAAGGCTCTCCCCTTGGGTTGCAGGTGGCTACCATCTCACTGTGTGTTCCCATGACCTCATTTTTGTGTGCATGAGGGGAGAGAGCAGTGTGTGTGTTTGTTTGTGTGTGTTTGTTAGGGGAGTGAAGGGGGATGCTAGATAGTATATTTCCCTGGTGTCTCTTCTCATAAAGACACTAATTTTATTGGATTTGGGCTCAACTCTTATGACTTCATTTAATCTTAATTGCTTCCTTACTCCAAATAGAGCAACTCTGAGGGTTAGGGCTTTAATATATAAATTTCAGTAGGACACAAACATTCAGTGTTTGTGTACATTGGTACACTAACCAATGTAATCATCAGGCATGAAAAAGCAATTACTGGCCTAAGATTGGGAAACAGAGGTAAAACTATTTAAGAGAACATGTGATTATATATCTGGAAAGCTCAAAAGAATCCATGGGGAAATATAGTAAACAATAAGAGAATTCGATAAAATAACATGTTATAAAATGGCATATAAAAATCAATAGCATACATAAGTATATATGTATACATATATATATAAATAAAAACAGTGAGAATATATAAATGAATAATAGATCTCATTTGTGATAGAAAATGGAGAAAAGAGAAGAAAGCACCTTGGCATCAACTTAATCAGAAGTGTCTAATATTTATAAGAGCAAAACTATAATGTGCTTTTGAAAGAACTAGTCACAAATAAATGAAAAGAAATACCATCATCTGGGAGAGAGAGAAGGAAATATCGTAAAGATGTTAGTTCCTCTTACTTACTTAATACATTTAATTTGATCTTAGTTCAATGTCTCTAGGCTTTTTTCTAGAGTTAAACAAGTTGATTATAAAGTTCATTAGGAATTTAAAAACAAGTAAGAATAACTAGATAAACTCTAAAAAAGAAAAGCAATGTTCAGGACAAGAGCTGGAAGGAAAAACTATATCAGATGTCTTTAGAAAGTACTACAAAAACTTTATAATTTAAGCAGTTTGATATTAGCACGTGAATAGGCAGACAAACTAATGAAAAGATAGAAAGTCCAGAAATAGATACAATCACATGTGAACATTTAGTATGCTTTATAGGTCTCATCTCAAATTGCTGGGTAGAAGATGGACGGTTAAATAAACATTGCTGAGATAACTGGATAGCCATATGGAGAAAGATAAAATTGGATCCATTTCTTACACCATAATCCAGGATAAATTCCCAATGGATCAGATATTTAAATCAAGGCTTTAAAAAGGAACTGTGCATGTATTTTTAAAAAGCAGTTATGAATTCTTCTATAATCTGAAAATGGGGAAACATTCCTTAATATGACTCAAAATCTAGAAAAAACAAGAGAAATAACATGTATTTTATTATATGATTTTTAAAATTTTTCATGGTAAAAATATAACATAAGCAAAGTAATAAATACAAATCATAGCATGGGAACAAATATCTTGCAAACTATACCAGAAAAGTTATACTAATACTTAATACAAAGATATTCATAAAACATAAAAAGTTTTAAAGATTGAGAAGAAAAATGCCAGGAACTCTACAGTAGAATGGACTGATCTGCAGAACATTGATGATAATGTTAAAAAAAGGATTTTTTTTTTTTTTTTTTTTTTTTGAGATGGAGTCTTGCTCTGTCACCCAGGCTGGAGGGCAGTGGTGCAGTCTCCGCTCACTGCAACCTCTGCCTCCTCCCGGGTGCAAGCAGTTCTCCTGCCTCAGCCTCCTGAGTAGCTGGGATTAAAGGCATCCACTACCACGCCCAGCTGATTTTTGTTTTTGTAGTTTTAGTAGAGACAGGGTTTCCCCATGTTGGCAAGGCTGGTTTTGAAATCCTGACCTCAAGTGATCCACCCGCCTCGGCCTCCCAAAGTGTTAGGATTACAGGTGTGAGCCACCGCACCCGGCCAATTGTTGTTAACCATATGAAAAGTTGCCCAACTTCACCCATGAAAGGATAGCTATTGACTCAGGGTGATGGTTACATGGATGTTCATTACCTACCTGCATACACAAGCTGATTGTGTCACTCATCTGGTTGTGAGCTGCAGATGGCTTCTCAAAACCTGTAAGATAAAGTTCTAACAACTCAGCACAGCATTTAAGAATTTTTAGTCAGGATTCTGCCAAGGTGGTTAGCCTAATCCCTCACTGTTACCCAACTCCACATTATGCTGTGATCACATCAAAAGTTCTGTTATTCCACAAATTCGTCGTGTATTTTTTTTTTCATACCATGCCTTTGCACCATACTATTTCTTCTGCCCATGACGTCCTCTCCTTTCTTTTCTACTTGGAAAACCCTGTGATTCTTTGACTCAAATGTCGAGCCTTCATGTGAAGCATTTTGTGTGCTCCTTTGAGTTTCCACAACACTTTCTTCAGGCTTTGATTAAAGCACTTCTTGCACAGTTGTGTAGCAATTGGCTTTTATGTATGCCTCCACCATGGAGATGAGGTATTTTCTTGCCCCAATCTCCCTAGCATTTACAGTGCCAAGCAAGCTGCCTGGCCCCGAAGAGACATATAATAAATTTGTTGAATACAATAATTGTTATGCAGTTGCCAAAGAGACGTCAGCATTTCCTATACAAATCTTCTTTCAGGAAGATGTCAAGGGGAATGGAGGCTGGAAAATGGATTCTTACAGATTATGTTTACTTAACAGCCTGAGTTTTGGCTATTAGTCTCTTTTGGTTACATGACAAAAATTCAACTTGAATCAGCCCTGAAATTGGCAATTTATTTCTTCTAAAACCACACCTTGGAAATGGATTTGATTTCAGAAGCTGTAATTTTTCTCTCTCTCTCTTGTTCTGACACACACACACACACACACACACACACACACACACACACACGGACACCTCTGCTTATTGCTGATTGCTGCCTTCATCATCTTAAGCTTATGATCTCCATGAGGAAACAACCGGCAACAGATAACTCTGGGGTCATATGCTTGCAGCATTTGCAACTAACAAGGAACAGAGCTACTTCCTGCCAGCTCTGGTTTAAAAAATTCCATGAAACTACTCCAACTGTCCTGAGTCATACAAGTATCCCTAGGCTGTTTTCCATGACAAAGAAGGTGGGGTATATGATTGACCCCAGTCTGGCACCATGCCTGTTCTGGGAATGGGATAATGTGATTGACAGCTTTCATCAGAACTATATTTTGGAGTGCAAGAGGAACAGCTTCTGAAGAGAATAAAGACATCTTCTCGCCTACAAAGGGATGATTCTCCACTATAGATATGAAGAACAAGAAAAGGACAAGATGAAAATGTTGGAAGAAATGTTATGTAATTTTTATGATTAAAATTTTCATATTCCTCATATATAAATATTGTAATTCAAACATATTTTAAAAGTTTATCAGTCAAAATAAAAAACTGAACCGGAATCTCATTTGTATACTTTCATCTTTTATTTTCTTTCCTCTTTCTAATTATTCTTTGAATAAGGATCTACCTAAAGAATACAGTACTCTAACATGAACTTTCTAAGTTTGATAAATTTTGTTCTTTGTCTATTATGTTCTTTATTCTTTTACAGTACCTATTTCTGTTAAAATCAAAGAATATTCAAAAAGAAAAGAAAAAACTGAAGAGAAAAAGTTTTTCTTATCTATGATTAAGTTACTGCTCAAAGGATATTTTGAGAGTGGAAAAAAATGGAACAAGCATGTCCATGTTGTCTTAACTGAATTTTGTAAGGGTACTTGTGAAGGTCTACATCCAGAAACTTGCGCTAGCTGGCGAGTATCACCTCCCTACCACCCCACTCTGGGAACAATGTGACTGCAGGTAGAAAGGGTGATTGTGAGGTGTTACCACGCTGGCTTGGTAGCCCCAACAAGCAGCTTTTTCTTGGACTAATATGATCCACATACATTTGAGTGCCCATTATGTGCAAAGAAGTGTCCTACAAACAGTGAATGGAAAAGAGAAAGTCCTCATGAGATTAACCCTCCATAGGAAGAGAAATATGAAAAGCTGCTGGGTAGGATTTTAAAATAACAATTGTTCTTTTGCAAATTAAATCCTTTAATGTAAAGACACATTTTATTTTGCCTATCTGTATTTTCTGCTTTTTTTTAAAAAAAATAAACATATTCCAAGGGTCATAAAATATAAGAAATAAATAAGTTATTCTAAAATATTAAAGGATACACCTCACCTGGCATCAGATAAGTTCAAATCCCATTTCTGCCAGTCACCAGTTGTATGAACTTGGGCAAGTTGACTAATCTACCCAACAACATTGTGAATATCATAGAAGATAAAATGTAATAAAGTGATTGAAGTTGGAATGTAGAAGTTGGATGAAATAGATTATGTTCATCATTCTTCTTATTAATATGAAAGACAACCTTAGTTGAAGTCTAGAATAAAACAAAATCTAGAAACAGGTGGTAACCGACCCAGTTTATTATTTCCCAACATTTGCTCAAGTATGAATTCTCTAGGCTCTGTCAGCTTTATACTGAACCCACTCAGAAAGCACCTTAGAGTTCACTGTCCGGGAGTGTCCAGAGCTTGGGTTGTTGTTGCCTCATGTTTTCTTTCTAGTAGCAAGAGCTGACTAAAACTTCAGCCCTATTTCTAATTAGAGCTTTAGAACTAAGTGACATTTGCCATCATGTGAGTCCAACCTTGGGATTACTGTAGTCTATGTTTCCCTCTAATTCATTCTCAAGGAGGGAATAAAATAGTAGTTTTTCTTTTTCTCCTTGTTTTGGCAACTTTATTTTCCAATTAAAGGTTATTCAGGGTGGAAGTGGTGAAGAGTGACAGCTTCTTGTTTGCCTCTCCTCTGTTCTTCCCTCCCACACACCTAATTCTGGATGGGCTTCTGGCAGTTTCTTCCACACAATGGGGAAGCTAATTGCTGACTCTTCCCAATGTTTGCTGACTGCTAACCCAGGCTTTCTTTTGAGAGGAACCTCTTTATTTCTTTCTCATGACCAAAATCTATTTATACAAACAAAATACATCTATTTTTATCCACCTTAAATGTTCTCAGCCAGTTTAGTCAAACTCTTTTGACTTAAGTTTGTTTTCCTCCAGCTCACTATTTGAAACGTTTTAGAGACAGAAGTTACATCCTTGTATATAGCAATGCAATTGGCGGGGGCGAGTTGGGGGGAACACACAGCACAATCCTCACTAAAGGAGTTATTGGAAAACAGAACTGATGGCTCTCTAAATATGGAAGCTACCACTACTGGTTCTCAATACAGTTCTACTACTGGTTCATTTAATAAGCACTTATTGTGTGCCAGATAGGGCACATGCATAATTTATTTACTCCTCTTAACAACCCTATGAGTTGTTATTATTTTCCATCCCATTTTACAGATGAGGAAACTGTGGTTTAGAGTGGTTAACTAATTGGGCCAATTCTACCCATCTAGTGAGTGATTACGTCTGGGACATGCTAATTAAATTGTTATGGTTAATAGATTCTATAATTTCCTCGTGTCAGACAGAAATATAACCATTGAATCAAATATTTTCAATGTGTGCCAAAGTTTATTCACCAAAGTGTGAATTGAGCTCTAAAACCTATTTGCATTAAATGAACAACAAAAGGGGTTTATCAATCAATTGAAAGTATGTTGCTTTTTAAGCATTATCTATGTTGCCTGCTGTTTTAAGTTTGTGGGCTTCTCAGATCTCTATAGCATTTTAGAACTCTAAGGGATTTAGAATCCATTTACTTTAGTGTTTGTTCCTACAATACTCAGACGCTGTCTAGTTTCTCAATGACTGTCTTGGAGGAAGGGGGTTGGGTTATTTGGCACACCTGGGGTTGTCTGGCAGCATAATTAATCCCATTTATAATACAATGTATAGATTATTTTCAACTGTGACTGTTCTGTAACTAGTTGGTAAGAAACTGGTAGTTCAGTAAACTTAATGAAACATTGACTAAGCTGATTGTCTGAATGTTTAAATGTTACACCAGTTTTAGTGATAGCTTTGGTTGTATGACTTGACAAGGAAGGAAAATATGTTAGTCTTCCAGAGATTTATGTCCAGGATATACAAACAACTTGGATTTTCTCAGATGATCTCAATTTCCAATTTTCAGTTATTTTCTCTCCATAGTCCATTGAAATGTCCCCGAAATTCTAGTTTATAGAAATTAATAACTGACTGAAGTCAGCAAACATTACAATATCAACTAGCTACAAACGATGATATAACACAAAAGATGTAGAATCATAAACCTGGGGCTATGTGGCTGCATAAAAACTTATAATTACTAGTAAAAATGCATAAATGTCTAGCATATATGAGGCACAACTCTTTATGAATATGGTACTTTCCAGTCATAAAGTTTTATAAAACCATGATAATAAAAAAGCAAGTGTAATTGAGATTGCAAAGAAAACTAATACAGTACAAGGTGTATGATGGGATAATCATTATGTCCATTATGGGCCATTACTTTGTCTGTGGCAGGAAGAAGTTTGAATTATGTTCAGAAGGATTTAGTGATGCTTTAATATATCATGCACCTAGGCAGAAATAAGTTTCAATTATTTCTGCAAATATATACGTGTATACATACATACATAACCACTAGAGGCAGTAGTTGTTGGAATGTGAATGCTAGGGATTGACTGCCTGGCTTCAAATCCTGACTGCCACTCATTCGTGCATAGCTTGGGCAAATTACTTAATTTCTCTGTTCCTCACTGTCCTCATCTGTAAAATGGAGATAACAATAGAGCTTAGATCCTGTAGTTGATATGAGGATTAAGGGACTCAAAATAGTATGAGTATTTATTGGGTTCCTGCTGTGTGCCAAGCACTATTCTATATCCTGGGGATATGAAGGTGAATAAGACAGGGTCCCTGCCTTCATCTGTAAGACAACCAGTAAGCACACAGTATAAATAAGGTAACTGAAGATTCTGAGTAAGTGCCAAGAAGACAATGGAAGCATCTTTTTAGAATAACTGAACTCATAATGTAGCTTGAGAATATGACTGTTTAAAATATAAGTAATGTAAGCATGCATATATACAAGTATATAGGATTTACAGTTGGCTTTTGGTGCCTACTCACTAATGAACTTGTGGAACGACCCTGCTAGATATATCTAATTAATATATTGGTTTCTGTTCAATACAGGCTGCTCATCTCTTCTTTTCTGTGCTCTCCAAGATCTGTTGCACCTTCTTCCCCGTGAGCATCCCATTGATTTTTAGGGCTGTGACTTTCCTAACCCCTTGCCTTCACTGTGAATTGCCCTACATTATCCTGCTGAGATGGCATCAGAGTACTGCTAAGGAAGCTTTGCTTCACTCCCAATACGTTCTGTAAAAATGCCTAGAATTAAGAGCTGTATTAACAGAGTATGTCTTTTCTCAGTATTTGCATCATGCTGCAGCTCTTACAGTCCATCTCTGCCTTTCTTTCACTGGTCTCCACAGAGATTTTACACATTGCCTTCTCGGCTGCCATGATGGATTATTTAGCTTAATTTGTGTGGAAGAGTGGATTTCTTATGGGAGTTTGTATTGAAAGCAGATTTCCCTTATTAAACAGAAATGGGAATGCCATGACACTTCATAGGTAACACCAGTAGTCTTCCCTTGGCTGGCAGGAGTCAAGAAGTTTACTGTTTAACCTTTTCATGCCCACTTTCATGTAGGCAACAAGAAAATATAGGATAGTTTCTAGTGTAAAGTGGGTATAACAGATTGGACCATAATAGCCAATTACTGAAAAAATAGTTCTTTATTAGGTCATTTATAATAAATTTTAGGTTGAAAATATCTTCTCATGGGATAGAAGTCTCTGATATTGAAATATTGTTATGCATGTAGCACTTATAAGAGCTGTTTACTGAAATAATTTCTAATTATTTTTCAGAATTGGTGGTGAATTATAAAGACTGAGTCAGTGAAAATGGAAGTACATTTGCTAGGCTTATTTTAATATCAATAGAATTGATGCATGGAACAAGCAGAGGGGACAATCAAGAATTTTCCTTTGCTATATGACCCTTCTCAAGAGAACAAATTATTATAGTTTTCTTTTTAATGTAAGCTGGACCTTCAATGAGGAATATTTCTTCAGGTTTTTGTTTGTTTTGTTGTTTTTTTTTTTCCAACTTTAACACACTTTTATAAAGACCATTCATTGCCTGTGAGATTGCAGCATAGGAACTGCATATCTCAAAAGGCCGTATTAAGCATCTAGTTATAAATACTTGTCCATATTGAGCCTCAGAAAATGATACCCCGAAGTGAAGGTTTCAGATGTCTCTTGCCCTCATTCTCCCTCCAGGCAACCATAGAAACTAGAATTCCTCTTCCCTAAGGTGGGTCATACAAACCATATCTGCTTTTCCTCAAAGCCAAAAATAAAAGCTGGAATTATTACTATAACCGTGTCCTGCCTTTCTATCTAGGAGCTAGCCATAAAGAAATTCTCTGACCTCCCCTTATTTGACAGTAGGTCATCAAACCCTAATTCTAGAAGGAGTCTTGCCCCATACCCAGGAGGAAGAAATGCCACACAAAGAGGCCAAGAGGAATCAGAACAGACAGTTCTTAGTGGGTTTCCACATGCAGTCCATTTCTATTAGATAATTCCTCCTTTGTCCAATCACATTTCTACACAACTGTCCACACCATTGAATCTAAGCATAAAGATGGGTAGTTTTCCCTGCTTCTTTGAGCCTTCCTTCGGAAGGCTTCTCTGTCACGTAAAAGTATGATTAAATACATTCGTCATGCTTTTTTCTTGTTAGCCTATCCTTTGTTATAGGAGTGTTGGCCATGACCCTTATGATGAGTGGGGAAAGGCATCATATCCTTCCTCTCCTACTTGCAGAAATATGAGTACCCAAGGTTAATGTCAATAAATAGAAAACTATTTATCAATTGTTTAATTAAAGAAACACAAATCGTATCTTTAAACTATGATTTAAAAATTTTGCTAGCATTTATTTTGCCATGTTCTGTTGTAATCACATTTGTGGTATTATTTTATTATCACAATTTCTATAAATTAAGTATTATCTTATCAATTTTTAACATGATTAAACTGAGGCATAGAGAGATTTCAGCAACAAAATTCTTAATCATTATGTTCATCATTAGCAACATAAGGATTTCTAAGCAGGTAAAATTCAGGAAAAAAGCTGCAAATTTGAATTAATAATTATGTAAGTGGGAGATTTTTATTGTAATTAGCATTACTTTCAATGTCAAGTAATTCAAGGTTTAAAATAGAGCCCTGTAATTTTGTAAATACATGATTTAGTAGGAAAGGTATTTGTCATTTGGGTAAAAGACTATTACGGATGTTCATTGTGTTTTGAATTTTTGTGTGTGTGTTTTGTTGCTATGAAAACATCTTTATTGACAATGACCGCAGAGAGCAGTAGCATATCCTTTTTTCATTTTGGATTGGTTTTGTTACTAAAGGATGTTTGTTCCACTTCAAAACTGATGATGTATTATACTCTGCATCTGAACTGACAAGGAATGGACTCTTCAGCTCTGACAGGCAAGTGAGAAACCATTGGCTGACAGGATCAACAAAGAGACCAAGACAAAAACAAAACAAAACAAAACCACAGGAGTGGAGCTTAAAAATATATTTGTTTGGAACCCAGTCTCAGTAATGTGTTCATTTTACAATAGGAACTCAACTCTTAAGGTTGCAACTCTTTTTCTTCCATAGTATATTATATCTATCTTTGCTGAAATAATGGCAAAGGGATGCTGGAATGAATGCCAGAATGGTGAGGGAACTTGAGGAGTCATTGACGGGAGTCGTTTTCCAACTAAAGTAATAACAAAATGTAGGCTTCAGGGAAAAAAGATACTTGAAAAGTTTAGATGAACTTTTTAAACCTAGAGTAGGTAATTAGCAATGACTTTTTATTGCCTTTATTTCCTAGCAAGCACCTGTAATCCCAGTTACTTCGGAGGCTGAGGCAGGAGAATCCCTTGAACCGGAGATCATGCCACTGCACTCCAGCCTGGGTGACAGAATGAGACTCTGTCTCAAAAATAAAAAAAAAAAGGTGTTCTTTGTTTTTATTAATTCAAAATTTCCTAAACTATAAATTTTTAAAACTTCATAATTGAGTGTTATATGTTCTACATGACTGTATTCAAGAATAATTTAGGAAAACATTATTGAGATTTGTTAAAGCTTAATTTGGGTAAGCTGGGCATAATGACATGTACCTGTAATCCCAACCACTCTGGAGGCCGAGGCAGGAGGATTGCTTGAGGAACCCAGGAGTTCAAGCACAGCCTGGGCAACACAGCAAAACTCCATCTCTTAAAAAAAAAGTTTAATATGGGTAGATATATTCAATATCTATCCCCTAAAGGCAACATAAATATTTTGGCTCCTTATGACAAGGATTTCTGCATCAAATCTACTTGTCTTCATTGCTAAAATAATACATTAGAATCATTCTGTTCTATACAATCACCATAGACTTACAACTAAAAACACAGCTTTATCGTTTACTAAATATTTACTTTTGGAAACAAAATGAAAGGTGGAAACCTCACTCCCCAAAGCTTGGCTACTACCACACCTCAATTCAAAGGACCAATTGTGTCCTGACCCACAGGGAAGAAGAGGGCACTGTAGGACTCAGGCAGGAATTGTAATATTCATGGAAGAGAAAGAAGACTTCATGTTATGAAGTAGAAAGAAGGAGGCAGACCTTATATTTGAAAAGGTTCAGAGGATGTCACCCAAAAATATGCCACTCTGGCCTAAGGATTATTTGAGTCAAAGGCAATTAAACAAAACAAAACAAGAAGACACGAGAAAAACTCTCTGTATCCCGCCCCCTCTATCAGGAAGAGCAGGATGATTCTATGTCACTAGAAACAGCTATAAAGTCTACCAGCCCAAGAAAGGCACCAGAGGAATCTATATAACATATATAACAAACCTACTAACTAGACTTCATCTTCCATTTTTCTTCTTTCTTTCTCTCTTTCTCTTTCTTTCTTTTTCTTTCTTTCTTTCAACAGAGTCTCACTCTGTTACCCAGACTGGGGTATGGTGGCATGATCTTGGCTCACTGCAACCTCTGCCTTCCAGATTCAAGCAATTCTCCCACCTCATCCTCCAGAGTAGCTGGTATACAGGCATACCCCACCATGCCCAGCTAATATTTTGTGCTTTTAGTAGAGACACGGTTTCACCATGTTGGCTGGAGTGGTCTTAAACTGCTGACCTCAGGTGATCCATCCGCCTCGGCCTCTCGAAGTGCTGGGATTACAGGCATGAGACACCGCGCTCAGCATCTTCCATTATACTTTTCCCAAAAACTTACCCTCCCACAATTTGCTGCCCCTAGAAGCCCAAAGTTCCTTTCCTTTGTCCTGACATTTCTCAATGTATTTATTATTCTTTGTTCAGATTGTTATATAACCCTAAGGTCTAACCACTCATTTGAGTTATACATTAGTAACAGTTCCCATTCTTATGTATTATGCCTATGTTAATACACTTCTGTTTGTTTTTCTCTTGTTTAATCTATCTTTTATCAGACTAAATTGCAGAGCTCCAGCCAATAGATCTAAGATGGGTGGAGAAACACAGAATTTTTTCTTCCCCTATGTAATCATAAATTTATAAGCTTCAAAAATGCGATTTGAAATGCATGCTGAGAATATGCATTTAAAAGAAGTTTCATTTTTGGTTTTTGTGCAGCAAAATATTAAGGATCTATCATTTATTAAACTCCTAACAATTTTCCTCTAACCTGTGGGTTTTATGAAGCATTTCTCCATCTAATATTGTCTGTCTTCTTTATCATTAACCTAGGGTAAAGCTCAAGAGTTTATGTTTGTCACTAATATTTTAATGTATTAATAATTTCAAAAATAAAACTGTGCCTTACATGCTAAATATTAGTTTAATAGAAAGAGATGTAAAATAAATAGTTTCTATATGAATAAATTGGAACTAATGTAGACAATTACAGAAGTTTTTATTGAATATTACATCCTGCTTATTAATGTGTTGAATCAATATATGTAGCCAGAAAAATGAAGAAAAGAGATTACATTCAAAATATCAAAATGTCAAAAATATTTGCTTTCTGTTTCTGTGAGCTCTTCCTCTCCTTCCCATTACTGGAAGGAGTTAAATGTCTCTAATGTGTGACTTTCACACTACTGAGAAGAAACACCACTGATGAGGTTTTAGACTACATATCCTTGCAGATATGTTCCCATGTATTCATAAGTGGGTATGTAGACATTCTTTATATAGACATAGGGATATTTTTCTATATGTTTAGGCTTTTTGAATTTATTGTTGACATTATTTGATGTCAATACCCTAGAGATTTAGGTGACTATTTTTAATGACTAAACATATGGAGGTACAATAAATTATTTAACCAGATCTTTCTTAATAGATGTTTATGGAATTTCATCCTTTTTTGTATTGAGAATAATTAGTGAACTTACTTTACCTAATTTGCAATAATTACCTAAATACTTTCTTATAATAAATTGTAAATAAATTGGGATTAAAAAGATAGATAGATTTTAAAAAGTGTTTGTACTTTTTAGAAACCAAGTGTGTACCTTTAAATTGTCTTCCAGAAAATCCACACCAATTTCTACCTTTTCTATTAATGAGGAGACTTTGTTTGCACATACTTTCAGCATCACTGAAATTTATACATCTTTTTATTTCTCCTAGCAAATTTCTCTCTAGAAGTCTGGAAAAGCAGAAAGAGAAGAATGAAGAAATGTCTACAAAACTGCTCCTGTCCTTCAGACTACATAGGACCAAACTCTTGCCTTTCATCAGTTTTCAGTTTGTACATTAATATATCCTGGTGAAGTTCCTCAACCATTTCTGCGACATTCAATTTTAATTTATATTTGCCCACATTCTTTCATCTGTGATTTGGACACATGCAGGCTATTGAATATAATGGATACAAATCTCTCACTGATTCCTTTGAGCTATTTCATAGTTCTGCTTTCACAGGCAGGAAACAGTCAAGAAATAATGATTCAGTTATTTCTTAAATATTTCACAATTCTACATTGAATAAAGAAAATGTGAATTCCTGGAAGTTATGGTATTTGTGAAATATTTAATATCAGTTCCCATGAAAAACGTTGACACATCAACAAGCCCAAGTCTCTTAGAATTTCATTCTGCAAGTTCACCAAATTCCCAAATTATCGGGTGACCCCACACCCGATATTCAACTTGGGTTCTTTTCTATTTCCCTAAGTGTCTCGGCTGGTCTGAGAAATAAAGGGAAAGAGTACGAGAGAGAAATTTTAAAGCTGGGTGTCCAGGGAAGACATTGCATCTCGGCAGGTTCCGTGATGCTCCCCGAGCCATAAAACCAGCAAGTTTTTATTAGTGATTTTCAAAAGGGGAGGGAGTGCACGAATAGGGTGTGGGTCACAGAGATCACATACTTCACAAGGTAATAAAGTATCACAAAGCAAATGAAGGCAGGGCGAGATCACAGGACCACAGGCTGGGGCGAAATTAAAATTGCTAATGAAGTTTCGGGCATGCATTGTCATTGATAACATCTTATCAGGAGAAAGGGTTTGAGAGCAGACAACCTGTCTGACTAAAATTTATGAGGCGGGAATTTCCTTGTCCCAATAAGCCTGGGAGCACTACAGAGGACTGGGACTTATTTCATCCCTTTGGCTTCGACCGTAAAAGACAGCCGCCTCCAAGGGGACCGTTCATAGCCTACCCTCAGGGGCACATTCTCTTTCTCAGGGATGTTCCTTGCTGAGAAAAAGAATTCAATGATAGTTCTCCTATTTGCTTTTGAAAGAAGAGAAATATGGCTCTGTTCCATCCGGCTCACCGGCAGTCAAAGTCCAAGGCCATCTCCCTTGTTCCCTGAACATTGCTGTTATCCTGTTCCTTTTTCAAGGTGCCCAGATTTCATATTGTTCAAGCACACATGCTCTACAAACAATTTGAGCAGTTAATGCAATCATCACAAGGTCCTGAGGCAACATACATCCTCCTCAGCTTACGAAGATGACGGGATTAAGAGATTAAAGTAAAGACAGGCATAGGAAATCACAAGGGTATTGATTGGGGAAGTGATGAGTGTCCATGAAATCTTCACAATTTATGTTCAGATATTGCAGTAAAGACAGGCGTAAGAAATTATAAAAGTATTAATTTGGGGAACTAATAAATGTCCATGAAATCTTCACAATTTATGTTCTTCTGCCACAGCTTTAGCTGGTCCCTCCGTTCGGGGTCCCTGACTTCCTGCAACACCAAATGGGGTTTGAGCATCATCATGTGAGTTGCAGGGAACTTTAGCAGGACAGTTATAAAACTATTCTATAATAAAGTTTAACTGCTGACTAAAATGGCAGCTATGTTTTTCAGTTTGGAAGATCAGTAAAGGGGAGACTTGGTGGATACAATCTTGCTTATCTCTCTATCTGGATTGTGAATGTGAAAGGATATTACTAAAATCAAAAGCGTAAAAAGCCAATATGATGTGCCACCTTGAATTTGTTTACTTACTGAATCATAGTGATGGATTTCCTAATGTTGAACCACGAGATGCCACAGATTTTAAGATATAGAGAAAAAAATGAATTACTAAAATGATATGAATGGAATAGATTTAAATTTTAAGAACTTATTGCTAAACAGAAGAAATCATTATCTCAAAAATGTTAGCCAGGATATGAAACACTGAAAATCTGAAACCATTGCTGTAAACCCAAGTGTTGGGTACTGTGGAGATGGGGAATTTGCTCAGGATGGAGGACCAGGGGCCAGTGGAAATGTCTCCTTCTTAAAGGGGTGGGAGGAATGGCAAATAAAATACTTGAGTGGTTAGACTTACTTATTAATTTTTATGTGTTAATAAAGACACATAAATTATGTATGATTCTTAGAATAGTTTATATTGTTAGAATAAGTTTATAGTTAGGGCTATAGGGAATCATAAAATAACATTAATTCAAAAACCAGGATGAGGGGATAAAAGAGAAATAACAGGACTAGCAAAAAGCTTAATATTATTAGCAAGAATATAAAGAGAGGTAAAAATCAAAAAAGGAATAAATAGTAAATAGCAAATAAAATGAGAAAAACACCAAAATATTAATCTTCACACTGAATTCAAATGACCAAATTTTCCTGTTATGAAACAAGGAATATCAAATTAGATTTTTAAAAAATACAGGCATGTGCTGTCTATAAGAAACACACTTGAAAAATGAAGGCAAATGTTGAAAAGTAAAGAATGTGCAGAATCATAAAGTCAAATCCAAATTTTAAAAAGTAAGGAGGACTGACAATATCAATATATATAAAATGAATACAAATTTATAAAATATGCATGATAAAAGCTGTAGTTCAAGGAGTTGATAACTCACCAGGAACATGCATCAAATATACATATATAAAAAATCCTCTGGAAACAAAAGTAATGTAACCAAGTGAGGATGCAATGCATTAGTAATGGAATCAGCAGACCCCTTTTCAAATATTTAAACACGTATATTTTTAAGTATTAGTATTCCACTAACAGAGAATATGTTATTTTCTCATATTATCAGACCATATACACTTGATAATCATGTGCTGTACCTCAGAGGCCCACAGAAATCATTTTCTCCGGTACAGCATATAAAAGTAGGAATCAATAACAAAATCATGAATAAAAAAACCAAAACCACTCTTCTTAACAACCACTAGATCAAAGTAGAAATCAGATAACTATTAATGGCAAATTACCTTGCAATTAATTTTATGAGCACTTTACTTCAAATATGGAGTTGTGGCCTTGAAATTCTTACATAAACACCAAAAAAAGCCTGAAATTTAGCAATTAAGAATTCAACTTACAGAAGCAGGAGGGGACCAAATTCTATTATTCTAAGAGCTGAGCTATTTTAGGCTTCTGACTTATCTAGTATATTTAAGGTCACACTACACAGAAATCATGGGGAGGCCTGGCAAGGATTCAGGTTTATTTTTGACAATTTCCGTGTCATAGGCAGGAGCATTAATCAGGCAGCTCTTGCTCTGTGGGGCTCATGGGTAGATTCTCAGTCAGGAATGCAGAAGAAGGTAGAAACTATTAGGCATCAGTCTACCACATTGGCTGCTCATGAACAACTAGGAGCATCAGCCTCCTTCTTGGTTCTTCTCAAGGCTTCCTGCAAGCCTTGCAGGTGGGTAGGAAGGGATCTGAAAAAGCATCTTCACCCAAGAGTGGAGTTCCAGGCCCAGTGATTCTCAGCAAGCTGATGGCTCTCATTTTGGGCAGTAACGACCAAGGTATAGGTTACACCTTGCCAAAGCCCACCAGGAGCCAGTCCAGTCCCACTTTACTGGCCAGATCACAGCCTGGTTTGTCCTTCTCCTTCATCCCCATAAAAGGGTCACCTTCTCCCAATTTGCACAGAGGTGCAGCAGGGCCATAAATAGAATGGGGATGGGGATAGTCAAAGACTGTGGGTCGTAAGCCATTTCCTTTCTGGGCCCAGGTTGGAGCTTAGGGAAGCCATCCAGATGATGCAATGATGAGCTGAGGCAATGGTTGGGGGTCTGATATGTCTTTCCACATGAAGGTGGGAATAGAAGGAACATATGTCTTCTAGAGAGTTAGATGCTAGGAAACCACAAAAGCAAGGTGTTAACACTCCCTCCTGTTTTCCCCCTTGCTCTCCCTGAAGCAAGAACACAGTCTTTATAGGTCATGATGCTGTACCAGGAAGGTGTGAATCCAAGCTCCACCATCTGAGCTGCATCTCTGAGAACCCTTGGCCTCCAGCCACAGAAGGGATAGAGCTGCCCTCTTTTTGAGCATGGCTTGTATCAAATGTGGCCTAAGCATGTGCCAGGTACCCAAAAACAGGATGGAGCCCTAATGTGGGCCTGAAACCTCCTTTCACTTCCCTCTACCTCAAGGGCTGCTCACACCCTGTTCATCCTCCATTGATTTAAAAAGTTGACTTTGAAGAAGCACAGGGATTTCCCAATACTTTGAAGCCCTATGCAAGCTTGTCTAACCTGTGGCCTGTGGATCGCAGGGAGACCGGGATGGCTTTTAATGTGTCCCAACACAAACTGATAAGCTTTCTTAAAATATTATGAGATTTTTTTTTTGTGATTTTATTTTTAGGTCAACAGTTATTATTAGTGTTAGTGTATTTTAAGTATGGCCCGAGACAATTCTTCTTCTTCCAGTGTAGCCCAGGGAAGTCAAAAGATTGGACATTCCTGCTACAGATTCAATACACAACGTGGTGCCCTATGGTACTCCTGAAACTTGCTAATCAGTCTTAAAACCAGCAATGGCAGCATCCCCTGGGAGACAAGACCCCCAGGCAATGGGTGTGCACACTCAAAGTTGAGAAGCACTGCCCTACCAGACCATTTTCTCTCTGCCCGAGTCAGAATTAGGCCATGAGAGGGTAGAAAAGTGTGTTAAAGCTGAAACCATTGAGTGGTGTGTGGTTTTACCAGTCTTTGCCTTTTCCTTAGGTTTAAGTTCCCAGAAAAGTGAAGAGTCTTTTAACATTTCATCTGTGTACAGGACTGAGAATTGTTGTGGAGATACTTGGTTTGTTTCATGCATGCCTGGAGCCTGGAATCTGATTGTAACTTCTTCGTTCTCAAGGTTCTTTGGGGGGCTCTGCTGTTTGAAGAATGTAACGTGAATGCCACTCAGTTGGAAAGCAAGTGAGGACTTGCTCCTGATTAGTTTATTCTTTTCAGAACCCTGAACTAATTAGCTCCCATCTTACAAAATGTCATGGCATCATATTTTAAATTCATTAGGAAACACCGCCTTACAGTAGCTCTGTTTCCTGCAAGACAATGACCTGTCAGATAAACAATGTGTTCCTCTCACTTCTTCCAAAGGAAACAATTCTTTGTAATCAAGCCAAGATTTACCAAAAATGCTGAAATTAACTGCTCAGGAAAGGGCATTTTTGTTTCTTTTCTTACATTTCTGTGTTTTAGACATAGTCTATTATGTTTCTATGGCATGATTTCAACATGAACAGCAAACACTTAATCACCATTTTGTTTATAATGAAGTATAGATTGACAAATACTCCATTCATCATGATGAAGATTTCCAAATGCCTATTGTATATACATGCTTTGTTAGACCATTTTTTAAAAGAACTCAAAATGTATCTTTTAAAATACTGTATTTTCAAATTCCCCAGGTTACTCAGCTTTCTGTCTTACCATATAACTGAGGCAGTAAATGGGGCATTTTGCTTAACCAGCTTCAGTTTGATCTCTGCGGGGGTACACAAAGGAAAAGAAAAGCTCTCTCTTAAAGAGTTTACAGTCTAAAGTAACATCTACAAACCAGAGAAAATGGTATATTATGTTTTGATTGTAACGCCTAACTTCAAGGTCAAAGAAAGGAGAAGCTATTGCTTGGTGTAGGAGGCTGGAAAGCCTGCATGCAAAATGTGTGGCTTAGAAATTTCCACATAAGTCAGCCTTTTCAAGGAATGTGGGTGTGGTAATAAAAAAAAATCAGCTAGTACTTGTGTGCAAATAAACTACAAGATGCCTTTCCCAGCAATTCTAATTTCAAATATCCTCTTTCTTTTATAGCTTAAATTTGTCACGAGGATGCCCTGCATGTGACAAATGGGAGCAGAGAGAAACTTGCAGGACACACCAGGACACACATCACATACACACAGCATGAAAAAGGCTAGAATTAGAACTTTAATAGTATAATAGATCTTCTGATTATCAATGTCATGCATATTTATTCCAAAATATTTGAAAGTAGTATGGAGAGTTGGGTAATTTTTGAGAGTGTGGAAGTAGGATTATTACGTGAGGACTTTTAGAAAAGTAATAAAGAAGCAATTTTATTCTAATATTGCTTATCAGACGTAATTGCTGTAAGCATTTAGGACCACATTTTATCAGAATTTTTGGTGCATTTATTAATTACTAAAAATAGAATCATATGATATACCCTCTGTGTAACCCAGGTTTTCAAAAATATATACCAGTTTTTTTTCAAAAAAATAGCAGTACTATAGATCTGTATGATAAAAATTTTAATATTTATATAGATTTTTAGAAGTAGAATTAAGGAAATGCATTTTTAGGGTTATATACAATATTCATGTTGTTATTAAAAAATACATCAATTTACACCTCTACAAGCTGTATTTAAGAGTACATATTTTTACATACTTACCAGCCCTGAGTATTATCAATATTTTTAAACTACTGCTGTGAACCCTTAAAACTAACTTTGGGACCAGGTGTGGTGGCTCAGGCCTGTAATCCCTGCACTTTGGGAGGCTGAGGTGGGCGGATCACGAGGTCAGGAGATCGAGACCATCCTGGCTAATATGGTGAAAGCCCGTCTCTACTAAAAATACAAAAAATTAGCCGGGAGTCGTGGTGGGCACGTGTCCTCCCAGCTACTCGGGAGGCTGAGGCAGGAGAATGGCGTGAACCTGGGAGGCGGAGTCTGCAGTGAGCCGAGATCACACCACTGCACTCCAGCCTGGGCAACAGAGCGAGACTCCATGTCAAAAAAAAAAAAAAGAAACAAAAAAACAAAAAACTAACTTTGGAGGTGGGAGGAGACGGATAAAGGAAGCTACAATTCAGTCCGTTTAGTCTCTTGAAATTGCTTTGTCTTGCATCAGTTTTCAATGCTATCACTTTGATGTATAGTATGAAAAGTTATCCTCTTTAGCACCATTCAGTTTTCACTTGTGTTATCTACACTGTTCTTTGTGAGGTTTGACAAATGCACATGATGAACAAAATGGAAATGATTCCCTTTGAGCTGTTCATGGCCTTTGCTTTAGTAAGCAAATAAAAGTTGAGAGATTTTCAGTTTTTCCTTAAAAGGTTTCGAATGTCTTTATCTGCTTCAATATGAGAAAAATTTCAGCTCTTGCATGATGTATTTCTGGTGTAATTAGAAGAAACCTTTATGCTAGACTCGTAGGTCTCTTAATCCCGTCACCTGTGTGTTGCAAAATGAGCCTGCTTGACTCAGAGTTTCTAGATCCTGTGCAAGAGAGAAATTTGTATCAAATATGGGCCTCGACTCATAGAACTCACTGTCTAGAATGGGAGGCAGGAAGTATATGGGATACAGTATACTAACGATGAGCTTCATGATAGGTATGAATTCCAGAAAAAGACGGAGACAATTTGCCTTCACATTGTATCCTCTCTGAGGAATCCCAATTTCTCTTTTGAATTCTCTTGGGCACCATGTTCACCATGAAACCTCTGAGTTCCCAATCTGGGTTAGAGAGCCTTTTAGGATGCTTTTGTTAGACTCTATGCATGACTCTGTCACAGTAAACAACCCCATTCTTTCTTGCATCTCTCTTCTTTGCTATATACTGTGAGTAAATATAGAGCAGGCAATAACACTCATTTTTACATTTCTGGGAAATAGCACCAAGAACATAATTTTTGTTTTTTGTTTTGGAGACTGAGTCTCCCTCTGTCGCCCAGGCTGGAGTGCAGTGGGACGATCTTGGCTCACTGAAATCTCTGCCTCCCAGGTTCAAGCGATTCTCGTGCCTCAGCCTCCCGAGTGGCTGGGATTACAGGCACCTGCCAACACTCCCAGCTAATTTTTGTATTTCTAGGAGAGATGGGGTTTTGCCATGTAGGCCAGGCTGGTCTCAAACTCCCAACCTCAAGTGCTGGGGGATTACAGGCATGAGCCACCGCACCCAGCCACCTGGCACATGAAATTATTTAATAAATGTTATGAAATGTATGTAATCAAGAGACAAAGAAAGTTCAGAAAGGGAACTGGTAGGTATCATTTTGATTCTGAGGCACCAGCAGCTTCCTGAAAAAGCCAGCATTTAGGAAGCAATTATAAAGGTAGAGTGCAAATGAGAAGATGGTCTAGGAGCTCTGAATGTTGTGTTGTGGAGAATATTCACTTTCATCTACAAGTGGGCTGACTTGACTTGCCTCAGTAGACAGCTAACTTGATTGGTGATTTAAGAGATAATAGATTTAAATAATTTTTAAAAAGTTGTGATGCAAATTTCAAAGATAAATTAATTCTAGAAGCTAGCCTTTATTTAAATGGGGCAGGGAGCTGGAACAATAGAATTTCTTTTAGAATTTTAAAACAAGTAATTTTCTAAATAATGGATGGCTTCTGATTATTCAAGGGATTGTCTCGCCTAGACCCTTTCCTGTCTCCCACATTACCTGCCCTCTTTACCATGCCTTTAGTCAACATTTTAAAAAGTAAATATATTAGTAGTATGCATTCAAGAGACATATGAAGCAATTTAGCTGTGAGAGGCTTCCAGGGGAAAGGAGAAGACCACATTATTTGATGAGGTTAGAATGCTTTTATAATATAGATATATAGTATGTAACTTATAAGAAAACAAGCAGCTACTTTTTAAGTTTTATTTTTTATTTATTTTAATTGACAAAAAATGCATGTATTTATCATGCACATGTTGTTTTGAAATAGGTATACATTGTGGAATGGCTAAATAGAGCTCGTTAACATAGGCATTACTTTACATACTTCTCTTTTTTGTGGTAAGAACATTTAAAATCCACTCTCAGGAATTTTCAAAACTACAACACATTCTTATTGACTATAATCTCCATGCCTATTCTTCCTATCTAACTGAAGTTTGTTCTCCTTCAACCAATATATCCTCAACACCCACCCTCAGCCACTGATAACCACTGTTCTACCCTCTAACAAGCAGCTCTTAATTATCCCTGAGAAACAGATTTCAGAGCAAGTCTGAAAGAATGGCAGTTAATATATTTGAATATAAAATAGAAGAGTTCCAATTCACCATACAATTTCTGTCATCTTAATACAATCTATAAGGATATGATTATTCTGCATTTTTATTCTGAAGGTTTTCATAAACCTTCCTTGTAGAACTCTTTAGGAAAGAGTTACATTGTCAGTACTATCTTTAGCCTTATTATCTTCATTTCATAATTGAGACTCAATTTTCTGGAGGTTATCTTCGGATTAGAACATTTTATTACAAAATCAGAAAAAAGAAAGTCTTAGAGCTAGAAGGGATCTTGTGGCTCTCCTAAACCAATGCTGAACAAATTGAATTGAAAGACAAATACTAGCCACACTGCTATGAAAAGAATATAAATTTCATAATCAAAAGACCTTGATTGGTGCCATAGTTCTGACACCTACCTTGTGGATTTTCTATCAAAAAGAAATGGAATTACAAGCAATAAATGCTTGAATTAAAGTAAAATATTTGATTAAATTAAATGTTTTAAATATTTTGATTGAGTAGCTATTGAAATAAATACTCCAATAGAATGTAGGCTCCATTAAAGCTGGAATTTTTCGGTTTTCCAGAGCCTAGAACCATGCCTGGAACATAGTAGGTGCTCTGTGCTATACTCAGTTGCTTTTTAAATGATTGAATCTGATTAATGAATAGCTTTGAAGAAATAAAACCTAGTTAGCACTAAAATAATATTGAATATAATTCAATTTTGAATAATTCAGAGTTAATATTTTAACTATTGTATATTCTGGTATTATTAAAGTTTTTTGATTTTGAGGTGCTAGCAGGTTATTTTAGGGGTTCTACTTTTATGGATTGATGATAATAGGGGCTACTGGACTTTAACCTCTGCTTTAAACTTCCAGAGACAAAGGGCTACTATGTATTTGTTTAAACTTAGAATTGTTACTAATGTGAGACTATTTTCCTTGGATTCATAGGAGAAGACCAGGAAATATTATTTAATTATAAGTACCAATACTTTGTCAGTGTACTATCAAATAAATTCACTCATTAATCTTCCAGCCACTCATCTATTCATGATGGTTCTGCACCGGAAGTTGGTACAATAGATGAACCAGGAAGTGTATGGTGTTTAGTGGTTCAATAAACTCTTCCTGTTTAATATTTATTGGGCATTCTCAATGTGCTAAGTAACCTATAGAATACAGATTAGATCACAGTTCTCACCTTAAAAAAATAAGACATAAGCACCTCATAAAGTCTGTGTGGAATGAGGCAACTTGCCAAACCAAAAAAATAAAAAATAAAATTTAAAAAATAATGACCACTATTTTACTCTATCTTTTCTATCTTGATTCTTTCTTGCTCAGTCTGAAGGAATAAATCTGAGACAGAGCTGATGGGGCACATCCAGCCTGTGTTCAGTTACCAGGCCATTGAAGTAGACCCATCCATCTGCAAAGTGCTGTACTGAATTGCCTTTGTGGAAGGAAAGTTTAATTCGTGCTTTAAGAGGAAAAAATTCATCAGTTTTTAAAAGCTGTGATGCAAAGTTCAAAGAAAAGTTATTCTAGAAGTTCAGCTGTTTTTAATTAAGGCAGTGACCTGAGTCAGGAAAAAATATTCCTTTCAGAGTTTTAAAAAAATTAAGTTTCTAAATAATCTATTAGAAATTAAGACTGTTGAATAGGGTGGTCTTCTATGGTGAGAAGAGACCTGCATCAGGTGACCTCCCCACTACTCTTGAAGACAACTCCCTAAAAACAAATATATTTGTAATAAGAATTTGAACTTACCCTGTGATCAATAAGGAACGATTGCTAGCTTTGGTCACAAGTTAATCTACATCTGTATTATCCAAAAAAAATCTATTAGTCACTTAAAATGAGGCTAGTCCAAATTGAGATGTGCTGTAAGTATAGAATATACACTAGATTTTGAAGACTTAGTGTCAGAAGAGAATGCAATTATCTCATTTATAATGTTTATGTTGATCACTAATTAAAATGTAGTTGGCTACCTTGGGTTGAAGCATATTTTAAAATTAATCCTACATGTTTCATTTTACCTTATTTAATGTGGCTACTAAAAAAACCGGAATTGCATAATATGGCTCACATTCTATTTCTATTGGAAACCAATATTGAATGTTGAGAGAAATTTTTCCTGTTGCCCTAAAGTTGGCTTCTCAGATCTCTAGATGAGGACAAGAAGTGCTCATTGGCTCCACATTCCAATGAGAGCAGCCAGCGATTTGGTTACCAACTGTAAACTAAGAGGTAAGGAGCTATATCATCTACAATCCCAAATTCAACAAAACAATAACTTTTCTGGACAATGTTTGTGGAGGGAGGCTTTCCTGCTCACCTGTCTGTGTTCACATTCTATCCACCACCATTCCCAGTGATGAGGCCTGAAGGTTAGGGATCAGGAACAAGAGCTTGAGGACTCCTGCAAGAGGTGAAGCTATATATTTTGGTTCCATCCCTGGCTGAATGCTTGATCAGCTGCAAAATCTGGGGACCACACTGCATGAAATTGCAGTGGAGAGTGTGATGAGTGAATCACTGGGAATGCTTGATGGGTGTACCTTGTAGGTGGCTATTGAACTGGAACTTGGAGACTGGTCCTTTCTTCTAGTCTAGCGATGTATGAAGGCAGGTGGTTTGCTATAACAGTTTGCCTAGCAAAAGGGTCTGTTCAGTAATTTGCCTGTGAATAAAAGCCAAAGGGAGGGGGAGGGATCATCACACCAAGTTTTGTGGCCCTCAGGGAAAAAAGAAGAGGACCACTTTGACTCCCATGGCTCCCTGTGAAGGGGTATTGAGACTAGGGAGCAGAGGCTGCAGGGTTGTTCAGGCATCCTGGCTAAAGGAGGAACATTTCACCTCACCAAGAATGCCATACTTCCACAGGGTTTCTTGTGTGTGTGTGTGCACGCGCGCGTGTGTGTGTGTTGGGGGCGGCAGGGGAAGTCCAGAGGAAGTGAAGATAAAGCCTGTGACCTGATAATTGAGTGTTTTCTTTATAATGTGAGGTACTTATCATTGGTCCTTACCTATAAACCCTAGTTCCAAGCACTTGGAAAGATCCACTCAACATTTTACTAAATCCTCACCTGGGTGTCTGCCCTACTCAAATGCTGTTAATGGCATGCCATTGCCTGCAAAACAAAATCCTAACTTCTCAGAAGGTAATAGTCATGGCATTTGGTCCTTGCATACCTTTCTAGCTTTTCTCGTCTGTTAATCCCACTCTCTGTGTTTCATCAGATACAATAACCTTGAACCACTCACTTTTGCCTGAAATCATGCTTCCACTTATTCAGCAAATACATATTTATTACATCTTATATATCAGGCATTCTTCTAGGCATTAAGTGCATAGAAGGTCAATCAGACATTCTTCCTCCTATCACCAAGCTTATAGTCTAATGAACAGGATCTCTTGATAAATTCTGTCCTTTAATCTTGAATATGCTTCTTTTCTTCTTTCACCACAGATTAAATGTTACCTCCACCATGAAGCCTTTCTTCGGGTAGAATAAATGCTCTCTGGCTCTGCACTTTGTGTTTACTGTTGCCACTATTATTTGATTATCTCCCTACCTAGCTGGAGATCTCAACAACAGGAGCTGTGCTCCATCTACCTTTGTATTCACAACACCTGGTACATTATGGGTTCTTAAGAAATGAACACTGAAATGCCTCAACTTCATTGTCGTTTGTTTAATTCTGTCTTTATTTCTTATTTTTGTATTTTCTCTGAGGTTATATAACATCCAGAGACTTAGCAAGCCAAGTTTAGTTCAGAACAGTTACACAATCAAAATATGTTTTAAAGAAGCCTATTCCAAGCAGCATTGGTTAGATGATTTAACATATTTCTTCCTGTATCTAAACAATGAAGTCATTTCTGTTTTTTGGGCAAAAAGGAAAGTACACAGCTCCCCAAATTATTCTCAAAATTAAGGATAAACAGCTGCTATCATTTTGAAAATTAAAAAAACTATTTTGACCATCAGAGGCTCATTTTAATGCATACAAAAATAGCGCTATATATAGCTAACACAGACTTGCATGTTGCTAAGTTATAATCACTGAGTCACTGATTAAGAAGTAACTTACATCTGGGACTTGTCTTGAAAACAAGATTTTTTTTTGCCATCAAAATGGTTATTTTCTTTTCTTCAGTATCAGATAAAAACTAAAGTAACACAATGTTCCAAATGGAAATCTGTGACACTTTCAAAACTAGTAGTTGAACTTTATTGATCTGCTCTATTCGTAGGACTAAAATAAATAAATACGTAGTTGATTAGAGTTCCACACAACCTCAGAATTTACAAGACATGGAAACAGCAGAATCATCCTAAGCATGTGAAAGTATCAAAGGAATCAGAGTCTCAGCCTCCCGTAGTATCTGGCAGCCCACGATAGTGTGGGGGCAATAGAAGCAGCAGGTGATGAGGATGAAGCAGACAGGATGGGACTGTGAGGAGAAAATCATGCAATGAGGCAGCAGCAATCTGCATATAAAATCTATCAAGTACCAACCAAATGATGGCCAAGTCAGCAGATGACAGCATGAATGGATTAGACATAAGGCCAAATACTCTACAGACGCACACACACCCCTTTGCTCTGTATGTGCCTCCTGGTTTTCACATGCAACTGCAGAAAAATATCAGGGAATGAATCCTGAAATAAATGAGATTTATTTTTACCACCTGGTGCAATGGGCTTGAAACGTAAATCAAGCTGGCTTATGAAAAAAATATTACATTTCTTGCATTCTTGAGTTTAGGAGCTGCTATGCAAATATGTTGCACTATATCCCTGTTTATTTGTGTTTATTTCTCAAAAATATAGTTCTAGAAGTGAAATTGCTGGGTCACATTTTGGTGGTTACTACCAAATTGCTCTCCAAAATTATGTATATGTTTATTTTTCTACTAACAGTATATTGGCCTTCCCTTTGCCTGATGCCTTTACTAGTACCAATCATTAGCTTCTAAATGTTCATTTATCTAAAATATTTCCTTTCATTTACTGCTTCAGAAAATTTTTCTGGTTAACTTCCAGAAAGGCTTGTCCAACAATAATTACATTTAGCTTAGTTACATTTAAATCCAATGTCATCAACTTATTTTTGTCATGTATTTCCTTTCCTTTGAGGAGACGTGGAATAGAAGGGAAAGCAGAGGACTAATATTTATTAGGTGGATACTTTGAATTGGGAACGTTGCAGGTAGTGTTTCTAATCCTAATAACATTATGCCAGTGAGTCTCAATGTGTGATCTCTAAACAAGCAGCATCTGCCATCACCTGAGACCTTTTTAGAAATGCAAATTATTGGGCTATGTCATAGACCCATTGAATCAGAAGTTCTGTGGAGGGCCCAGCAGTCTGCTTTTATTTATTTATTTATTTATTTATTTATTTATTTATTTATTTATTTATTGAGACAGAGTCTTGCTCTGTCACCCAGGCTGGAGTGTAGCGGCATGATCTTGGCTCACTGCAACCACCGCCTCCCAGGTTCAAGCGATTCTCCTACCTCAGCCTCCCAGGTAGCTGGAATTACAGGCACCTGCCACCATGCCCAGCTAATTTTTGTAGTTTTAGTAGAGACGGGGTTTCACCATATTGTCCAGGCTGGTCTCAAACTCCTGACCTTGTGATCTGCCCACCTCAGCCTCCCAAAGTGCTGGGATTACAGGCATGAGCCACTGTACTTGGCCTGCTTTCTCTCTTTACATGACCTCCAGGTAATAATGCTAATGTACCCCAGATTTTGAGAATCACTGAATTATTTTATAGATGGGGAACTGAACAGAGAAGTAAGCAGCTTGCTCAGGTCATCAGCCATAGAGTTTGGACTGACTTCAAAGTCAGCACAATGCTTTCTCCTTGTGTGCAAGCAAATTTTAATAGGAAAGAATATGTCCAATGTAAGATTTGCTCCTGGGGGACAACAATAAAGTGTGACTATAGAACCCTGAGAAAACCAAGAAGCAGCAAAAATCTGTAGTTATCCAGGTGGTTACTGACTGAGAATGCCAGGTTCCCAAAACTGGGAGAGACAGACTTTGCTGATGTATTAGCCTGAAATTGGGCCTGAAATGAACCCTGGGTCTATTAATTTTTTCACTCTCACAAAGAGGGCAGAAATGTGGAAAATAGACAGTATGCAGGGATAGACCCATTATTTATGGGTTAGAATTACTGTAATACTGAAAACATAGTAAATGACAGAATCAAATTTGAAAGAAGACAAATAGATTATATGCTAAAATTAGAGCATCTTTGTCAGAGATGTTTATTAGTCACTGAAATTGTTTGTTTATTTTTTCAGAAAGGAGAAAATACTGAAGGTTTTGTGGTAAAACGTTTGGATCACAGAAGTGTACGAGAAATAGAGAGCAAAGGGCTCTCATTTTGGCAGAGGAGAGAGTACAGTTTGACTCATTATTAAGTATATAAAAATAAATTCTATGAGTTGCAGATTCACCCTATCTCCCTTTGTGTACTCAGGCTGTATATAGGAATAACTGGCTCATTTGATTCAAGAATGTAACCTTGAAAATGGGGCCCAATGCATGGATCCCAAAATTCAAGGGTCCTTTGAATCTGGAAGTAAGGGAAAGACAACTTTGACCTTTTATGATGCTCCCGAATGGCCAAAAGGGACTCCTGAGTTGAACTTCAGCAAAATGCAGTATTTTGCTTTTTCTGCTGAACCATGTAACAACCAGAAAAAAAAAAAAAAAAATGTGATCAATTTAGCAGAAAGGAGTGTGGGTAGTAGTGTGTAATGCAGCAGTTCTCAATCTTTAGTGTGCAAAAGAATCACCTAGAGGGCTTGTTAAACACAGGTTACCGGACAAACTCCCAGAGAGTCTAATTTATTAAGTCTGAGGTGGCCCCTGAGAATTTGCTTTTCTCTAACAAGCTCCCAGGTGATGCCGATACTCTTACGTACCACTCGTGAAGGGAAAAGAGTTTAGATTTGGAAATCAGAACACATATGTCCTTTTGCAAATCCTAACATACAATTGCCTTTGGACAAAATCACTTAACCTTTCTGATTCGTGATTTCTCATTTGTCAATTATGGCTGATGATAGTAACACCAACATAGTGAGGTTGTCAGAATTGTCGGGAAAGCCAGATGAGTTGATACAGGAGTGTTTGTGAATCCTGGTTAATAATGTTTCCTCTCCTTTACTTTTATAGTTAAAAACAAAACTCCTTCATCCACAAGAGTATCTCCAGATGGCTCTGCCTTGCTTTTCTTGGGGTTGATGTAAGTCAAAGTAGATAAGCAGTCTATCACAATGATAAATTGGAAATTCTGGTAGATAGTGTTAGTGGCCTACACAATAGCCACCTCTTCCCTGTGTTTCTTGCTAACACAACATTAATTTTGTGGAAGAATGAGGTAGCTTTGTGCTCAAAGATAGAGTCCCTTGCCTAGCCCAGGCCCATGACTCACGATTGGTCTATGCCTATCTTGGTAACCTTGGCTTTTTCTCATGTGAATAATGTTGAGAGGATCAAATTCATACATTCAGTAAATATTTAGTATCAAACACGGTTCTTTGTGTCGATGAACAAGAGTGACTAATAGCCTGGAATGGTAGGCCCACATTAAATAATTAATAACTCAAATAATTTCTCCTATGAAGAAAAAGCAGTCTATGCAGTAATACTAAGTAGCTGGAATCGTGACCCGCTCTGGGATAGAAGAGTGGAAATGGATCTCAAGGAAACATTTAAGTGGTACTTAAGCTAAGAATAAAGATGGATAGGAACAAAAATATTTTAAGCTTGTACAAAAGTTGTGAGATGAGAATAAGCCTTGGGTATTATGCAAATTGGAGAGAGAAAGTGCAATCAGATCACAAAAGGTGTTACAGGTTATGTACAGACTTTAGTCAAAGAGAAAAGTGAAAAATCACTGAAAGATTTTAGCTGGTAGTCATTAGAGCACATTGGGATTGAAAAAAAATTACTCTAGCTGCTTGGGAAGAATGAATTGAAACTGGACCAGGTGGGGATGTGTGAAACCCATTAACAGACACAACGACAAGAAGTGGTTGCAACTTGGACTAGAGCTGCTCTGTCCAACATGGTAGACACAAGCTACCTGTGGCTATTGAGTCCTTAAAATGTGTCCTGTCCAAATAAAGTTGTGCTTTAAGTATAAAATACGTACCAGATTCCAAAGATTTAGTAAGAATAAAGTAAAATATCTAATTACTAACTTTTTTCATTGATGACATGTTAAAATGACAATATTTTGGATATACTGATATCTTAATAAGATACCTTATTAAATTTGATTTTACCTTTTTTTACTTTTTAAAATGTAATTTTTGGAAACTTTAAGATTATATGTGCTACTCTCATGTATAGATTGCATTATATTTATTGGACAATGCTGATCTAGAGTTTGACAATACAGATGGAAGGACATAGGCACATTATAAAAGGGTTAAGGACACTAAGACTAAATTGACTAACTTGATGATTTATTGTGAAATACAGGACCATCAAGGACCATATGTCTAATTCTCCATAAAAAATTGAATGATAGACCATTTCTTGATATACTGAAAGCAGAGTTGGGTTGAAGAGAATATGAAAAATAATGTATTCTTGTTTGGTCGTATTGATATTCCTCAGAAAAGCTATCTGAGCAGTACACGAGAATTAGGAATTGGCCAAAGATGATAGAAAAAGCCATGGCAGTGGTTGAGTTCAAGGGGAAAACGACAATTTAAAGACAAAAGAAGGAGCTCATGAAGAAGCAGACAGAGGGTAGTAAGCAAAATAGGAAGGGGAATGTGTTAGCAGAAGAAAAGGACAGAGATACCACCATATCAAAGGCTACTGAGACAAAAGCAGTAAAATGTGGATAGTTATTGTTAAGTGAAATTTAGTAATGGACACATGGTAGTTCATTACTACTATTCTCTCTATGTTTGTGCATATTGAAATTCCTATAATGTGAAGTTGCTGTTGAACTTTCTAGAGACTTAAAAAGATAGGGGCTGAAACATGTTCTTTGGGGAAAATCAAATGAAATCACCCATAAATTTCTATCAGCTTCACATTGTATGTATTTACAGCTCAATTAATTAAATAATACAACAGATGAAAATCTTAAGACTCAAGGAGGCTTATCTAATAAAGTATACCTTATATACATTCTTTCTCCTATGGCAGTAACTGTTTTTTTCATGTAATTTGAGAAGGGGAAATATAAGAAATGCAAGTACTCATTGTACATAGGTGAGCAAGAAGATAAGAATAAGTTATGATCATGTTGAATTTTTATTCATTTTCACTGACTCAAGGAGGAACAAGACATGTAGACATAAAACTGACATTTTAATAACTTGGATGATAACATGCAGAAGTTTAAGTCAAAAATAATACATTCCAGCCTCATGGTTTCCTATTAAGATTTTAGCCAGTGAAGAGTGAGAATTGGCTAAGTCCTTGTGCATGGTATCATGTAATTATTTTGCTTATAAATTCAAATTCCTGGAATTGTGAGTAAAATAATTTTAAATGACAGGAATTAATATATCATGTCCCAGTATGCTTTTCTTCACTAGGCTTAAGTAGATTAGGATTTTAAGAGCAGTAAAAATAAGAAAAATCAACAGCTCATATTAGATTGCATTGAAATTTTTAATACAACGTAAATGCTAGCAAAACTTATTCTTAAAATCTGTTTAAAATGTACTAGAAATATATTTTTGTGGAAAAATAAATTCTTTTATTTGAATTTGGAAAGAGAATAGAACATTTATAAACAATATCCAATATATATAAGAAACTAAAACTACTGTATAACAACAAAAAACAACCCAATTAAAAAATGCGCGAAAGACCTGAATGCACATTTCTTAAAAGAAGACAGACAAATGACCAAGAGATCTATGAAAAAAATGCTCGACATCACTAATCATCAGGAAAATTCAAATCAAAATTACAATGAGATACCACCTCACTCCAGTCAGAATGGTTACTATCAAAAACTCAAATGATAACGAGTGTTGATTAGGTTCTGGAAGAAAGAGAACACACTGCTGGTGGGAATGTAAATTAGTACATCCATCATGAAAAAACAGTATGAGCCAGGCATGGCGGCTCACGCCTGTGGTCCCAGCACTTTGGGAGGCTGAGGCAGGCGGATCACGAGGTCAGTAAATTGAGACTATCTTGGCTAACACGGTGAAACCCCGTCTCTACTAAAAACACCAAAAACAAAAAATTAGCTGGGCGTGGTGGCGGGCGCCTGTACTCCCAGCTACTTGGGAGGCTGAGGCAGGAGAATGGCGTGAACCCGGGAGGCGGAGCTTGCAGTGAGCCGAAATGGCGCCACTGCACTCCAGCCTGGGGAACAGAGCTGAGGCTCAGTATTAAAAAAAAAAAAAAAAAAAAAGAAAAAGAAAAAAGAAAAAGAACAGTATGATGTTTTCTTTTAAAAATTAAAACTAGTACAACCATGTGATCCGGCTATCCCAGCATTCCTTTGGGTATATATCCAAAGCGGGGGTGGGTGGGGATGTATATTCAAGGGATATCTGCCTCTGTTTATTGCAGCACTATTCACAATAGCCAAGATAGGGAATCAACCTAAACATTTATCAACAGATGAAGAAAGAAAAGGTGGCATAATACAAAATGGAATGCTATTCAGCTACAAAAAAAGAAAGAAATCCTGTCATTTGTGACAAAGTGAATAAACCTGGAGGATATTAAGTAAAGTAAAATAAGCCAAGCAAATACCCTATGATCACATTCACAAGTGGAAGATAAAAAGTTGTTCTCATAAAAGTAGAGAGTAGAATAGTGGTTACCAGAGGATGTGGAGGGTTAGGAGAGGGGAGATGGTGAAAAACTGGTCAAAGGGTTTGAAGCCTCAGTCAGATCAAAATAAGTTCTGTTTTATTTATTGAATAGTAGAATGACTTATAGTTAATAATAACATATTGTATATTTCAAAATAGTTACAAGAAGTTTTGTTTTTGTATGTTTGTTTTGCTTGTTTGTTTGTCTGTTTTTTGGGAGACAGCATCTCGCTCTGTTGTCCAGACTGGAGTGCAGTGGTGTGATCATAGCTCACTGCAACCTCGAACTCCTGGGCTCTAGCAGTCCTCCTGCCTCCACCTCTGGAGTAGCAGTAACAGGGACTACAGGCATGTGCCACCATGCCCAGACTTTTTTTTTTTAGAGACAAGGTCTTACTTTGTTGACCAGACTGGTCTCAAACTCCTTGCCTGCTGGTCTTGAACTCCTGTCCTCAAGTGACTCTGCCTTGACCTCCCAAAGTGCTGGAGTTACAGGCATGAGCCACCGTGCCCAGTCTAGAAGAGAGGTTTTATAATATTCTCATGACAAAGAAATAATAAATGTTTAAGATCATAGGTATGTTAATTACCCTGTTTTGATTATTACACAATGAATACATGTACCAAAACATGTTATACTCTGTAAATATATACAATTATCATGTGTCACTCTTAAATATTTTTAAAGTTAAATATTGAAAAAAAATTAATGTAATAGGCTCTCTGGATTATTCAATAAATGCCTTTGAAACAGCTGATCAACTATTTGTAATAATTCATAGTAAAAATGGAATTAGATTTCTAGAACCATATGTCCAAATATACTAAAATAAACTCCATATGGGCTGAATATCCAAATGCAAAATGAAACAGAAATGCTAAAGAATGTATAAGTGATTATACATATAAGCAGAAAACATAAAGAAAAATATTGATAGATTTAATTTTTTTTTTTTTTAATTCAGGACATTAAAAACATCCTAAACTAAATTTAAAGGCAAACCAGAACCCAGAAGAAATTTTCACAACGCATAAGAAAAGGCTAATATACTTAATATAAAAATCTTAAAGAACTATAGGAAAAAAGATAAAGAGCTAGTTAAGATACAGGGGAAGGCATGAAAGAGAAATTTCCAAAAATGAAACGAGTAAAATCTATTTCATATAACTAGCAAGGTTTTTTTTTTTAAAATAATAGATGCTACTCTGAAGCATGGAGTCTCTCATATTCTGCTGGTAGAATTTAATATAATCTTTTTGGATTATGTTATTTGAAATTTGGCAATTTCAAAACATACTTTAAACCTAAAAAACTATATAAAGTTTTTGACCCAGAAAGTTTACTTTATAGACTATATTTCAAGAAATTCTAGGAAAGAAGTATTGATTGAATAAAACATGTTACAGATGTACAATGAAATTTCATTTGGGAAATATGTGAAGATAAATGGTTAATATTATGAAAATATTTTTAGAGTATAATTTTTAAATATGGTAAGAGGAAGTATCTCATTTTCCCCCATATAACTGTAAAATACACACAAAAAAATAGAAGTTGTTATTTCTGAGTAGCAAAATAATGATAATTTTTTCTCCTTTTGGCTTTTCAGAATTTTGAATTTTTTTCTCATTTCTACTTTTAAAAATGTACTTTTAAAATTGTGAAATAATTCAAAAATATAGAAACATATGAAGTATAATATGAGAAATATCCCAGAACGGAAAACTTCAACAGCGCCCAATATCAACAATATTTACCATGTTAATTTCAAGATTTTTCTTTTTCCTTTTTTATTGGTTATTTTTCAAAATTGAAAGAGTACAGTAAGATTTGCACTTCATAAGGAAGAGAATCACTCATTTCTTTCTTACCTTAACTTAAAAAATGTTAAATTTTAGGAAACAATCATTTTCTGACATTGGACTAAGATAGTTAGCACTGTGATTCTTTGGAAAAGACAAACAAAGCAGGTGAATACTAGAATCACCTCTATTTTCTGCCTGGAGATAATAGTTGGATTGCAAGACAGACACATTTGACATCTTCCTCCCTTGAATACCCTTTCTTGATTCCATGTCTAGTCTTTTTTCTCCATCTTCACTCTCCTGTATTTTTTTTAAATCAATCCACACAGTTTTAAAAATACTTCTACTATTTACACATTATTTCTTTCTTAGTCAACAAAGCACCATAGATTAGGTGGCTTATAAACAGCAAGAATTTATTTCTCACAGCTTTGGAGGATAGAAGTCCAAGATGAGAATACTTGCTTCTGGTGAGGGCCCTCTTTCCAGGTCGCAGACTTCCATATTCTTGTTGTATCTTCATGTGGTAGAAAGAAAGGAAGCTCGCTGGGGCTCCTTTTATAAGGACATTAATCCTATTAATGAGGGTTTCCTCTTCATGATCTAATCACCTCCCAAAGGCCTCACCTTTTAATATCATCACACTCAGAGTTAAGATTTAAACATAGGAGTGGGCAGAGGAACACAAACAGTCCATAAAAGTACTTTTATTAAAATGATATCACACACACTAAGATAGATAGATAGATAGATAGATAGATAGATAGATATAGATGGATAGATGATAGATAGATAGATAGATAGATAGATAGATAGATAGATAGATAGATATACACACACCACCTAATCTATGGTACTTTGTTATGGCAGCAACAACTAAGATAGAAATAATGTATAAATAGTAAAAGTATTTTTAAAACCTATGTATATACATATTTTTTTTTATTTTTTGCTCAGTACTATTTTTGAGATTTTATTCACATTAATCCCTGAAACTTTAATTTATTCTTTTTAACTAATACAGTGTTCTGTTGTGCAAATCTGTGATAATTTATTCATTCATCTCTGTTTTGATGGACGTTTAGTTCATATTTTATACAGTGAGTCAATATTACTTTTAAAAAATTACAAACATTATTGGGTTGGTGATGAAAAATATTAAATGATGGGATTCAAATAATATATTTGACTACAGTAGCATATAAGAATTACCTGACTTTGCCATTAAAATGCAAATATTTGTGGATAAGTTCTTTTCATATAGACATAAACTCTGTTTATAACTTGTAACTTAAAATTCTTTACTCTCTCATTTTTAAAAACCCTTTACTGTATAAAAGACTAAAAAGAATTTAAAAGAAAAAACGAAAACCTAGTTTGACCTGTTTGTAATGGAAGTTTCCTAGGTAATCACATATCCAGCAAAAAGAGACAGTTTTAGCTTTGTTTAAAGGTCAACTGAATATTAATGTGCAATTCACCATTAAGTTGACATAAAGTTACTTATCTTCTTGAACCCAAAGTTGGGACTCATGCTCATCCCTCTATCCCAGGGGTCCAGCAAATAATGAACAGCCAGTAAATATTTGTTGAATAAATTGATGTTGAATGTATTGATTTTTGGCTTTGAGAGAAAGTCTGGGAGAGGGCATATTGGTGTCAAATGTGGACATTTCAGAATGTTTCATAATGAAATTTCAGAGTGTTTTATGATGAAAATTTTGTGCAGAATACATTCTTTAAATGGGTATTATCCTAGAAAATCTGAGACTTGGTTTTGGTAAATTACAATAGATTCTTGTCTGCCTTGCTGACCCCTTTACTCAATACCTGCTAGATGACATTAAGACCTTAATAAAGAAGTACCAGATAGCAATATAATGGCTTATAAATCAACCCTCATTTAGGGAAATATATATACAACATATGTGTATATACAGATCATATATATCATCCTTTTACTAGAAATTTCAAAAAGTTGATATATATTGATTGTTATATATTGATTCTTTTAAAATGTTATAGTTTTTGTTCATCACTGGTTATTTTCTGTTTATACTTATTCTGATTTTTTTCAATATACACACATATGTAATTCAGCCAAGTTCTGTTTTCAAGTTACGACCTTTTTGTAGGTAATGTACATTTCTCCTCATAACTGTCATATTTTATTTCCTGTTAAAAAAGTGATTTATATAGTGAGGTCATTTGGAAAGGAAGTGAAACTGAGGTCTCACTACTGTATGGTGGGAGCCATTCTTTTAAATGTGGTGGTGAAAATTGTTTGCAGATCAATTTGTAAGGATTATGTTCCATGCATTTAGTTTTCATTCAGTGATTTGCTCAGCAATATTTTTGAGTGCCTAAAATATGACAAATTAATTGTAATAGTTTGGTGCAAAAGTAACTGCGGGTTTTGTCATTAAAAGTATTGTGCTGATATTACTGAGTAATAACTGTGCTGACAATGCATGGTAGTACTGAGCTCTGTGTTCTATGGCACCACAACTAACATGCAGTTTAGTGTAGTGATTAAGAACACTGGCTCTCAAGAAGGGCCAGGACTTAAATTTTAACTGTGTGACCCTGAGCACAACATACAACTGCTTTGAGCTTCAGTTTCCTCATTTTTAAATGGAGACAATGGTTAGTTGGGCCAGAGCTACATCTCTTTGGGTCTCAGTTTCCTCAATTATAAAATAGAAGGTTGAACTAGGTTCTCATTAAGGGCAAACAAATGATTATTTGTGGAATAAGGAGGGACCTCTAGCAGAAAGCAATTGTACCTGTATTGCCTTAGAATAAATTAGACAGGAGGTCTCTAAGGGCTAGTCAGAAGTATAAATACTGTGCACTGAGATAGCTATTCTGTTGCTGAGATGTACACAGGTTAAGCTTCTGTAGCATTTATATTGCCATACCTGGGACTTATGCCAATTACTAACAGTGATTATTCAGCCATTCTTTCTTTAACATAGTCAATAAAATGTTATCTTGGTCAGGGCTGAAGCTGAACAGTCACTGCTGAAGGAATCATTGATTATATTTCTTCCCACTTTTAAAACTATTAAGGAATGTCTTATAGACAGTCATAACACCAGATAAATTACTACTGCATATGTTACTCATAGAATTGTATTAGTCTGTTCTCATGCTGCTATAAAGAAGTACTCAAGACTGGGTAATTTATAAAGGAAAAAGTCTTAATTGACTCGCATTTCAGCATGGCTGAGGAGGCCTCAGGAAACTTATAATCATGGGAGAAGGCAAAGGGGAAGCAAGGCATCTATTTTACAGGGTGGCAGGAAGGAGTGATTGCAAGCAGGGGAAATGCCAGACACTTATGAAACCATCAGATCCTGTGAGACATGCACTATCACGAGAATAGCATGGGGGAAACTGCCCTATGATCCAATCACCTCCACCTGCTCCCACCCTTGACACATGGGGATTATGATCCAATTACCTCCACCTGCTCCCACTCTTGACACGTGGGGATTATGATCCAATTACCTCCACCTGGTCCTGCCCTTGACATGTGGGGATTATGATCCAATTACCTCCACCTGGTCCTGCCCTTGACACATGGGGATTATGGGTAATGTGGATTACAATTCAAGATGAGATTTTGAGTCACAACACAGCCAAATCATATTAAGTATTTACTGAGTGTGTCAGAATTTTGATACTTAAAAATTAGAACTACTTCTTTTTGAAAACCACTTCCAAATGTTTATTTCAAGGATCACATTTGATGGCTTGTCATTTTTCTATACTTTTATTTAAAATTGTTCTGTTTTCATCATTGCCATTATAGTATTTGGGGTAGGTAGTTTTTGTTTTAGACTATTGTTTTTTTTCTTTGGTTTTCTTTGACATTTTGGGTCTTGGAGTTTTATCTGTTCTGTTTGATTTGAAACTTATTTTCAGAACTAAGTTCTTATAATAAATAACTTGAACTCAGTTTGTCTGCCAGAAGGAAAAATGTACACAAAACTGTTAACTTTAATCCCTCACCTGCACTGATATAATTTAGAACTTCCATGGTGGTTTATATTTTCAAAGTATTTTAGCGCTATTTTAATTTGTGTTATGTTTGTGAAATAAGAATGCCAAAAATACCCTAAAAGTAGGTTAGTTTGTAAAGGATCTGTAAACATCTTGACTTTCCAAAAGAAAATAGAGGTCTAAACTAAAAATCAGAAATAACAGGTACAAATATTTAAATAAATGCACTATGAAAAGGAAAAGTGTTTCCTGTGACAGAAGAAGAGAAAGGCTATTAACAAAATGCCATTTTTTTTTTTTTTCAGAGAAAGGGTCTCGCTATGTTGCCCAGATTGAACTTGAACTCCTGGGCTCAAGTGATCTATCACTTAAGTCTTCCAAATAGCTGGGACTATAGGCACACACCACTCACTGCACCTGGCTAATAAATGCTATTTTTAAAAAAATAAGTTTAATGAGTTTCTTTTTAAACAGAACTTTAAAAATGTATTATATTGCATACAATAAGATGCAGAAACCCTCAATTTGCACAGCTCAATTAATTTTGTCAAATACCTGCCTTTAGCATCCCTCCATCACACAACTTGCATTAAGATCCTAACTGCCTACAGACACATCTGTGTCTCCCTCCCATTCCCTTCCACTAGAGTATAAATTCTCTCAAGGTAGAGACTTAGGCTCAGTTGCTTTCCTATGCCTTCACAGATCCTGTTGGGTACTCAATAAATGGTGAATGAATTAATGAATAAGTACACATTCATTGACAGTCTATCCTATTATAAGCCTAGCTACTTTTCTTAGTAGCTCAGACCTGGGACGAGATGATAAGGTTATATGTCCTCAATATCTTTAGCAGCCTCAGCCTGAGGGTGTTGGAGGGCAGTCAGTCAGGTCTCTTCTTCACTGCAGTTCAGAGCTCCTCAAAGAGAGGCAATTAGGCAAAGGATGCAAAATCATGGGGAAGACTTCTCCAGGAAACAAAAGGTTGTTTCAAGTATTTGGTTTTCAGAGTCAGAAACAGAGAGGTGGTAAAAACCTAATCAATACCTGCCAGTTGACCTATGGGGGCTATGCAAGGGGCTACTTGAGATACCAGGGCTTGAAAATCCTTTTTAGGACTTACTCCCCATTGTTCAACAATGTTTAATGAGAGCAACCTCATAAAGATCAAGCATTAATTTAAAGTAAATTTGGGCCAGGTGCAGTGGCTCATACCTGTAATTCTAAAACTTTGGAAGGTCGAGGTGGGAGGATGGCTTGAGCCTAGAAGTTTGAGACCAGCCTGGGCAATGTAGTGGGACCCTGTCTCTACTAAAAAATTATTAGCTGAGTGTGGTGGCATGTGCCTGTGGACCGAGATACTCAGAAGGTTGAGGTGGGAGGATCCCTTGAGCCCAAGAGGTGGAGGCTGCAGTGATCCATGATCACACGACTGTATTCCAGCCTGGGCAACAAAGTGAGACCTTATCTCAAAAATAAATAAATAAATAAATAAATAAATAAAATAAATATTTATTACTGATTGGAGACCACATTGTTATCTTGGGAAAGTGTATTACATCATATACTATTTGGTAAAAGGTAAAGGAAAAGAAAGATAGAAAACAGTGAAAAGGTATAAACCATGTTTCTGAGAATAAATTAGTTATATGCAGGCTTGGAAAGGTCAAAATAGGCTAACTGACATAATAAACAGACTCAAATTTAGTGGCTTAACTGTACAAGCTGTAGGTTTTGCTAATGCACAGGCCAGCTAGCTATTCCTGGTTCCATGGCTCTGCTGGGCATTTCTCCTGCAAGTGGCCACTCGGAGTCAGACTCCTTCCCTCTTGGGGTTCTTCCAAATCCTAGGGCCCAGGCGTCTCTCTGGACATGCTGCACCCAGCCAGCAGGTGATGGGAGAGAAAGAGCTGGAGGACAGAGAAGTGACATATATATGTCTGCTCACATAACTTTGGCTAGACTTTGGTTCCTTAGCTGCATCCAACAGCAAGGCAAGCTAGGACATGTAGCCACTGTGTGCCCAGGAGAAAAGGAATCTGCTGGTGAAATTTTAGCTTTTTTTTTTTTTTTTTGCCAAAGGTCCAGTCTTATTTTTCCCCATTCTATAAACGGTCAAGTTCCTTTTTATTTAAAAACTAATTATTTTTAAATTAAAGAAATAAAGTTATCTGAAGAAAATATGTTGTTTGAGCAGTCTGGAATTTTTACTTTAAGAGAAAGCTATAGCAGGTGCAAAGCCAGAGTAAAGAAGCCGGTCAGAGTTGCAGGGTAAGCGTGGAAGTGATTTGGACATGATTTAGGGTGCCAGTACTTGCGTTTATTTCCCAAACAGCAAAGAAGCAGTGCAAAGGGCATAAATGAGACCTGATGTGGGTGGGTGGATGCAGGACTCCCTTGCCTTTCTTATAGGGGTTGCCAAGGTTACTGGCATGGTAGCATTCATGGAGTGAGGTCTCCCTGAGGTTAGGGGAGCCTAAGGCCTGTAAGCTTGTTCCTATCTCTAGCCATGTCAGTACTCGAAAACAGTGTATACATCTGTGCATGGTATAAATCTACTGCTCAGGGACTCTGTCATGCTGGAGTAATATCCATGTTCAACCTTAAAAATCTTTTTCTGTCCCAGACCTGGAGAAATTGCCTTTACCCAGGCCTGAAAGTCAGGGCCAAGGAGTCTACCATTTATGCTTACACTGGGATTTCCCACAGGCAGGTAGAGATATGACTCACCAGAGGTGAGAAATCATTTTCCTAACTTCAGAGACCAGGTTTTGGGGATATCACAATGCTCTACTAATGTGGAGAGAACTTCTAGCCTCTAAGATAAGCTCACAGGCTTTGCTGCATCTTTATTGTCCATTAAAGTAATTTTGATTAAACCTTTTCCTTTGTTACAGACTAGTAGATCAATAGATAAGCTTCTTTTTGCAAATAGCTATGTGCAGAAGCAAACAAGTGTGGAATTCAATATAATTATGCAGCCACATGAGTATTACTTTAGAAAACATCTCTTTAGAAATGTTTTTATCTTCAAGTAAGCAATTTCTTACATTTCTTTCTTTTTAGCAATGTTGTACAAATTAGAAATGGTTAGTCTTATTAAGTAAATTTGTCAGACTGAAAAGAAAACTGAAATCGTGTGTTTTGACGGGTTTTCCTCCAATAAAGACGGAAATAAATGAGCATAACAAATAAAAAAACACAATCGCCTGAAGATTTTTGTTGTCTCTTATTTGGGATTTGTATAGAATTGGACATCCTTAACCAGCCTCCTGAGTTATTCACTATTTCAATGTCCTGGCTACACCCAATTCTAGCTTCTCTCCTAATGTTACCTGCTAATACAGTTGCCTCCTTCAGCTAGATTCTAAGAACTCCAAGAAGTAAGTAGATCTGTATCTAATCCATGTATTTCGATGCATGACAAATGAGTAAGAGTCAAGTAAGCTTGGGGAAAAGTCCAGTAAAAGGAAAAGTGATCATTAAAGTTACTAGTGGCAAAGGCTGTCATGTACATAGTCGAAAAGATTTGCTTTTGGAAATGTTTCATTAAGCCCTTACTATTTGAAAAATGAGACAAAACTTAAAAAAAGTAAGTTTCCTCCAAATCCATGTGTGCCAACCACCTAGCCCCTTGTAACTAAAACCCAGGAACATTGTGAATATAACATTATTTTACATGTTCAAAGACATAGAAGAGCTTTAATAAATGGTATGCTATTATCTCTTCTAATAGTGGTACAAGTGATCTCGGAAGAACCAAATAAACTCACTTTCCCACCAGTTTATCACTGTAGTCAAAACAGAGGATTATAGATTCTCCTTTAATCTGTGTGCTTTGACTATAAAATGTGAATCAGAAGACTTTCAACATGGTCCTTAACAAGAACACTTAATCTGGGCACAGTGCAGTGACTCACGCCTGTAATCCCAGCACTTTGGGAGGCAAAGACAGGAGGATCACTTGAGGTCAGGAGTTGAAGACCAGCCTGGCCAACACGGTGAAATCCCGCCTCTACTAAAAAACACAAAAATTAGCTAGGCGTGGTGGCAGGCGTTAGTTATCCCAGCTACTCGGGAAGCTGAGGCAGGAGAATCCCTTGAACCCGGGAGGCGGAGGTTGCAGTGAGCTGAGATTGTGTCACTGCACTCCACCCTGGGTGACAGAGCAAGACTCCGTCTCAAAAAAAGAACAAAACAACAACAACAAAAAGACACAGCCTGTTTACGATACATGTCACAGAGTATATTACCAAGAGATAATTTTTTCCTTCTTCTTCCTCTTTTTGTTGTTATTTGATAGCCCAAGCTGTATGCGTGTGTGTGTGTGTGTGTGTGTGTGTTTTCTCACGATTTTATCTCCCTTCTGGCTGGCAATGGAAACTTTCGTGTTCATCAAAGACATTATAGAATGTTTACAAAAAACTGGTTCTTTAACCTTGAGTTTTATTTCCAATGAGTCAAAATTATTATTCCACTTCGAATCTTAATCAGAAATAGGCCAGATAGCACTGTGTCACAAAAACAAAGATTATTTACATCAGAAAAGTAAAAGATTCATATTCTGCTCTCTAAAAGTTGCCACTGAATGCAAGAGGTTCATTCTAAGGAGCATTTTTTATAGCTTGTGTACATCTGGATAGACTAATATTACCAACCACTTTTGTGCCTATCGTGAGGATTTTTTTCCACCCCACTTCTTTAAATGTTGAAATAAAAGTGGTTACCACCCTTATAAGTTTTTAAAGATTACAGTGACATCTTGTGGCATATAATTTTCCCTTTTAAAATTCCTGACCAGGTAAACGTTGAACGTGTGAGTTCTTGCCAAATAATTTTGGCTTTATTAATATAATACACATTAACCAAAAAAAAAAAAAAAAAATCTGACTACTGATTAAAGTAGAAGCCAAATGAACAAAATCCATTCTACTGTATTTGGTTCAAATAAATATTTCCAAATAATTTAAATTAGAAAATAGATTTTTTAAATCTACCATTTATTCTAAATTTTCATGTATCAGCCTCATTATAACATAGGAAATGACCTGGAAATTTGTTACAATTTAATCCATGTAAAGACAATGAAATTAAAAATTAAAAGTTTTCTGTTAAGAAAGTATTATGTCATAACTTCTAAGAATTGTTATAATTCAGTTAATTAAAATAATCTTGAGGAAATATTTTTATTGAAAGAAAAATATTTTCTATAACAAAATCAAACTTCTGCCATTTAAGTCTGATAATCATTAGCCTCTTCAAGGACTACCTCTAATTAGCAATTGTAGTGTATAAAGTGAGACTCCATTAAGCTATAATAAAATACATAATTTTTTTAAAGACACAGTAGACTAGAAGTAATACTTCCATCCTCCCACTCTGCAAACACACATTTTGGTCATTAATATTTACTTCCAAATCATGATTTAGGGATGACCAATTTGAGTCTTGTTCAGGTAACACAGAGTCATTCTGCTCAAAATCATTACCATTTGCAGGGATCTTTTCTCCTTCCTTCTTCCCTTCACTAACTCTCCCACCCACTCCCTCTCCTTTTGATTTTGAACTTTAAAATGACCCTTCTCATGGCCAACAAAAGCAATCCTTTTTTGAAATTATAGGTGATAATGTTTCTTCTTGCTATGTTCTTTGATAAATATGATTCCTCGTAAGGCTTACTGTGAATAATATACTATTTCATCTGATACGAGACATCAATTGTTAGATACTCCTTTGTTTTATGTGCTACCAAGAAAGAAGAAAATCACTGTCAGCTAAATGGTGACAAATTGACTAGAATGATTATTTTAACTCATTCAAAATGCATTACATGTCTTTTAGACTTACTTACATAAATTTATTTTATATAATGCTTATGCATATTTTAAAATAAAAATATAAACAAAATATAGCATTTCTGAAACACAGAGTCCAGCTCCAAGTCACTCTCCATGCAATGACTGCTCTCTGGTTTTGCCCACTCCATTGCCCTCTGTGCTAGTAAGAACATTGGTGATTCAGCTGTGCCCAAAGAGAGCCCCAATTTTTGTCTCAGGGACTTACTTTCAAGCTATTGACACACATTCTGAACATTTTGAAACTGGCACTTTATCTTACAGAAAAATCAATGGAAGGTCTTTTTGCAATGACTAAGATTTACAATTCTTCCTCAAATGGTCATTAGGATTCTTCCTCAAGTGGTTTGTAGACTGACATGCAAGAGATTACAGTTAGAAATGGTCATGCAACAAGATTACAACACGCACAGGTGAGGGCAGCTGACCACATGACTGCTACCTGACCACCACTGATCGTAAACACAATTTGCCTTTCCATTTTCATAAATGTTAAAGTGTGAACAATGATTTGCCTGAAAAGAGCTGATATCTGGTAGCATTAATGATAATAGGTAGCCTTTCCTGAGTGACTGCTCTACTTATATTCCTCATATGCATTATATCATTTAAACCTTAGTATAATTCTATGAAGTAGATGCTATTATTTGAATATGTAGGTGGAAATAAACAACTTGCTCCAAGGACAGACATCTGGCAAGTGGCAAATCTGGGGTTTAAACTCAATTTTATCTCATTCCCAAACCAATATTTTTTTCCATAGGCATCTGGTTAAAAATAGTTAAGCAAAAATACCAGGAGAGAGCGTCACTCAATCATATATAAAAGGATAATCTCTCCATCAGCAATTTTCCTTGAATAACAGGGCAAAGAGCAATTGCGTGAACAAATGTCAGCTTTATATATGCGTGAATTATGAAAAAACTTCCAGAAAAGAGAGATGAAACATTGTCTTCTATTCGAGCAGGGGAAAAAACTGCTGCATCAGCTAGAAGCCGTGATTACTGCTGAAGAAACATTTTCTGGAACATGCCATATGTCACAAATAACCACTTTACTTTTCCTCAAGGAAACAAAAATTGTGCAATTTTCAAAGAGAAGAGAATACATCTATATTTAATATATATAATTAAGAGTGAATTTGGGCCAGGCACAGTGGCTAATGCCTGTAATCCCAGCACTTTAGGAGGCTGAGGCGGGCAGATCGCTGGAGCCCAGGAGTTGGTTGGAGATCACCATGGGCAATATGGCAAAACCCCATGTCTACAAAAAAAAAAAGAAACGAAAAGATTAGCAGGGTATGGTGGCGCACACCTGTGGTCCCAGCTACCAGCTACTAGGAAAGCCGAGATGGAAGGATCGCTTGATCCCAGGAAGTAATTTGGCCCTTGGAAGAGCCAAAATCACAGCACTGCACTCCGGCTTGGTTGACAGATTGAGACCTTGCCTACGAAAATAAAAAATAAAATAAAATAAAGTGAATTTGGACCGAGAGCAGTATGTTTTTGGTTTGGGTCAGTTTTGTCTATTAATTAAATGTACTTTGCACAAATCTTTGTCTCCCCAAAATCAGAAATCAACATGACTATGATCCAATTTTAAGTTCTTAGCTTACTAAAGTTAAATTATCTTCTATAATTTGAACCAAAGCAGTTAATAAAAAAATTAAACTAATTCTTCTGTGGAAATCTCTCTCTTTTTCTTTATAAGACAGATTTTTATAAGCTATTTTTATGTGCATATGGAGGCTTCTGTGTTCCCTCAAGAATAGCATTGCTGGCAGACATAAAACAAAGTGGCTGGGCTAAACATCATGTTCTCTATGTTTGCACAAATTTAAAAAAATTTCAAAATTTGTGTACAGTTTGAAATAGGCATAGATAATCTAAAACTTACATTTCTTGTAAAAAACGTTTTTATACAACAATGTTAGAAACGGCTATATAGTTGAAAAGCAAACAAATAATTAGTCCAAACTGGGGATTTTGAGAACTTAGTTTTAGAAATCCTTGCATCTTATTTTCCTATTTTATAGTGCAAATACTGTACTAAATGAAAGGGCAGAAGACTAATATTTTCCTTAATTCTTCCTAGGGAGAAATTTTATGATGGAATCTACAACAACATAGAATGTATCTAGTGCAATCAAAACCATCTTAACATTAAGGTAAAAGTAGAAAGTTGAATTAACAAATAATCGGTCATAAAATCTGAGCATTACATGACATGTTCTTTCCATAAAAAAATGCAAAGCGTTTTGCCTTAATTGCTTTTACTTATTTCCAATTCTAACATAGTGTTATGAGCTTCTAGCCCACAAATATAAAGAAACATATTTAAATGTGCAGGGAAATACATTCCATAAAAAGAAGAGACAATTAAGAAGAAATAGACCCCAAAAAAGGAAATAAAATGCTTGCATACATACATAGCAAGCATAAAACTCAACAAGCAAACAATCTTTCACCATTTTGAACAAACAGCATCGAACATCTCAGTAATCATGCGTGCACATTTATATGACAGTAGGTGCAATAACAGATGCTCGTAATTATGACATGGAATTACTGGAAAGGTTTTTAATTTCAGAATATTAAAAATACTTGATAATGAATATAAGAAATTTTGGGAAGCTTTTCATAAAAAATGGTCAAAGTGAGGCATTTTAAACTTAAAGGGAGACTGACACCTGAAATATTTACTTTTTGGAATCAGATAAATTCCTGATGATACTAAATAAAAACCAAGAAATATTGACATTATACTTTCTTTAACTATGTTAAGAAAAAATGGGTGAGACATATTATTCAGGTTTATACCAGTAACTTAGAGTTTTTCTACTCAGAGTATGACACATAGAGATACAGAATCCCAATATTGACCCCGGACCTATTTAATCAAAATTTAAATTTTACCAAGATTTCCACCTTATTCTTGTACACACTAAAACTTGAGAATCACTGGTTTAGAAAACTTTAAAAAATCCATTGCAAATAAATCAACACATCCCAAAAGTTGAGTATAGAGTGTCAGACAATCCCTTAACTGCTATGTGTGTAACTGACTTTAAACAGGAGACCAAAGACTTTGAGTATGGAACTCTGATGACTTTATTTTTTAGGATCAACTCAAAGAAAACCTTACCCAGATATACCATAAAGAAACTGTTGAAAATCAAAGAGAAAATCTTCAGAGAATAAAGATACACATGACATATTACATACACGGCACACTAATGCAAATGACTGTGGAATTCTCACCAAAATTCATGCAGGCTAGGAGACAATGAAACAACTTTTTTAAAGTGCTGAAGTTAAAGAACTATCAACTCAGAATTCTATATTCACTGAAAATACCTTTCAGGAATAAAAGTGAAAGAAATACATTCTAAGATTTTTAAAAAGACTAAAATATATTCTTACTTATATTCTCTTATTCTCATTCCAAGAGAAATGCTAAAGAAAGTTCTCTAGGGAGAAGGGAAATGATAACAGCAGAAAAACTCCAAACTTCACAAACAAAGGAAGAGGAACCAAAATGGTCAATATTTATGTAAATATAATAGACTATGTTTCTTCTTTGAAGTTCATTAAAATATGTATGACAATTAAAAGCAAAAATATAATTACCGTCTGATGGGATTTCTCCATTACATATACATATAATGCACAGAACAACAAGATAAAGGGACAGGGTAAGGGAATTACATGGTTATAAGGTTTCTACATTCTGCATGAAGTAGTTAAATAGTAATACTAAGTGGAATAAATATTTAAGTTATAATCCCTAGAGCAATCACTAAAAATTATCCAAAGAAAAATAGTGAAAAGCCAATAGGTAAATTGAAATGGTATAGTAGGAAAAAATTCAAGTATTCTCAAAGAAGACAAAAAAGTGGAAGCAGAGGAATAAAAACAAAGTAGAAATGGAAACCAGTAATAAAATGGTAGGTCTAAATTCAACCATATCAGTAATTACACTATATGTAAATGATCCAAATATACCAAGTAAGGATAGTCTAATTTGATAAAAAGGACAAGACTAAACTAAATGCTGTCTACAAGAAACACATTTTAAATATTATTTTAAATGATCACATGATGCAAAAACTGATATAACTGAAAGGAGAAATAGAAAATCATGCAATTACAATTGGAGACTTAACACTCATGTCTCAGTAATTGGTAGGACAAGTAGCCAGAAAATACAAAAATATAGATGACCTGAACAATATAATCAACTTCCTTGACCTAATTGAACACTCGGATTACCTAATTTTAAGGTTTATTAGTACACTACAGCAATCGAGACAGTGTGATATTGGAGAAAGGACAGACACATAGATTAATAGAACAGAATGGAGAGACCAGAAATACATCTACACAATATGGTAAAAATTAACTTTTTTCTATTAAAAATGGTTTTTACTGTAAAAGAGTATTTTTCCTATCCTATAAAAACCAGTTTTTTTACAGTAAAAAACTAATTCTTTTTATGAAGTAGCAAAGACAAATTGAGAAAGAACAGTCTCTTCAATGAAAAGCTGAACATCTGTATGTCAAAAAACAAGCTATATTCCATACCTTACACAAAAATTAACTCAAAATGAATCATATACTTAATTAAAAGCCATCAAACTAATAAGAGAAAAAACAAGACATATTCCTCATGACTTTACGTTAGGTACAGTTCTTTGATACAATACCGACAGCACAATATTAAAAAAATTATTTCACTTTTGAAGTTAAAAATGTTTTAGTATCTTTCAGTGTCTGTAAAAGACACTGTTAAGAGAATGAAAAGACAAGCTATCTACTGAAAGAATATATTTGCAGGTCACATATTTGACAAAGAACTCATATCTAGAATATGAAAGAACTCCCAAATCTCAAAGACAAGAAAACAAATAACCTAATAAAAAATGGGCCAAAGATTTTAACAGATACATTACCAAAGAAGATATACATATGAAAAATAAGCACATGAAAATATTCCCAACCTTAAGGAATTCAAATCAAATCATTAGGAATATACAAATTTAAAGCATAATTAGATACCACTACACATATATTAGAATGGCTAAAACATGCACACCACACACAACCTGATACTAGCAAGTACTACTAAGGATTTTTGGAATTATTTCATTTGGCTCATATATTGCTACTTGGAATGCAAAATGGTACACAGTCATTTTGGACAACATTTAGGCAGCTTCCTGTGAAGTTAAACATACAGTTGTTATATAATGCAGCAATCTCAATCTTGGGTTTTTATCATACAGAAATGAAAACAAAAATGTTTCACACAAATTCATACAAAAACCTGTATATAAATGTTTATAAAGCAGCATTATTTATAATCACCAGCAATTAGAAATAACCCAAATGTCTTTAATGGGTGAGTGGATAAACAAATTGAACTACTGATACACATAACTTGGATGAATTGCAAAACCATTATTGCTCAACAAAACAATGTCCTGAAAGTTTACATACTGTATCATTCTGTTTATATGATATTCTGAAAAAGACAAAATCACAAAAAGGGAGAACAGATCAGTGGGGGCTACAGGTGGCAGGTAGGGAGAGGCTGTGACTAAAAAAAGACAGAACAAAAGAGTTTATGCTGGGAGGGAAGTGTTCGGTATTTTGTTTGTGGTGAAGGTTATATCAATCTACACGTTTTAAAACGCATAGAACAGTGCAGTAATAATAGTGAATTTTGGTGTACGTAAATTTTTAAAATCATAGTAATTTAAGGTACTTTAGAGGCGTAAAATTTCGATTAGGAACTTAGTGTCATTATGCATCCTTACTTAAAAATAGAAAAACTGCAGAACTACCAATATGAAAGAACTCCCAATGTTACAAAGGCTGGTGCAAGAGTCTAATCATTTTCCTTAAAGTACAAGTTTACAAGTTTGCCTGTTTCAGAGTTTCTTTCCTGGGTCATATTATGTACACATAATACAAAATGTAATCTTTGTTAAATAGTACTCAGCTGGGAAAAATGAACATTTTAGATACTGTAATTGGCTTAGGGTCTACTGGGACTTCTTTTGAAGGTTATTTCCTTTTATGGTCTTAATACAGATAGAAGCACCTGGTATGAGTCTTTTTTTTTTTTTTTTGTGGTTGTTGCTGAGACAGGGTCATGCTCTGTCTCCCAGACCAGGGTGCTGCAGCATGATCACAGCTCACTGTAGCCTCAACCTCCCAGGCTCAAGTGATCCTCTCAGCTTAGCCCCTCAAGTAGCTGGGACTACAGGTATTCGCCACCACACCCAGCATGGTATTTTTTGTAGAGACAGGGTTTCATCACGTTCCCCAGGCAAGTCTCAAACTCCTGAGCTCAAGGAGTCCACCCGTGTTGGCCTCCCAAAGTGTTGGGATATCAGGCATGAGCTACCCAGCCAGCCTGGTAGGAATCTTGTTAGCAAGTCTGGCTTAATGGAAAAGCCATTTAAAAAATACATTTTTACTGGCAAAGGAATCATTGCATTCATTCACTCACATATAAACTGGACATTTGGTAGGTAAAAGGTTGATAAATACAATATGTGTGTCAAATAGAGTAATATAATTTAATACACTATTAGTCTCTTTTCAGTTATCTAATTGCATATCATTTTTGGCTAGTCATTTAATTTATCCAGACCTCAGTTTACACATTTTTAAAATGGCAATAATATTTTTTGCTCTATCTTAAAGATTGTGGAATTTGAATGGCAAATTCAACAGGAAAGCACTTTACAGAGCAGAGAGTCTCTATGTGAATGAGTTTCATGTTGTAATCAAATTTCTTCTTCTTTTTCTCTAAAGGGGCTTCCTCAAGTTTTGGAGGGGGCGTGGGGTATGACATCAAGCATCCTTCGGGGAGGGTAGATGCTTCCCAGTAAATAATGATGGATGTGGAAGGACTTCTCTCATCTATTGTCAGGCTGAGGATAAAAATCTTCAGTGCAGAGAGTAAGCCATCCAAATAAACATTAAAAAAAAAAAAAAAAAAAAGAAAAAGAAAAAATGCAGACACAAGCGTGTCCATGCACACACACACACGCACACAGAGAGTGTGTGTGAGAGAGAGAGAACCTAAAATGGAATGGAACGGTGTGGTTTTCTGATTCAGTTTTCAGGCAGAAAAATATACAAATTAAGTTTTTCTAAATAATATATGATCTGGAAGTGGGCCAGAAGTTGCTGGTATGTGTGTTCCACCATTTGATAATGGTGAAAACTTGTGGGATGTTGGTTTTAGATTTACCCACATGACTGCACTCCTTTATACATTCCTTTTCCCTGTCCCAATACATCATCCCTAATGATTCCAGCATTTTTTTGGAGAACAATAACTGAATTAAAACAATGTATTTTGGGTCCCTGCTCATATGGGTCTGGGATTTCTTTTTAATGATGCACTTTAGTCAAGCTGGAGATTTGTTTTTAGTTTAGTCCAATATATATTTTAAAATGTGTTAAAATATTAACAGGCAGTCTAGCTTTCCTGAAAGGAAACAGCTACATGCAAGCCGTGTTAGAGTATTTTTTATTGAGCCTATACCTTGGGGTAGTCTTATAATGAAGCTGTTTAACTAAAGAAACTTGTCCTCTGTCTAAGGCATGCTTCTCTAAATGAATCCTCTCTGTAACAGATAGTGTTGTAGTGAGCCTCTGAAAATATGGCAAGGTTATTGCTTCTTTAGCAGCCATTTTTTTTGTATTACAAATATTCATCTTATCTTCTCAACATTGCAACAAAGACCTATACCTAACAAAGATGCATTTCAAGTTACCTTTGGCCAATAACTAAAATGCCCCAAGCCATTTTGGTTAACAGAAAAAGGATTTTTTTTAGATAAGAAAAATGTCCATCATTATAAATCAAGAAGCTGATAATATACCAAAGGTAGTGAATTATACTATGTATAATATACACACACTTAATAAGAATAAAATATGTTTTCACCATATTTTCTGTATTCTAATTACTTTTATAAAACCCCAACTTTTTCTGGTGTTCAAATAAACATTTCTATTTAAGACTGATTTTAACAATTATTTGGTTACTATGATGATGTCAAAATTTATAGGATTATATTGTCTATAACTATTCAGTCTAGCCTATTGAATACACACAAAGTAAAATCAAGATTTAAAATAAAAGCAAAATCTACATAATTATGTTGATTTTCTCTAAGAAAAAGGTTCAAAAGCAAAAAGTTTTGGCAAACTGTATACTGTGTGTGTATTACTTTATTCGTTTAAAGGAAATCAAACTTGACTATGCTACTTTTTCAAAACAAACAAAAATACTGAAGATATTATAAACCAAGTCAAACAAAATGAAAAACTTGGTTTATCAAGTACTCTATTCCTAAGCATTCCACAAGCATACTAACAACACAGGAGAATCTTTTCTTATTTAAAGGATATCTCAATGGTATTGAAATATTTTAAGGTAAACCTTCTGAATAGTAGAATTCAATCTTATATCAGCTAATAAAAGTTGCATTTTAGGCTTTATAAAATCCACATGATTGACTGGGTGCAGTGGTCACGCCTGTAATCCCAGCACTTTGGGAGGCTGAGGCAGGTGGATCGCTTGAGGTCAGGGGTTTGAGACCAGCCTGGCCAACATAGTGAAATGCTGTCTCAATACAAAAATCAGCTGGGCATGGTGGCAGGCGCCTGTAATTCCAGCCACTCAGGAGGCTGAGGCAGGAGAATCGCTTGAACTCAGGAGTCGGTGGTTGCAGTGAGCCAATATCGCGCCATTGCACTCCAGCCTGGGTGACAAGAGTGAAACTCCGTCTCCAAAAAAAAAAATCCACGTGATTGCCTAATGACATTTACTCTTCTTTATAGGTAAATCATTTCATTGACCGATGACCATATAAATATAGAAATAATGTTTAACAAGTAGTGATACGGTAATGAAGAATATCACAAACTCATAATACCAATACTGAAACAACATCAGTTAATCCAACCTGTATACATTATACATGAAAACAAGAGCACTTTTCTATAATAACCTATGAATAAACTGTAAGTCTTCTGAAAATATAAGCTGTAAAAGATTGTGCTAGGTACTATGTTCTTTGGCATCCATAAATTCTTTTATGAATAATGCCTATAAATGTCTTCATATTTTTAAAGAATACATTTCAAGTGTTCTAATATGCAGAAGAATTTTTCATTTGTCCATAGCATGTAATAGAAAAAAAAACTTTAGAGTAAAACTATTTTTCCCCATTTTGGACAAGTATATTGCATTTTTTCATGCATACTGTCACCCTACTCCCTCAAATCCCTCCAAACTCTGTAAAAATTATACATTCTATTCCATTTATAAAAATATCAAACATGCAAATATTAAATAGAGTTTTTCTAACAAAGTAAGAAACAGCAAAGTCTATTGACAAACATGAAAGGCTTTACTTGGAAGTTTGTTAGAAACACACTCCAGGCTATTCAGACCACACCCTAAACCTACTGAATGATAAACTGAATTTTTAATAAGATCCCCAGGTGGTTCCATTACACCATAAAGTTTGAGAAGCATTGATTTAATATACTCATCGATTGATGTAAGTTTCTATAAATTAGCCATATCTAAAAAACTGGTTATAAGTGAGTATTCCATATGTACCCTTTACTTTAGCAGCATTCAAGATTTAGCATGTAATAGAATCACCAAGAAAGCTTGGGGAAAAAAGTGGATTTTCAAGTTTTTGAATTTAGTAGGTCTAAGATCAGGCCTGGTTTTCCCAAACTCCCATGTATTGAATTAAAGTTAATGATAAGATAATAAGAATTCTTGTAAACAGCTCCAAATCAGCACAATACCTAATACACAAGAAAGTAACACGCAAACTGTTTCTGTTATTCTGAAATGTGTCAAACTTTTTCTGAAACTGTTCATCATAGAATTAAAAATTTGGCATTAAACAGAAATAGTTCCATTCATGAGATCTTATGAAATATTTTTTTCCAAGAAATATTAAAAGATAAAGTAATTTACTGGAGACCTTGAAGTTGACACTGTCCCCTTTGGAATCAAGTATTTATTATATTAGAAAATAAAGACCAATGCATTCTGCAGAGAGCTACTTACAACTCTCTCCAGATCTCAAACACAAATGCGCCCAGTAGCCACTCAGGTAATTAACGGGAGAAACAAGGAACATGCTACCCCAGTTACAGACATTCAGAATGTAAAAGCCCCATGCAGAGCAAACAAGAACACTTCTGTGGGCAGCGTTCAGTCCTGTGAGTTGCCATTTTCCAGTATACGTGCTAGCACGGTTTTTCTAATTAACTCTCCTGTGAGCCAAAGTGCGTATTTTTATTGTTAGTTTGCTCATGTGGTTTATTTTGGGGCTTTTGGGAAATTGTAGTTTGAATTTTACTTACAGCAACAAAACATAGTGATATACCAGACTTGTAAACTCCTTTAGGCATGTGAAGCCAAATGAATTTTCAATGATTTGGGAAAATAAGCTATAGGTATCTGAGATTTGCATAGCTCTTTTATTTTTTTCTAACAGGTCTTGTCATGAAGCAATATGGACGATGTCCCGTTTGCATTCTTTTGCCTACATTATACACTTATTTCCAAGAGATGACCGTGAGAATTTTTGTGGAGTACCTGTCTTCAACTCACTTGTTATTGCTTGTTATGCATAAGTATGTAATGCTATTTTACTTTACTGTTTTGATCCTGCATAATTATAAGAGATTTAAGATGTACAGAAACATTGTTTCCAAAGTTCACCTAGAGATATCTTTATACTACAACTTCCAAAATAAAAAAAATAGATCTAGTCACATGTTCAATAGGTACTTTTATTTTAAACAACAGCACACAAACACAATGACACAACAGGACCATCACCTTAATACTGATAACATTCCTTGACGAGTTACTTATAATTTACATATATTGTTTTCATCTGGAGCTATTTTAAATATTATCTTAATATATACTGTAAAACACAAATCCTAAATATATACTAGTTGCAAACATAATGTGCTTAGTTACTGTTTTCCTTGTTATTCAAATAAAGTAGCTTAAAGTTCTTCAAAATCATGTCCACTTGTGTTCATTGTTTCAGGATGCATGACTCGTCCCATGAATAGAATTGTACCTGTATTGGTTTGGAAGTAAACAAAAGAGGGGGTGAACAAAATAATAAAATATTTACCTTCCTTCTTGCTTACAATTAATGAAAATATGTTATTTTCTTTTTCCTTCCTTCCTCCCTCCCTCCCTCCCTCCCTCCCTCCCTTCCTCCCTCCCTCCCTCCCTTCCTTCCTCCCTCCCTCCCTTCCTTCCTCCC